>NW_024870683.1:15235000-15727500 GCF_019054845.1 Dipodomys spectabilis
GTCGGGAATGTAGGCAATGGCCAAAACACACAGCCTCCTGGGAGAAGCAAGAACTAACTGCCCATTAACTGCCTGATAAAAAGTAACATGTTAGCAGGGATCCAGTAGCTCACACTTGTAATCCTAGCTACTCAGAAGGGTGAGATCTGAGGATCACAGTTCAAAGCCAGCCCTGGCAGAAAAGTCCCCATGAGACTCCTATCCCCAATAAACTACTCAAAAAAGGCAGAAGTGGCGCTGTAACTGAAGTGGCAGAGCGCTAGCTTTGAGCACAGAGAGGCTCAGGGACAGCACCTGAGTTCAAGCCCCAGTACTGGCAAAAAAAAAAAAAAAAAAGTAACATCTTAATCAGCACTATCCAATCCTCTCTTTGCCGATCTTCAAGAATGCATCCGTTTTTAACTGGAATTTAAGTGATATACTGGAAGAATTTAGGCCTAAGTTACTTGTATGGCTTTTGTGAAAAGAAATACATGAAAACAATTATCCTATCTGTTTTCCTCTTTGTTTTCTTAGCAATGACTCACAGCAACTAGTCACCGAAAACATACGTCAAAAACAAGTTTACTCATCTCTATTAAGTGCCAGCATTTCTAGGATTTTTTAAATTTGTCTGAATTAAATTTCAGGTTTACATAAAATGCCTTTTTAAGGGAGCCCAAAACATATTGGAATATCAAGACACAGGGAAACTTAGAAGGCAATGGATAGTAGGACTCCTATCATTGTAAAATAAAGCTAGAGTTAACTTTATGGACTCTTTCAACCATTCAACCAACACTTACTGTCTTTAGTATACCAACCCCTTAAAGGATGCTGCTATAAGTGATATTACACATTATCTCCAACATTTCCTTCTGTCTCTAACATTATTCCAACAGTGGTTACAAAGAAAGCCCTAAGCCTTTTTCACTGAAACACATAACAGATACTCACCTCCATGAAGCGAGATATTGTCTGGATTGCCTGGTTGGTCTCATTGAAAGCCTCTCTCCAGGTATATACGGAGCCATTAGAGGACTGAATATCCTCTGGGTGTTTAGCCAGAAATGCAATGATGTCTTGGGCTGTCCAATCTAAGCCATCTAATTGCTGTTCCCAAAACTGGTCATTGCTTTTGCTTTCCAACAGCATCTGTCATTTCAGTGAGAATGTACAATGAACATCTACATTTTGATGCCAATTACCTACTTAGGACTGCTCAATTAAATGGGGAGACTATGAAAGATTACCCACCATGACACCATATTTATATACAAGTAATTATAAATAAAGCAGGTTTAAGTGTCTTCCATGTTAATGTCTTAAGAGATTGAAAACAAATCAGCCATTAGAAACTATTCTTCCTGCTAATAAAAATTGCATGGTAAATATTTCATTGCAAAAATCAAAAACAGCGGCAAAGGAGAAAACAAACACATAAACAAAAGCAAAATAACAAAAAACCTCATTTCCATTTCTTGGAATTCATTCCTGTAAGCATGATTTTATATGATCATATGCACTTAACTCTTGATCCCTTGTAATCTTCTCCGAAGAATATCTTCCTTTGGTCTCCTATGTGAGTATTTAGAGGCCTATATAATTCATCACATCCAAGTGTTGTCTTTTACCAACCAGTGTGACTTATAGGCACATTCTAGTTATAACAAATGAGGAAAACTATGCAACTATATTTCTCTGGGTCTGGCTTGCTTCACTTGATATAATTTTTTTCCAACTCTTTCCATTTATAGTACTCTTAAGTATGGGGCTGAGACTCAAAATCAAGACCAGTCTGAATTCTCAGTTTTAAATTCCAGATCCACAGTATTAACTGTAATGACACTTCACAATATTTTATTGAGAGGCCAATATGTTTTACATCTCATACTATTCCAAAAGCGTAGTTGTTTTTATGTTCCCCATTTCGCACACAGGAAAACAGAGGTTCAGGAAGGGTAAGTCCCTAATAAAAGGACACAGAGCTAATAGGTGGCAATGCCAAGCACAAAACAAAGGACCTCTGATTCTAATGCATCCTCCATGTTGGATCACCTCCCTCTTCTGAGATATAGTCTGATGACCCCCAAGTAAAAATTCTAGTCTAGACTGAGCTTAGTTTCAAGACTTCATGCTTCTTGCTTCTGGTTAAATGAAGCCAAAGGCCATCTTTTCCAGCATCAAGACACATGGTTCATGATGCAAAAAAGGCCTACTTTTCATTTCTTGAGCCTTCACCTGCTAGTTCTTCACATGTGTCAGGGTGATGACAGGGAAGCCAATGTGGGGCTGACTAGCAGATCTGGCAGCTGGGCAGAGCCCACACAGATGTGTAGCCAAAGAGCAGAGCCCTGCAGGCTCAGCAAAAAGGAGACATGTTTGCAACTCTCCTCACAGTTTCAGAGGAAAGAGAAGCCTCAGCCTTTCAGAGGAAAGCAGAAGCCTCAGGCATGGCCTCCTTTTACTAGATAACAGGCTGCAAGAAGTGCTAAGGACTGAAAAGCCCAGGCTTGTGGAATTTGTTCCTTAACTTATAGAAAACAGTAGTTGTGCTGGGCGCCAGTGGCTCATGCCTGAAATCCTAGCTACTCAGGAGGCTGAGATCTGAGGATCACAATTCAAAGCCAGCCTGGACAGGAAAGTCCATGAGACTCTTATCTCCAATTACCCACCAGCAAACTCAAAGTGGTGCCTGTGGCTCAAGTGGTAGAGCACTCACCTTGAGCTGAAGAGCTCAGGGACAGAACCCAGGCATAGGGTTCAAGCCCCATGACTGACAAAACACAAAATCAAACACAAAAACAGCAGTTTTTGGTAAGGCTCCTCTGACTCCATAGGATGACAGCTCCCATGTCTCTGTCCCAGACCAACCTCCTGCACTGCAGACCCCCAAAAACATCAGCCTGGGACATCAAGAATCATCTTGCTGCCTCCTTCTTTCCTCTCCATCACCAAGCCACTTGACAGGTCTGCCAAAGCATTATGCCTGCTATACTCCCTCACATAACCGCTGGTTATGCCTTCCATTTGTCCATCTGCCCTCTTAAATCACAGTAATGCATTTATATCTCCATCACTGAAGGATCCTTCCTCAGCTGTCATCTGTCCCACAGGAGATCCAGGGACATTCCTAAACTCTGGAAGGGTTTGCTCCAGATGGGTAAAGTCTAGAAAATCCAGTGAGTGGTCCTGGGATCAATGAAGTTCAAGACAAGAAACCTGGCAAAAGATCCTCTCCTGCCTCTTAATGGCAGCAGAAGCAAAAGGAAGAGGCCTCCCTCACCGTGGCAATCGGAAATAGTCTAACGATTCTGACTCAGCCCAAGGCAGAGATGATGTGATTAAATGGCTCTCAAGCGCAGGCAAAGGAGACATTCCGTTCTTCTCAGACTGCTCTGCTTTTGAATCCAATTGTCTCCAGTGCACTTATCCCTTTCAAGTGGTTCGGAAGCATTAAGTGCAATTCCCTTCCCTGCAGTATGGGTTGCTATGCAGAGCCTTGGAAACTATCGCTGGGCCTGTCTGCAGACGGGGCCACATGTTGGCTCTCACACTTCCTTCTAAGACCTACAAAGACATAAGAAGGCTAAAGAAGATGCTGAGGGGCCTGGGAAGGTGGCTCAGTGGTAAAGTGCTTGTCTCCCATGCATAAGGCCCTGGGTTCAATTCCTCCACACTACATAAGCAGAAAAAGCTGGAAGTGGTGCTATGGCTCAAGCGGTAGAGTGCTAGCCTTGAGCTGAAGAGCTGAGGGACAGCACCCAGGCCCAGAGTTCAGGCCCCACAACCGACAAAAAAAAAAAGAAAAGAAAGGAAAAGAGAAAAGAAACATACTCATTACCTGACTTATCTAACTGTAACCCCTCTGTACATCACCTTTACAATATCAATTAAAAAAATTAAATTAAATTTTAAAAAAGAAGATGCTGAGGTTGGCTCAGCAACCAGGACTGGAAATACAGTCAGAGTCTTTCAATCATCCAACTCTACCTTCAGCCACCGCCTCACTAAATTCTGTACACAACTAATATCTGGCCATGAGAAGACTGTGATGGCATACCACATAAAGCTACATTGAACCATGTCTGATGTTGCTGGAGCAATGGCAACACTGAGGCTTGAACTAAGCTCATGACGTTGTAACTGGTTTACATTAAGAGTTCTCATCTGAGTCGTGTGAAAAAGTGGCTATCAACTCACTTTTCAAGTGAGCACAGTCACCAGGGGGAAACTCACCCGCACAAGGTCCATTTCTTGGCTACTCTCCATGAAGGTCCAAATCTTAGGACTGAGTTCTTCCCACATGCCTTCCAGATCATGAAAGACAGCCAGTTCCTGGAAGGTCTTGTTCACCTAGAGTCCAGTAGGGAACCAG
The DNA here is from genome assembly GCF_019054845.1 of Dipodomys spectabilis. NCBI lineage: Eukaryota > Metazoa > Chordata > Mammalia > Rodentia > Heteromyidae > Dipodomys > Dipodomys spectabilis. Next base: position 15,239,358 of record NW_024870683.1, read on the forward strand.
GAGTCATAGAAAAAACAAAGGGAGGCAGAAATTATAAGCAATCCAGTGCTTCTAAAAGATACCCCATTATACAACCTTTGACCAGTTTTCTCCCATCCCCCCAAGAAATGCTTATCTGTAGCTATGATTCAAATACCCAGGGCTTTGGAACTGGTCCGAAACAATCAGTCCTAGTCAGAATTAGCCATGATATTTTGAAGTCCCAGAAGAACCATGAGTATATTCAGTCTACTCCATCTGAAACCTCCTTGACTTGTTCCCCCCACCCCCGCCGCATCCCCCCCCAAAAAAATCTTGAAGGAGTCACAAGGAGGGACTGTTGGCCTGGGTAGCTTACCTCAGCCATAACTTGTCTCGTGGCTGGAGTGTCAGGTGTATACAGAATCTTTCCAACAAGCAGAGGCTTGAGAGCTTTCCAAATAATGCGAGAAAGAGGACTAGACTCCAAATTCTTCATCAGATCATTGCAGTAAGGAGCTACAAAGATGGCAAAGGATACGGGTTCATTCAAATACACAGCCATATGCTGGTAGAAACATGCAGAGTTTTGGAGCCAGTCAGGTGGTACTGGCTACGAATCCCAGCTGGACCACATAGCAACCACATAACAAATGGCTTTCCTTGTCTGATCCCTAGTTTTCCCCTTGTTAAAATAAAGTTAGTATCATCTGCTTGGCAGAGTGTCAAGAGGATTAACTAAGATATTTTCCATAAATCCTCCAGAATAATGCTTCAGTAACCAGAGCTTCTTATAACTCACAGCTGAGCCAGCCCAGGAAAATGTTTTTACTGTATACTTGTACCCATAACTTTGCCTTCGCACTGCGTGCCAGCCCTCAGATCTCTTGTCTTCACTAAAAACAAGCATGTTATCTACAGGACAACCAGAAGGCTGGATTTAGACTTTTGTTTTTGGCTTTAAAACAAATACCCAACATTTTCCCTTTACTTAATAGATCCTATCACAAGGATACTTATTACTTAATAAAAACTCCCCAGTGAAAACTCCAAAATTATAACAAACAGATGGGATTGATTATTCCTGATTTTTTTTTTAATCATTAAGCCAGGCTCTATTGGTTCACACCTTATAATCCTAGCTACTCAGGAGGCTGAGAGCTGAGGCTCACAGTTCAAAGCCAGCCCAGACAGCAAAGTCATAAGACTCTTACTTCCAATTAGCCAAAACAAAAGCTAGAAGTAGAGCTATGGCTCAAGTGTAGAGCACCAGCCTTGAGTGAAAAAGCTAAGGGATAGCACCCCAGCCCCGAGTTTAAGCCCTAGGACCAATAACACCCAAAATAAATTACTGTGAGCTTTTCAAGTTGTTTTTTTTTTAAGTTATCAAGTAGTTCTATATGCTTCAAAGATAACAGAATTGCAGAGGAGAGGATTGTGAGAGATCAAACCCACAACTTTACTCATACTAGGCAAGCACTCAACCACTTGGCTACATCCTTAGGCCCAGAATATAAATATAAACACATACTTATGTAGCACTTATGATCCTCCTGACTCAGCTTCCCAAGGGCTGGGATTTCAGATGAGTTCCACCCTGCCCAGTTCGAAATTTTTTTAATAAAGAAAATTTGCTCACAATTATATTTCTTGTTCAAGTAAAAGCTCCCTAGGGTTGACATGCAGGCTGGGGGAGGTGAGGAGAGGAAATGACATTAAGTAAAACTGCCTACAATGCCTTCCTCTTCAGGTTTGTAAAGCAACATGCAAATTTCTGAATACACTAGTCCAGAGACTACGAGGGTCTTGTATTACAGTCATGCATGAAAAGCTGTGTCTGGAAATGGAGAAAGGCAGAGCCGCATCATGTTTTCAAGGCAAAGGACGCCATTGTCTTTGTCTGTAACACTGCCATGCTGCCACTGGGCACAGGCCCACAGAACTACCCATGTGCAGCAAGCAGATATGGAATTACAAGGCTCTTTAACACTGCCTTGCGGCTAAAAACATAAAACAAACAACAGATCAAATGTCTTCAGTGTGATGGTTCACACATGCTATTAACAGGTGTTTTGGAGGCAGTGTGGTTTACAGGAGAAAAGCTGGGAGCCAGGAGGATTTGAGCTTGAATCCCAGCTCTTGGGGATTAGCTATGTAGTAGCTTTGACCAAGTCTCTTACCCCCCTCTGAGCCTATGAAATGTAGGGTTTCAGATCCTACCCTGCAGAGTTATTATGCCTGCAAAGTGAGATGACTTAAACAGAATGTATTATATATTGGAAATTTTACAAAGTTAGGTTTTCTTTTTCTTGATTTTTTTTTTATTGTAAAGGGATATACAGAGGGGTTACAGTTACATAGGTCAGGTAATGAGTACACTTCTTTTTTAACAGTGTCATCGCTTTCCTCATTCTTCTCTCAGTTTTTCCCTCCTGCATACCCTCCCCACAAGTTGTATAGGTCAACATAGTGTCTAGTGAGTATCACTGCTGCATTTCAAAGTTGGATTTTCTTGTAATGGTTATTATTACTCTTATTGTTGTTAGTTTTATTAGAGTTTCATTTTAAAGCTTACCTCAATAGTAATAATAACATTTTTAAAATACTAGAATCTTATTCTTTCTCAGTTTTCTAGTTTTGCTAAGGTATAGTAGACAAATAAAAATGAAGTATATTTATGACATATGACCTGAGGTTTTGATATGTGCATCCACGTGAAATGGTTTAAAGAATTAAGATAATTAATGTACTCATCATCATACATAGTTGTTTTGTGTGTATGGTAGGAATACTTATGATCACTTCTCACAGAAATTTTTAGGAAAATACACACAACGCTACTAACTACTGCCACCACATTGTACATTAAATCTCCGGGGCTGACTCAGCTCACATAACCAAATTTTTTAAATCCTTGATGGACATCTCCTATTCTTCCCAGCTCCCGGCAACCTCCATTCTACGCTAGTCAACTTTTTTACATTCTAGATGAGTGAGATCATGTAAGATTTATCTTTCTGCCAATATCTCATCCTTGATTATTCCAGAAAATTGGGAGAGGCTGATTCTCAATTACTTATTCATTTTGATAACCACTACTATATACTGGACATCTGCCAGGCCACAAAGAACTGGGGCAATTAGCATCTCCCGAGGAGAAGGGCCAGCAGATGTAGGGGAGATGGCAGAGGCCGAGCCCACGGCTAAGCGGGGTGGGAAGGAAGCTTGGTCTGCACAAATACTCACTTGTAGAGTTGTCATAGAAGCTGTCAGCATCTTCTTCTGTGCCATTGCCTCCAAAGAGGGCTTTGTAGTTGTTGTCCTCATACCAGTTAAGAGACTTTATCTTCAGTCCCCCGCCCTCTGGATGGCCACAGACGATACGGGACACAGCCTGGTATATCTGCGTGGAGGAGCTGCTGCTGTTCACATTGGTTAGAAACATCACCTCCTGCCGCATGTCACTCCAGCTCCTCATGCTGAACAGCTAAAGATCAGGAATTGGAGGAAAAGGAGAGGGAAGGGAAAGAGGGCAAGGGGGAGAGCAAGGGTTGAAGACAAAGGAGATAAATGAAATATTTTATTCTCTTAACCCTTCAAAAATCCATGACCCAAAACGTATTGTGTCTGACATCATCTCACAGCCTCATGATGAATCTTCCTACCCTACCTGTGGTCCTGGGACATAGCAAGTTAGACAATGAGCCGTTCATTATCAAAGTGACATGAAGGTATTGTATTGAGAGAAGCCAGGGGCTCTTGCTCATCCTAGATCAGGAGAAGCAGGGCACAAAGAGCTGCTGCCAAGGAAAAATGTGCACTGTCCACTTGGAGAACTTCCCTCCGATCAGCACAGGAACATCACCTGCTCTCAGTTCATTTTTGACTCCCGACAGAAAGCAGGACCAGTGATAAAAGAGAAAAGAGTGCAACATAGCCTGAGTTTACAGGCAGCCTCCCTTGCTAGACCTCAGCTTTGCTTTCTCCAAGGCCAAAAATGAAACAGCAAGGAACAGGGCAGGAGAGAATCTCAAGAGCAATGAAGAGTAAGCCAATGTCAGCTAAGGCCCTGGAGAAATAGATATGGACGGGCATAGCAGTCTCTCTTTCTGTCCCCGTGAAGAATAACAGTTGGCTCAGCTTCTCTGCCCAGCCAAAGGTCATCAACCTTTCTAACAAGAGTCACAAATGACAGCCTGGAAGGCGCTGCTCCTGAAAGGGGAGCCAAAAGTTAAGCCTCTTCTGTCAGAGACACACGAGTGGAGTTAAAAGAAAGAAGATGGAAGAGAAGGGAATGCAGGAAGCATGATGACAATGTTTAAGCCTAGAGTTTTCTTTATTTTACAAGTGTTCTACCTTTTCCATGATGAACATGTAACACTCTGTTCAGAAAACATAAAGTAAATTTTAGTATTTGGGGGGAAAAAGGCATAAGTGTTAAATAATGAGTTAGAGAAGCAGCTGAAAATAAGACTGAGGGCTGGATATGGTGTCTCATACCAGTAATCTCAGTTACTTTGGAGGTAAAGCTAGGAGAATCAGTTTGAAGCCAAGCTGAACAAAATACCATTTCAATGTACAAGCTATTTGTGGTGATCCATCCTTGCAATCCCAGCTACAGACAGGAGGACCAAGGTCTAAGGCTGGCCTGGGGTATAAACAAGACCCTACCTGAAAAATAACCAAAGCAAAAAAGGGCTGAGGCTGTGGCTTAAGTGGTAGAGTACTGACTTAGCAAGGTTGTGATCCTAAGTAAAAAGAAAAGAAAAGAAAGAGAGAGAGAGAGAGAGAGAGAAAGAAAGAGAGAAAGAAAGAAAAAAAGAAAGGAAGGAAGGAAGGAAGGAAGGAAGAAAGAAAGAAAGAAAGAAAGAAAAAGAAAGAAAGAAAGAAAGAAAGAAAGAAAGAAAGAAAGAAAGAAAGAAAGAAAGAAAGAAAGAAAGAAAGAAAGAAAGAAAGAGAAAAAAGAACTAGACCAGGTCTGAAAAAAATTTCCCATCAATTTTTATTTCCCAGTGTCCTATATATTACACAATGTATTATTTATGATCACTGCCCAGCTCAGCTCCTTAGATAGGAGGTCTCTACATAGTTTCTCCTTCACAAGTCTGATTTGAAATGAAGCTGGAAGTCAGAGGAAAGGTTAACTGCTACAGGCCCTCTGTTCTGATGAGGGTTATTCAAACCCATGAGTCAACATGCAGACCTAAAAGGCCTAAAAGGCAAGAAGAGACAATATACCCAAAATTGAGCTTCACAGGCTAGATTTTACTAGGGAAAAGGCTGGATTGGGGAATCCTGTTATCTCCATTCGTTTAGAGATACACATTTCAGTGAAATGTTAATGTCTTGCCAGTGAAGAGGCTACATAGAGAAACCACCAATCAGATAAACGCAGAACATGAAGGGGTGGAAGAGAATTTTCTTCACAATGTGTGATTACCTAGGGACAGAGAGAACCCTTGGGAGAAAGGTCTAGACTAGATACACGGCTATAAGCCTCAAATTAGCTCTGAGAATCAATGAGCTTCAGTTTCTTCATCTCTGAAGTGAGTACATCAAAGCAGATCATGTTTTAGATCATTTATGATTCTAACACTGATATTGCTTCTTACATGATATTCAGATTTAAAAGACTACCTTAGGAAAAAAGAAAAGCCACTGTGGAGCCAATCACTTACTACTACTAGAAAAACACAACTTACCTCTTGGGCCAGACTTCCAAGACTATCCAGTAAAGTTCTAGTAGCTTCCACCAGCTGCTGAATTGGGAAGGAAGACGTGGAGTTTAGTCCTATCTGGAATGAGAAAAGAAATACTTTTGTTTCTGAGCTCAGATATAAGGCTGGTATCACCATTGAAAATAACCAATTAAAACCATTCCCAGTCTTCAATTTAAACACACACACACACACACACACACACACACACACACACACACACACACACACACGAAACTAACCAAAAGAAAGGACATTACAATTATTCTAAATGGTGGCATGTAGGTTTCATTTTTTTCTTCAAATAAGAATTTCTAATTCTACGATGAATGGTTTCCAATGTTGTAGGAATACCTAACTAAAGCTAGTGCATACATCGTGGATAAAAACATCTCATGTGGTGTGTACATACTCATCTTCATCTCAGTGTAAGTGCATGTGTACCCTAGAACACGACAATGCTCACAGAGCCTCACTTTCCCAGGGTTCTTTGCAGGAAGGTGTGTTTGTACATTCCCTCTCTGGTCCACATACTACCATTACTTTGGATTGTGAAATTCCAAACTGAGACTGATCCACAGTGGTGCCAATCACAGGTGCCCAGAAGTGTCTCTTAAACCCCAGATCCAACACTGACCCCTGTCTCAGTTCCCAGCCACCTATTCCCTAATAAGTACAAATTGGTGAAGAATGCTTGTCACACTTAGAATGTGGTTTCTTCATCTGAATAAATTTACATATTCATAGGTAACAACTTTCCTTTCCTCCAAGTTCTTAATGTCAATGTCTTAAAATTGAGGACAAGCTTATTTTTCTCATTTTACAAGTTCCACAACTCAGCAAAACTCCATACATACAGCAGGACCGACTACATGACAGTTTTACCCCAGTGTAACTGTTGTGGGATGTAAACACAAGGACCTCACTAAATCTGCCATGAGCATCAGACTTTTACGGAAACTACATCTTCTGATAAGGTTTTGTTGTTGTACTTGTGGTCTGCGGGCTTCTTTAGCTGAATGCTTTTTTTGGTTTTGGTGTATAACAGAAGCCTTAGCTCAATCTACCCATAAATAATAAGGTAAAGTAGTCAATGTGATTCCACACTATCGGTTTAAGAATAAATAGTAAATGTTCTCTAGGAACATTGGAAACCTGCATTCAATACAAACCTCCCTGTTCAAATGAGTGTTGAATGGAATTACATATATAGGCATGAGCTGATCTTGATCTCTCTTTCTCTCTTTCTCTTTTTCTCTCTCTCCCTCTCTCTCTAACACACATACATATACACAAACACACACACACATACACACACACATACACACACACAATTCAAATTCAGAATCAAGTTTCAAGCTTGGATTATCATTTATATATTTTTACTTAAGATATGATTTTACTTTTTCTGTGCATAAACATTATAAAATACAAAAAGGAGACTGATACAGATTGAAGAATATTACACTGGAGGCATGACTCAAGTCGTAGAACACCAGCCCTAAACCAAAAAGCCAATGGAGAACTCCAGGTTCTGAGTTCAAGCCCCAGTGCTCTCTCTCTCTCTCTCTCTCTCCACCTACACCCCACACACACACACACACACACACATACACACAAATAACAATGTTACAAAGGGATATTTTCTACCTCACATCATTACTCGTGTATAAATTCTTTGCATATAAAAGTAAAAATGAAAGTTTAAAACCTACAGGAGAAATATACACTTATGAACTTAAAGTAGGAAATCAGTTCTTTAACAAAATATAAAAACATGAACTAATTAGCAAAACATGACTCTACACGTTAACAGTAAAGACTGTGCCTTCAAAATACCATAAAAAAGCTGAAGACTTTATTGAGCTGGGCTCAATAAATGTTAGCTGAATGAATTGATTTGTTTATAGATAATCACCACATAAATGAAGACAGATAAAGGATATTATGAATATATTTGAAATCATAGCCAAATAGAAACAAGAACAAGATATCCTTGAAATTAAATGCAATTGAAAACTATTTTTCACTTTACAAAAATCATATCTGCATCTAAGTTTTTCGGGGACTCTAATGCTAAATAAAGTGTGAGTATGCATACATTTGAATAGTTTTTTTCAAAACAAAGTATAATTCTTTTTTCTCCTGCAAATGCATGCTAGCTATCATTACAATATTTCAAATTTTCCTTGAATACCTCCGTACAGTAGAAGAAAATCTGTACTTATTTTTCTCCTATTCCAAAAGTCAAACTTAGGGTTAGGATTAATATTCCAAACCACCAAGAAGTAAACCATATGCCACATATAAAACCCAGAAGTAATCACTGTCATATCTGAATAATTTCCATAACAGCAAATATTTCCTTTGAAGAACACTTTGATATTTTTTTCATGAAAATTGGAAATTATGAAATTTATGCCTAAGAAAGGTATTGTGCTTTTAAAATATAACTAAGCAATTTGAACATAACTTTTAAAGTTCATGTGTTTCACACATTAAAATACTTCATTTAGAGCTATTTCTAAGCATAATTAACTACATGGATTAGCATAATTTAGAACAAAAATCAAACTTTTATTTAGAAACAGCAGCACTTTTCAAGAACAAAGTAGTATAATTAAGACAAAAATATCTGTGCAGATGGAATAAAAATGGGCAGTCGTATTAGCACAAGGCTAATTCCACCAGGCTAGCCTACAGTCTCATGCTCTCCTTTCCCAAAGGAATGAGGTGAAGGTAAAGACTGTGTTGCTGAACCAAAAAAGTAATTATGAGGGTTGTGATCACTTAACAAGAGAAAGTGGCTTTTGTAATCAAATGGGCATCAAAAAGAAAATGAGCATCCAATTAAAACAAGGCCAAACAGCATCTCATACTTTCTACAAATGTCTGAATTTGAGGCAGCAAAAAGGAAAAGGAAGTGTTCTCTCCCACCAAATCCCACATAGCTGCTTTGAGGACTACGTATAACAAGTTGATGTATCAAGTCCTACAAAGCCACCATGGAGAAGATAAACTCAATCTGTACTCTGAGTCTTCATCCATAATAGTAAAGACAGAGCTAAACAAAGGTCCTTTGAGACAAGGCCCCTTGTTTACTTCTTACCCATCAGTGGGTTTATATACAGATCAGCTGTGAGGTCACTGGTCTTCCTGGAACCTCAAGACCCTTTTACTTATGAACTAAGTTCTGCCCTGGTAGGAATATGCTGCAGGAATCAGAAGAACAGGGTCTTCTCCATTTCAGGCAGAAGATATCAGCAGCAATGGAGATGATCTAACCACATAGTGGTATTATGTACAAAACCCACCGTATTGCTTATACAGATATATAAATCTCTATGCCTGACTCTGCCCTCAAGGATCAGACATCATATTCCTATCACAGGGACAATGATGAGCCAGGACTAATGTTCTAACCTAGCTAACTCCAATGGCACTTTCTTCCTACTGCATATCACCATGTCCCTGGCTGGCAGAAGCTAATGTTATAGGATCTAGGTGAGAGATCTTCAATGAAAATGGGGTAGGAAGAAACTCCTCACAGAATCTGTGATGAATTCTTCAAATGCCCAGTCCCAGCCTTAACACTTGTTCTCAGAACCACCAGAATGAAAGTCCCATGTATTCCTCTCTGCCTATGCCATGGTTGAACTTTCAGCATCTCTCTGAAACAGTGCCTGGTATAAAGCAAATGTACGGAAAAAAAAAAAAACTTCATGAACTTTGTTGGATGAATGTCTCATGCTTTGATCATAGGTGCTCTGCTTACTACCTCTCTTTGGTTTGTATATTAAAAACCCTAATGGGAAGTGTTTAATACACATTATGATTGTTCTTAGAATATGAGCAAGCTGAAAAAGGATCAATAAAAGCTTGAGGCCCTGAGTGAACACTTCAAAGACAAAATGAAACATACTCCCCTCTTAGAAGGCAGTCGTGGCAGGTGAATGGTTCCCAAACAATGTTCATAACCTAATTTCTGGAATCTATCTTACATTATGGGGCAAAATGTAAAGTAAGAGACCTTAAAGGGATTATCCTGCATGGACAATTTAATCACATGAGCTCTGAAAGCCATAGAGCTTTCTCTGGCTGGAAAAAAAAATTAAAAAAGAGATGGCAGGAAAAGTCAGAGATTGAAATCATGAGAGGGATGTAACCCGAGTGCTGAACCATAGAAAAAGGATGAAGAGAAACAGTAGGCTCCCAGGAGCACAGACCTTCCCCTTGCTGAAGGCAGGAAGGAATCAGGGACTCTAGTCGGTAAGTGCAAGACACTGGATTTGGCTGACAGCCTATAAAAGCTTAAATACAGATGCATCTTCAGAAAAGCTTAAATACAGATTCATCTTCAGAAAAGCTTAAATACAGATGCATCTTCAGAGCCTTCCAAAGGTACACAGCTCTGCAAACACCCTGATTTCAGCCATGAGAGACTGTATGCCAAGTAAGCCCCCACTATACTACGACTTTTGGCCTTCACCATTGTGAGATGATGAACGTGTGTGGTGTTAGGCTGTTAAGGATGGGAGTAATTTGTTACAGCAGCAACAGTGAACCCAAAACAACTAGCAAGGGCCTTGACAACAGAAACAAATAAATTGCTCTGGCCAAAATTTTCCAGATTATAACTCCTCCCTACAGTCCAAAACAAAGACTGGAAGTTACTATGGGGCAGAAGAAACAGAGGGCGGGGGGAGATCCCCACGGTTTTCTATCCCCTACCTGAGAAAGATGTGTACTGCAGCAGGAAGGACCTCAGGGGTTGAAAGTGGGGAAAACTCTGCCTGCTAGGCAGCCACCTGTATACTAAATCCACCTGCTGAGCAATGAGAACATGGAATTTGATTTCAGAGGTCCTAGGCTCCTCTTAGAATTTGCTTAACAATACATATACTCTGAACACTCAGCAACATGACTCTCCCTTCTGATACAAAGGCGTTTATCCGAGAGATAGTATTTCATTTATCAACCCATCCTTGGACCCATCAGAAAGTCTTTTTGAGGATCTCAGCTGAGTCTAGTTCCTAGAACCATCCTGATACATACATAATAAGCACGCAATGAAGAGCTCAGATGACAGGTGAATACCACCACTCCTATATAAATGAGTATGTTTCTAAGTTAAAAAAAACAGAGAGTGTCTAATTACATTGTAATAATACTGGAGAACTTGAAGGATATAATAGCATCCTGACATAGAATACTCATTTCCATGTGAAATACAGATTTAAATACAGATGTAACCATGAACCAAGGGGTGAGGGTTTGGCAATACCTAGGCAAAAACTGCACTTCTTCACTGAAATGTTTTCCAGAACTACCTTGCTTGGTATGATTCTGACTTAACTTTGATCTACAAAAAGAGACTTCCATCTTACTGGTAATTGTGTGAAACTTAAGATGAATATTACTCATGTCAATTATGATCAGCTTTTCTTTGTTGAACACTTAGTACGTGGCAGAATCTTCATACTTATGTCCAATAATCACAATAAATGATAGATTAAATCATCTGCCCATAAAAGAAGAGGAAACCAGGTGCGGGTGGTTCACGCATGTATTCCTAGCTATTCAGGAGGCTGAGATCTGAGGCTCTCGGTTCAAGGCCAGCCTGGGCAGGAAAGTCTGTGTTTGAAACTCTTATCTCCAGTAAACCACCAGAAAACTAGAAGTGGCGCTGTGGCTCTAGTGGTAGAGCGCTAGCCTTGAGCTGAAGAGCTGAGGGACAGAGCCCAGGCCCAGAGTTCAGGCCCCATGACTGATGACAAAAAAAAAAAAAGAGGAAGGCCTACAGAAGCTAAAATGATTTTTCCCCACGGTCAGTGATGATTAAAAAAAAAAAAAAAGATTGAAGCAAAAGTTGAACCTATATCAGATGGCCCTAAGGCAAGATCCTTCCAATTCTGCCATTCCTTCACACTGTCAAAACACTGTTCTCTCGATCATCTGGAGGCTGGAAGGGACCCAGGAGAAAAAGCCAGAATACCCTTGGCTGAAAAATTAGGGAACACCCACACCAAAAAAAAGTTTTAAATAAAATAATAATAGTAAGAGGAAAATATGTTTCAAAAGACGTCTTTCCTGATGATCCACTTGTGGTACATAAACACACATGGACAGAATAGTTTTCCCCCATGATGCTGGTCCTGGCATCTGGTTGCTGCCCAGTTGCTGCTCTTGGCACCATTAACCATCCATGTGCAGTAACGCCACAGGTGACATCCATCTACATCACAAGCACTGAAATTTCAACTGAGAGGCAAGAGAAAAAAATGCTTCCTGTAATTCAAACAGCAATCCCAATAGTCCAATTAAAGCTGTGTTTCATTCAATAAACAACATTCCAAAAGCTTTGGAAGTCATTTCATCCCAAAGGCACCCTCCAAAAATCTCTTTGCACAGAACAATCCTAATCACTGACTACAATCTAATGCAAAACCCCCATTTTTTCTGATTTTTGGAAGAGAGGTTTTTTTCAGCAACAACAAAAGAGCCAAAGAAGAGCCAGAGATGTGCCACACATGCACACATCCAAAATGGACACAAAACAACACATCCTTAGGATTCAGCTGACCCACAGGACACCACAGCAAGACAGATGGATGCAGATGACAAGTCTGAAGGTGTATTTCCATGTGCTTTGTCATGGTGTTAATCCTCCCAAACAGGGAGACAGTTTGAAGCTGAAACCCAAGATATTCATTGTCATATGATGAGGGCTAAAGTGTCATTCTAATTTGAGTATAATTCAGACATTATGTGAATGAAGAGATTTCACTGTGTTGCATACACAATAGGTGCTTAATGAGCAAAGAGAAATGAAATAGAATAAATGGGCACCCAAATACATCAATCTGCCTCCTGAAAACATTCATCTTTTCAAGAACTGAAGGGCAAACATTTGTCTTTTACTGAAATGCAGCAGCCCAAAATAGTTCCAAGAAAGTGGTTGACCACAACCTTTGGTACAATTTGTAATAACTTTGACCTTCTATCTCTCATAATGCAAAAAGAATGCCAACAAGCTGGAAATGTCTATGCAATTGAGCTCATCTATTTTGGACTGTTACGGATACAAACGACTCCATAAAGAAATATATCTCACTTGAAATTATAATAGAGGAAACAATAACCAAATGAATCACAGATCACTGAACCAAGGACTTAGTATTTTAAAAAAAAAACACTAAAATAGAATAAAACAAAAGCAATCTTAAGCACATGTCACATGACTGGCTTAGATGCCCACCACAAAAGAACCAGAAAGTCACAATTCTGCACCCACCTCTGCCTCAAACATCTACTATAGCATTCGAGTCGAGCAGCATACAAGAACTTCTTGCTTGTCAGTCTAGACAATCATGCACCCTAAGGTGGGTTTCTTTTTTTCTTTTTTTTTTTCTTTTGGTCAGTCGTGGGGCTTGAACTCTGGGCCTGTGAGCTATCCCTCAGCTCTTCAGCTCAAGGCGAGCACTCTACCGCTTGAGCCACAGTGCCACTTCCGGTTTTTTAGTGGTTTTATTGGAGATAAGAGTCTCACGGACTTTTCTGTCCCGGCTGGCTTTGAACCATAATCCTCACATCTCAGCCTCCTGAGTAGCTAGGATTACAGGCCTGAGCCACTGGGGCCCAGCCCTGAGGTGGGTTTCTAAGACCACATTACAAAGTATAATCTAGACACAAGGTCTAGAGTGGAACTAAACATTCTTAGAATTTCCTGGGAAGAGTCAACTCCCTATAAAGAAGTCACGATGCTCAAAGTCTAAAAGAATTGCAATTTCATTTTACTGTAGTGAGAAACAGCTCTTTCTAAGCCCATTCTTCAGAGCTTTTTCCCCTGGTTTTGAAAAATGTACTAACAAATTAAAGCACTTTCTGGTGAGTAGTAAACCAGAATGTTGTATGGTAAAGGATGCTATTGGAGGAACATTTCACCAGAACTCTTGGAAAGCTCAGATGCATATCTACTCAGAATTATGATAGACAGCACGGATGAACAATATCCAGCCTCACTTGTACTCTTTGATTAAGAGTAAATGGGCATCATGCAGCCTTCTCTGCATGATAGATTCCTAGGCTAACCAAAATGCTATTTGTTTGGTTTTTACTTTGAAAGTAATTTTGTCACTGATTAAGTATTCCTGCAATCCCATCCATTTCCAGGGTTTCTCTGTGACTACCCATAAATTCTCCTTTCTGATTCAAACCCACAAAAGTAACCAAGAGTTAAAAACAAAAATTCTTTCTTCAAATAAACCCTTACTTAAATACAAAAAATTAATAAAAGAAGCAGGTCATTGCTGATTGAAACAGGTACAAGGGATGTTGAATTTGAACTCAGCCAAACCAGCATGTTCATTCTCATTCACCCATAGTGAGATGAACCAAAGTTTGAAAGAACACTTAGGGCACCACTGAGCTAAATTGTAACACCAACTTCCAGTCAGCTCTGTTTCTACAAAGACAAACTCATATTATTGGGGGGGGGGATTCACATCCCCAATCATTAGTGCTTCAAGCTTCTCCACAGAGCAAGCCTACTCACCACAATCGGCTTCAGAATGTCCCTGTTGGAACGAAGCACCTGCTCTGCCACATCCAGCTTCTCTCTGGGTTGCCCACAAAGCTCAGAAACTTCCGGCTCACTGATTTGAATGGTATCTCCTAATTTTGATCCATTGCACAGATTGGTCAAATGCAACTGGTAACCTTGCAAAAATACCTGGAGATAATTCATGCAAAGAGAGACAAGCAAAACAGGTTACAAAGATGAGAAGCTGAGTCTTGAAGGCCTTTCAGGGTGCTTCATGTGAATACAGATTTGAAAGTCTTAAAAAAAAAAAAAAAACAAGTCACCACTGTGGTAGTTCAATGTGCCAAGCCTCTTCAATGAACTTGGAAAGGAGGCAGCACAAAATCTTCCAGCACATTCCAAACCTGCATGTTGGATTTGACTTAGAATCTCCTAAATCTGTATCTCCCTTACAGAGTTTCATCCTAAGGCCAATATTCTTTCTCTATCCTGGAACAGAGCCTGGATTCTTGAAACGTCTTTTATTAGAGGAAAATTATCTTCATTATTTTGGAATTTATGATATCTTACATTGGGGTTGGACTGAATCACAAAAATAAAACAATTATTTCTGTTTATCTGCAAAAGCTATTCAGCTGATGCATAGAACTATGCTCAAGTAATGTCAGAATTTGGATTTTTTTTTTTTTGCTGAAATAAGGATACAGGATGACCAAGTGTAACAACAAGATGTACAAGACACTATGTTGAAAACAAACTTGATAACTTTGTGCTAGGAGTAGGGGGTGGGGGAAGGAGTTGGGGAGGTGGGGAGGAAAGGGATGGTAGGGGAAAAATAAAGGAGGGGCTAACAATGCTGGATAGGAAATGGACTCACTCCCTTGCTCATGTAACTGTAACCCCTCTGTACAGTAACTTTATAATAATATATATATATAAAGAATTTGAAATTTTTCATGTCACTTGCCCCCAAATAGAGTGCTAGAAATCCATGCCTCTTATCATCTCATTGATGGGCTAGTAGACAGCTGGCTTTGTAAAGAGATGGGTCTTTGTTTACAGTGCACAGTGCTAGGATGATACCAACAGTGAATACTGATTGAAGAAGTGAATAATGCAGACTCTACAGCAAACCATTACTAACTCCTCTGTTAGTGTAAAGGAGCGCAGTCTGCCCTGTTTAGAAAGCAACTAGACGTGAGTGATGGAACAAAAGCCTCTCAAACCCATGCAGCTTTCTAAGCACTACAGAGCTTTGGTCCTGCCATGGTTTCCATTAAGTTTTCACCTAATGCCAGGTATTCAAATGCACTTCAGCTTTACCCCTGGCCTTAATCCTTGCTGCCAAGCTGTCAGTCTCCCCTTAGGGTCTGTGCTTAAGAACACAGACAACCCACTCTAATTACCATACCAGGACTACCTCCATGCTTAGGATGTCCCTGATTTTCAATTGATGGGATGTGACAGATATGAACTTGGCAGGATGCAGTGGAAATTGTACTAAATGCAACTATTTTCAAAAGCCTGCTGCCTCTGGCCCACCTCCCAGCCACACAATGAGTAAATACAGGCATATTTTCCTAGTTTCATAAGGGCAAGCAGTAAGCACATTTTTCTAATTTTAAGAATTCTCAGTTGTATGAAGCAAAAACCTTATTTTCAAGCATAAACATTTCCACTAGTTCTGCTTTTTGTATGAGATGGGCTGAGAGAGAAGTTCCCCTTTCTGCTAGAGAATAAACTCAAGAAGCATCTTTGAGAAAGCAATAAACACACAATCTGCCCAGAAGCTATAGGTGAATTACGGATGCCAGAGAAAGTTCTCCATGAATCAAAGGTTAAAATTCTACACAAACACTAATATTACTTACTGATTTTTATAAACCTAACAAAGTTGTCTATTGTGTATCTCTGTATCTTTTCACAGTTTCCTGTCTTAAATTGTGTGTGTATGTGTGTGTTGGTATTGGGGCTTGAACTGAGAGCCATGGGCTCTCAATTGACTTTTTTACCCAAGGCTAGCATTCTACCACATGAGCCACACCTCCACTTCTGGCTTTTTGAGGATTAATTAGCAATAAGAGTCTCAGATTTGTCTACTTGGGTTGGCTTCAAATGGTGATCCTCAGCCCTAGGCCTCCTGAGTAGCTAGGATTACAGGTGTGAGCCAGCAGCAAGCTCCCTGCCTTATATTTTATAGACAGTATTGCTCAAGATCAATAATCATCATCCCAGCTCTTATCTCAGAACTGTGATTTGTCTTTCAATTTAATTCACCTTAACTGAAAAATGTAACGCTTTTCGGATGAAGTCATCACATATGGACAGGTAAAAAAATCAGTTTTATTTCAACCAACTGGCCCTCGATACCAGATTCTACAGTCCCCTCTCCTGCCTGAACAGGGAAGTAAACGTAGGTGAATCTGAATTCAGAATAACCACTTCCCTCACTACAAAAAACAAGAGTTTCATTCAGCCCCCACGGAGGACACTGAAGATGCAGCTTACCTTGTGCAGACTGACATTAGCCTGCAGCAATCTGTGCACAGTTGGCCTTGGGAGAGAGAGATTGTGATACAGAAATCCAGAGAAGGCTTCATTATCCACCAGGAAATCCTGAAGCTTCAAGCCTATTGAAGACATGATGTTTTGTTTTCCTTTAATAAGTAACTCCAAAAGTTGAAATTAAGAAAAAAAAAGAGCAAGCACTATGGAGCAGGTGGAGAAAAATATCACAATATTGGTTGCCTAGATTGAAAGCCATTGATGTCCACAGGCTTCTGGCTTACACACACAGAAAAAATGAGTCAGGTCACTCCATCTTATTAGGAGGAACATAGAAAGATTGCTTTCTGATACCATGTTGAGACACACTCAGCATGAGCTTCCACAATCACACTGCATGACAGTGTGGTCACACATACAGCCTTGTCAATGATCTCATCCACTCCACCTGAGTTTTGTGACACAAATCCTTTTAACATGGTTAAAAGTCAGATCAATTGAAAGCCTTTATTCCCACAAGCCAGAGGGGCAGATCACCTGCATGAGTAGCAAACGGTTCTCACACTTCACCATCTATCAAATACCAACCTGGTGGGCTGGTAAAAGCAGGGACTAGATCCTGACCCGCTGCCCCAGAATACCTGTTTGGATGAACCTGAGCTGGGGTTGTAGAATCTGTGTATCTCACACATTCCCAGGGAATGCAGCTGCTGCCAGCCTACAAGCCACACTTTAAGAAACACAGGTATAGCACCTTCTGTCTTTCAGAGAGCTTTTACAGATATGGTCTCATTTAGTTCACAACAAAGCACCTGAGATGAAGCTCTTCCACAATCTGGGAAAATAGGTTAGTATATGTTTGCTTTTTTTTTTAATCTACCCTATAAAATGATTCCACTGCTGAAGTTTTCATACAGATTTCCACTGAACAATAAGCCCTCCAGGTACATTTACAAAAAGCCAGAAAAAAAGCACTAGTCAACACACAGCATTTTAGTTATGGATGCTGTGTCTGGAGTTGGGTTCTGTGCTTGGTAGATATTTCATGCCATGCTAATGGACTTAAGTTTCTTCATCTCCAAGAGATTCCTGAGCAGATGCATAGGAATAGCCTTCAGACTTGCAAATGCTATTTCCTGGACTTAATTCATTTGACTCTTCCTGTAATCCGTCCTCTTCTCCCTGTACCCTGTCCTCCTAATAACATATATTCTTTCTTGGAATAAAGATGAAACCAGTTCCTTCAGATCATATGGCCATCAGACTAAACAGGTATCATTTGTGGAATTGTAGTCCAGAGACCCAAACACTAATTGACCTCTAGGGGGCAAACTTTACAAACCCAAATCACACACCAAAAAGAAACAGAGATGCAATCTGAAACCTCTACAGTGTGTGGCTTGCTTAGGACAGGAGTTAATCTAAAAGGGTCACTCCACACACCGCACCGGGATTAAGTAGCAGGAGGGTCTCTCTAGCAACACAAGATTCTCATCAGAGCTGCATAATCCAGGCAAGTTCTGCCTTTAAAAAGCACATTGGATAGAGTTCTAGAAAGAGTTAATGAGCAAGAAGCGTATCTCTAGAGAAATGCTTCTCTGCAGCCCCCATGCAGCCAGCTCCTGGGGATGCTTCATGACACTCAGACACGGTTCCTAGGCCTCTGAGTGCCTCTCCTTGGAATCAGTACTCCTGCTAGTTGCCAAACTTCCTGCTGCTCCTATCACTCGTGATGTTTGTTTCTAAGACAAACTCTCTAAAATACTGACTCGGTAGCCTATAAATCTACATTTTAATCAAGTAGCTCTGGTACTTCAAATTTGGGGAGTCTGGGAGCCACATTTTAAAGAATATTGTTTAACTTAGATACTGCCACCACTCTGCCTGAAAGGACACAGAATACGGGTTTCCCTTGGTGTTTCCATGATCTAGATCAGGATTTGGACTGCACAGTAAATCACAACCAAATAATAAACACTGAGAGATGGGATTAAGGCTGAGAAAATGCCAGAGGTATCCAAAGGACTCGTTGGATGACAGGACCATCCATGCACAGGAGTAAACAGAATGCCTAACCACTAAAACTATCTTCCCAGGACATAAAATGGTATACAGTACATCCCAGAATCCCTATGGTACAGGTAAACAGTAAGGAAGATAGATAAGCAGGTGGCTTGAGGCCTAGTATAAAAATGTAGACATTATCAGATAGCAATAGAAAAAGTACCACATTTAGGACCCAAAAACCCTGGGCTCTGTTTCCATCCAGAATTTAATGGATCATTTCACCTAGCAGTGCTTAGACAACTAGAGACCAGAAAAGACCTTTGTGAACACTTGAGAGAACAGAACAAACATCTGAGCTAACCCCTTCATTGACCAGTTGGGCCACACATTCCTCTTCAGCAAAGCCACAGCAGTCCCACTGAGGAACTTCAGAATAGCCCTCAACTTCCCTCCCGGGGCAGCAGAAGTGTGGGAGGCTGACCCAGGCTGTACTTTCAATGGGGCTAGGTCATCCGACAACACTCAGGAGACCAACAAATGTGCTCGGCATGTTTATAAGACTCTTCTGTTATGTCAACAGATGCTGAGGATGAAAACAGCTGGATGTGATCAAACGCCAACTGCCTATTCCCTGGATGAGACACAAGAATGAAGAGGCGGATTCAATAGTCAACAACCCTTGGCAGTGCACGTGCGTGGTGTGGTAGGCCGGCTGGGTGGAGAAGCAACAGGAAGGGCCAAAGATCCCTAGCTACAAAGATTCTGCAGTCTGGTCACATGGATAGCCACACATGTTGGCTTAAGATACTCACATGATCACTGGCAGCTGGAAAGCAACAGGGTGCTTATGTAGGTTCTCAACCCTGACTACCTGTTGGACTCACCTGGGAGCTTTACAAGAGTTCCAAAGCAGACATCAGAATTAGAAGAGGAAAAAAAAAATCCAGATGATTCTAGCCATGTTTAGAAAACAATGATACAGAAGAAGTATCAGGGCTGATGAAAAGAAAAACTAAATTCATGCTACACTGTACTGTGAATTAGCTGTGTGGTGGTGAGAAAGTCACCCTGTCAAGTTTTCATACGCATGAAGGAAGACAAGCAGTATCCACCTCTCGGAGGACTAAGGAGATTCATATGTAAAGCACAAACAATAACCAAGTGGCTTTCGATAGGTACTTAATAGATGGTAATGTTTTTGTTGATATTAAAAAGATTGTTCACTTGTATGTACATGAAGTATGCACAGTAGATACAGACCTTCCCTTTAAGGGACTTTCTGGGCTGATAAAGGAGAGAAAGAGGCACATCTTTTAGAGTAAGCAGAAGGAGAGATAAGAAAGCCAGAGAAAGAGAATGCAAAAATTTTTCAAGACAGTTTAAATGCAGTTTATCTGCAGGCATTCCTTGGGGAAGAGGGGAAAGGGGAGAGGTATTGGAGAATTGGGCTGGAGCCAAGTTCTACCAAAGAACAGAGAGCCCAAATCTCTACAAGCTGCACCAAGTGAGGACAAGGAAAGACTCATGATGGAAGTGGCCGAGATATTCCTATGCTCAGTGCTAGGTACACAGTAGGTTCTCCACCTATATCTCAGTAAATGAATGATGAATGAACAAAATGAACAAGCTGATAAATAGGGAGAGAGGAGATTGCTCAAAACCTAGAATTTGGGGAACAGGAAAAGATAAGGGAGGAGTTGGTGTGGAGTAAGGACATAGGAGCCCCTGCTGGTCTCTTCCCCATTACAGGGCTCCCTGGGGAATGGGTAGAAACATGCAGACTATATGGAAAGCCAGATGTCTGAAACAGCCCTTATTCTCTTATTTGGCCTGTGAGTCACCTGCTCTAAGAAACTTTCCCTGACCTTCCCACCCTCAAGATAGATTGGGTAGCTCTCTCCTGTGCCTCAAAAACATCCTGAGTTTCCCCTAAGAACCACACAGAGCAAGCTGGGATGTCCGTGTACACATCCTTCTCCTAGAAGAATAGAAATATCTTGAGGGCCAGGCTTTGTACATCCAAAGCTAGTAACATCAGGCACAGAGAAGGAAGGATAAAGGAACACAAACAAGTGAATAAATTAATGAAGTGATACGATCCAGGAAACTGCCAGCTAAGAAGAGGTTCATTTAACCTGGCAGTGGTTTGGGAAAAGACAGAGCAGAACAGGAACATGAAACAAACTGGGTCAAGATGGTACTGGAGTTTCTCTAAGCCCACCGAGTCACATCAGCCCAAGTTAAAAGAGGAGTGAATGGCAGCTCAGAGCACAACAGGGATATAGCAGGGGGAGGCTAAGTTAATTAATTAATGAAAGAAAGATGGCAATGGCATCCACCTCCCTGGAATGAGCATGGAGTTAAATGAGAAACACATGTTCAGGCCAAGAAAACAGCTGACACTGAGATAGGTGCTCTCTAAAGAACAGCTGATACCTTCATCATCATCTCCTTAGCTTTCCTGCTAATTCAACCCTCAAGCATGTTCAGAACAGAGAAGAACAGAGAAGTGACTTTGCCCAGGATGCTGAGATGTTGAGTCCACGATCTCACACATTTCTGTATGTGTCTATCATGTACTTGCCTGGCTTGGATAGAATTAGTGAGATTTTTTTTCCCCTCTTGATAGGGTCTATAAGATGAAGAAAAAGCTGGAGTTCACTGATCCATTTATTGCAAACTTTACTAGAAGAATAAGTAAATGTAGCATTTCACAACAGGAATGATCACATCTGATGGTAACTACAAGGACGAACACAGGTAAAAGATACAACCAATAAGAAACCACTCATTCTAGTCACAACAGGGTACACTTATTGGGAAGGGTGATCACTCATGTGTTCAATTTTGGCCAAATGAGTTGACCTGAACCTGGATCTTATCATCTGGAAAAGGTGTATCTGAGGTATTGTTATCTACCCTATTTAAAGGAGTAGGGTCTCACAGAATCAGCACTGGACATACAGCACTAGAAGGACCACTTCCTAAATGTCTGTCCATTTACCTCACCTGTCACCTGTTCTTAGTTTCTCTGGGTCTGTGTCCTCTGCTGGACAATGGGACTCATACTCTTCACAGGTTGAAACAGGTAGCAATGAAGGATTAAGAATGTCAAAATGCTGGCTCAGAGGAAAGAGCCGGAAAGGTACGCCCACTGTCACAGCACAGGGACAACTGGAGGTCAGCTTATGTGCTAAATGAAATGGATAATTCAAAGTCACTATCCAGCAAAAGGCCAAGAGAGCTCCCTTCTGTCTCACAGTCTTTTCACTACAAACCAACGTGGCTGATCTGCTGAGCTCAACCTCCTCAGCTTTGCGTGGAAGAGCAAACAGCCACCTACCAACGTCTATCAAGTCCCAGGAGCTTTGCTGCTGGTACAGAGAAACAGGGCAAAGAAAAAAGAGAAAGGAAAAACAAAACCAAAAGGACCTTGGAGTCTAAAAAGAACAAACCGAATGAGATGTGTTTGTGGCCGGACAAGGATAAAACAGAAGCCTGTTTCTTGCCATTCATCTGAGCCAGGCCTCTTGGCCCACAGTAAGGCCAGGCAGGCAGAAGGGGGGGAGGGATGAAAAGGGGGAGGGGGAAGAACCTGCCCTTGGGAAACCTTTCATAGCCACTCCATGTTCCCTTCCTTCATTCCAGCACCCCCAGGAACAGGCTCCACCTCGGGGCAGAGGATGAGGCAGAAGGGAAGTGGGAGAGGAGGAGTGGGAGGAGGTAGGGATGCAGCTCTGGAAGGCTGGGGTTACTCGCGGCCAGTGCCCTCCCAGCCCCAGCTCGAGTTTCAAGAAGTCCAACTCCGCCAGCCAGTGCTCTACTTGAAAAGGAACCACAGCAATCAGCAGCTTGAGAAGTGGGTGGAGGAGGCGAAAGGGAGAAAAAGAGAAGTAGAGAAAGAGGTTGCTGTTAAGACCCAAAGCATAGAACCACTTCTTGAATGCCCCCCCGCCCCCACCCTGCAGGAGTGGAGTGGGGGTCTCCCAGCACTCAGCCTGTGAGAGAAGCAACAGTTCAAAGAGCCTGGGTTGGGATATGAAAGGCAATGCCAGCCTGGGTTGGCCTTATAAATAAGACCTTGAAACTTTTTTTTTTCTACAAGGACTGCTAACAAACACACTTGGCAGCTTTTGGGGCATCTATTTGTGGTTTGTCTTTGTCTTCCTGATGGCATGCCTCTGCTTTCTTCAGGGAATGAAGTGGCAGAGCCCTCTCTGGGAAGACCTTGTTGTTCCCTGTTCAGAGAAGGGCACAGAACTGACCAGCTGCTCGTGCATTACTCTTAGGACAGGTGAGGGGGGATTGGGATGATAGGAGGTACACAGCATCTCAGGCCCTCCCTTCTGGCTATGGGGGCTCTGGAGAAGTTTCCTTCTCCCAGTGGAGACTTGCTGAGGAATAACAAGACAGAGCTGAAAGTCTAAAGCCTAGGATTTAAACTCTAGATAATCTCATCAAATCTCAACTCCAGAGTTTTCTGGTTCTAAGGACTTTGGGAAATCACTTGTTAGGCTCACTGAGCTTCTTCCTTTGGTAAATGGTCTACTGTTTGAGCATGAGTTGTGTAGCACTAATGACACTGAGTGTGTCAAGTACTCTGAACACCAACTCACACATAATGCAAGAGAAGATTTAAGCTGAAAATTAAATGTGTTCAAAATAGATGTTGATAAAGACATTCTAACAATGATGTAACAAGTTCCCAAGAGAAACTGGATTATTTATGGCTACGCACTCAGAATTCTTTGAGGCCGGCACTAGGGAAGTGCATGTACAAACCTTTCTCTCTGGAGCAACTGGAAGAAGTATGACTTGAGGAAATAAATTTTACACAGGCGAATATACAAACCTGTGAATGGATGCTATACACCAAACACAAGTACAATGGTTAAAGCAAAGAAGTAATGCTTTTCCTGGAGCCTGCAATCAGTCATACAGGGGGCTACATGAAGATAGACCCTTTGCCCTGCCTTCTGGGTGGAGATGGTTAGAAGACAGGGGAGTAGAGTTAAGGGCCTCCACCCTATCTACCCCTCCAAAACTCAGGTGACACTGAACTCGGGGCTAGAAAGCGACATCACATCTTCCCTCAGATTCAACTACAAATGAAATAATGTGCCTGATGTGAATTTAAGATATGAAAGTGTATACAAGGAAACTTAATCACCACTTTATACTTAAAGGGGTAGGGCTTTAACCAGTGATTAAGCCGAGAGCCCTCAACAGGTGGGATTACAATCCTTGTAAAAGAGCTTCAGGGAAGGGTTTGCTCACCCTCAGTCCCTTCTGCCACTTGAGGATACAGCACTTCACTCCCATGGAGAATGCAGCAAGGGGGTACCAACTTGGAAGCAGAAAAGAGCCCTTCTCACACACTAACCCCGAAGCAAGCACCTCCATCTTGAACTTCCCAGCCTCCAAAGAAACACTTTTCTGTTTACACAGTTACTGAAGTGTCAGGCATTGTGTGATGGCAACCTGAGTGGCCTAATACAATACTCCTTTCTTACTAACCAGGGAAAAGTGGGGAAAATGCTGGAAGCCCAGAGAATCAAAACCAGCATCATCTGACAAGAACCTGAAGGGTAATAAGGAGCCAGGCAAGTTGGTGGACCCCAAAGGTCAGAATGACCTGGTCATGCTAGTCTAGGGAAGGCAAGCACAGTCATCTGACTTGAAAAGCCCAGAAGGAAATGAGAGGTAACACCAAGGCAGTATCGTGGGCTCAAATGAGTTCTGAACATAAAGAGAAGGAGGAAGAAATAAGGAGACAAGAGCAGAAAAAAATAAGAAAAGAGATAACGAGGGAACCTCTGTGGAGAACCTTTTGTGAAGACGAAAGAAACAGAAGAATGGGGGGTAAATGGAAAGAAGTCAAAAGGATAAAGGAAAAAGGGGTACAGAAACAGGAATGGCTGAATCAAACAGAAGCGGTAAAAGGGGAAAGATCTGAGAGGTGTAGAGAGAAAGAGGCTTTGAGGCACTAGCTCTCACTGGTGAGCTGGTCTCTGACTGACTAATGAAACCAGACTCTCCAATCACCAGAAGACACCAGAGCAGAATCAGCCTGCAGGGCCCAGGAAAGTCCAGGGAACAAAAGGAAGAATAGAAGATAAACTTACAAGTTAGGGACTGAGTTGAAATTCCTTCTGGAACTGATCTAGGAAGAATTGTTTCTCTCTAATGTAAAAAAAAAGTTTTACTTTTTCTAACATCTAAAATTTACAAAAATGAGTAAGGACATGGTACTAATTTGTCAGAAGAAAAAAAAAAGATTCCTATTTTCAGAGCCTCAGACACACTCTGCTTTATTTTCCCAGCATGTCTAAAATAAGCTTATGAGAAAGGTTTCATCATCATCATCATCATCATCATCATCATCATCATCATCATCATCCTCATTTTGTCAAATACAGAAATCGATCTGATGAAGTTAATACCTCACTCAAGGTCACAGAACTAGCAAGTGGCAAATTTGAACAAACCACTTTGATTCTTTCTACTCTATTAGCAAAAAATAGATTATTTATGCCCTAAAACTGCTTCATCAAAAGCTGGTGATGATCATACTACTTAGCTTTGAAGTAAGGCAACATGACCCCATGGTATAATGGAAAAATTCTTAGCTTGGAAAACAGAAGGCTTGGATTTAATCTACAACTTTACTCTTGAGTTTGAGAAACAGATATAACCATTTGAGCCTCAATTTTCTTATCCACAAAATGGGGGCAATACTTTCAGTCTGCTAGTGTTATTTCAAGGCTTTGGATTCAATAATCTAGTAAAAAAAATGTACAATGTGTCTCTTGACCTTTGTGCCTCAAAGGTCAACACCAATGGAGGGCTGAAATCCAACACTTCTGGTAAAAAAGAAACTGCATTTCCAAGCTCCTCTTTGCCACCCACAGGGTGGCAAATCTTATACTGGAAAAGCAGGAGACATACAAAACTGTTTTGGATGTTAACAATTCCAACAAAAATGTAAAGCAGTCTGCTATTTGTGGAGTATGTGGCATTCTGTAATTGAAAGCAATTGTGTTTTCTTCTATTTTTGTCTGGGTAAGGCCGACCTTTGATTTAATTTAGCTCAAGCAATATTTCAACACTGCAGTGGAGCGTTGAATCCCCAGACTCGATCCCAGCTGGAACCAGGCCCCTCCCTGTCCTAGGTGGAAATCAATATCTTAGTCCCTGGGACACAGCCTGACTTTGACAGATCTGAGGAAGCTCTCATAGAGATAGAAGAGTTTCAAATTATGAAACCCTAAGACCCTAAGATGAAAAGTTTCAACAAGTATATACCGAACATGAATTGCAATTAGCCACGATTTCAAGGGACTTCTATTTTGATGACATAATGTTGGCATAAAGGTCATTAAATCTCCCAGTGAGATGACCCAATGTGGAATGGGGTGGGGATTGGGGAGGGGGGGGAGGCTGAACGGAAGGAAATAACGTTTAAGACTGTAACATCAACCTCAGCATAGCTTCCCAAGTGGGATGAGAGACTTCAAATAAGAAAGGAGAAGTGGCCACAAGTATTGTTTTGTTTTTTGTTGTTGTTCTTTTTTTTTTGTTTTTTGTTTTTCTTGTCAGTCAAGGGGCCTGGGCACTGACCCTCAGCTCTTCAGCTCCAGGCTAGCATTCTACCAATTGAGCCACAGCACCACATTCGGCTTTTTCTGCTTATGTGGTGCTGAGGAATCGAATCCAAGGCCTCATGCATGCAAGGCAAACGCTCTACCACTGAGCCACCTTCCCAGCCCCCATGGCAAAGCCTTGGACACATGCCCAAATGCCCACTACCCATGAAGCCAAGAAGTGTAGGAAGTGGCAGAAGTGCATAAAAATCTAGCACTTCTCTCTGAAGTTCTCTTGTCCTTTCTCATCTCAGCCTGTATATATCCAGTGTCCGTGGCCTTCGTGAAGTTTATAGCTTCCTAGGAAAACTCTCTCTAGAATACAACAATATCAGAGTATAAGGGGCTTAGTTCTAGTCCTACTGCTGCCTTTGCCAGCTATGCTTCCTTAGCCTCTCCAAACTTCAATATCTTCATAGGAACTTGAAAAAAAATGTAACCCCTACATTCCATATGAAAAATGCCAGAAAACTAAAGTAGAAGCCTGGTATTTACAATGGCCTCACTGTTCAAAATGCTTTATCTTCATTGGTTCCTTTTGTTTTCTATTATGCCATTCCTAAGAAAGATGCTATACCATTTCAAGGAACCTGAAATGCAGAGATGTGAAGGAATTAGCCATGGGTAGAGCCAGGATTCAAACCCAGGCAGTCTGGCTGCCACATCTGCTCTCTTAACACTAAATTGCCCTTCCCAGAATACATTTACCAAATGTTAACTAACACCCCTTCCCTCAAATCCCCGATACAGCCAATCACCTTTCCATGTTACCACAATCACCTCCACCCCACACAAGAGCGCATCTATTTGATTTCCAAAGATCAAGGAAGGATAAAAGATCTATATTATGAATTCTCTGTATTATTAGTAAATCTCACAGCCAAAAAATAGGATGATTTTCCCAAAGCAAAGATCAGCATAGCCTGTCCGACAAATTGCACTACAGTTTTACTCTGAGTCGCAAGAGAATGGCAACCAAACCAGCTTTTTATAAATGGCAGCCATTCCAGGTTTTCAACTCAATATCCAGCTAAAGAGACACAGAAACCAGAGACCTAGAGTCAAGATTGTCGGACACAGCAAGACTGTCCTTGATCTCTCTCCTCTGCTTCTGCCCCTTTCAGGCCTTTGAATCTAACAACATGGGGACATGTCCTCCGGGAGAGCATCCCCAGCCCAAAGTTCTCTGGTTCTCTCTGGAAAACATTCTTCAAGAACTTCTCTACTCCAGAGAAACCCCTGAATCAGAGGTAGTGGAAGGTCTGTTATCACCCCAATACTCACTGGGAGGCCTAGTGTTGCTGAAAAGTATATTCTGCTACAGGACAAAACCAAGCAGGTTATACGCAGCCCACCTTGAAAGAACAATTCTCATGGGGAATGCCACACACATTGACCATGAACAACATGCACACCATCTCTTGCTCCAGTGCAGAAACTATGCCTCAGTTGTCCCACCCACCCTTTCTGGCCAAAATCCACAGGTCTGGAAAATTACCTTCAAAGCCCTCACTAAGCATTTTGTTAGTTGGCTATAACTTGAGACAGGGCCAAACACCTGGAGAGCTAAGATCTTAGCTCCCTGGCAGTCTGCCACACCACAAAACCCAGATCCATGTCAACATCACTTGGGTTGTACCACAGGTGTAAAAGGTGGAGAACATCAACAGGACTCACACAAGCCTAGGGATTGTCCCCAGGTCAGCATGGGCAGTGGTGAGACTGTACAAGGCACCACAAGGCATGTGATGAATGTAAGCATTATGTCCACCTTTGGTCCTCAGCTCCACCCAGACCTGAGCTCCGCCCTGCCCTGAAGTTCCCACCATACAGCTGCCCCCTCCCTCTCTCCACCCAGATCCACCTGAACTCCCCTCTACCTCACTTCCTACTTCCAGACCTTGTTGCTACCTGGATAGTGGAGGTGCCCATGTGCTCTCTCTCCGGGGAAATATGGTTCCTCTAATAAACCTTTTAATAATCTTTCTCCTATGTCTGCCTGCCTCCGCATAGTCCCCTGGCATGGAAAAGAAAAAGATCCCAACTCACTCTGGAAAGTAGAAAGGACCCATGCCTACTAGGCTGCCAGGAGCTGAGGAATCAGAGGTGAACATTCTAGGGTTGGGGAGAGAAGCAGATATCTGTACAAGGTGGATGTCTGAACCCAAACACTCAGCAGGAAGCAGGCTAATCTGACACTGTGATATCACTAAGCTTAACATTTTAAGTAGCTGAAAAGGAAATAAGCAGTAAAGATAACTATGGACAAAGTACACCCCCTTCTCCAGCCCAATCCTGATTCTGGCCCCCATCCTCCTCCTGGTCATCCTCCTCCTCCATCCTCCCTCAAAAAGGTCAGATACACCAAATCAGAGACACAGCCAGGCAGGGCCTGGTGAGGGAGGCTAAGGGCAGAGTCAGAGAGGAGGCAGAGGAGGGAGACAGTTTCTTCTCTTACCCAGGGCCCTCGCAGAAGCACATGTAGGTTTGTAAAAACCTAGAACTAACACATGTGGGAAACTCTCTTTAAGAAATATATAATGGTATTTTGTATTTCTACTTTTCCAGCAAGAACACATCTCTGCCTAAATGTATCACTAGGATACCTCAGAGAGCCTTGCAAGGTGCCACAAAAAGGGACTTGGGTTGAACTTTCCAGCAAAATGCACTGTGTTCTCTGGGTATCATTAGTATTAATTGTAAGCATTGTTAAACTGAGTTTGCCTAAGGGAATTAACTCCACAATTCCCTGTGCTAGCTTTTTACATGGTTCCCAACCCACTTTTACTTGATCTTCGCCACACTGAATGAAGAAGAAAGGCCAGAAGTTTGGTTTTCTCTCACGTGGCTGAGGTGAGAAATCGGATGCACTGACTTATCTGTCTATTACTGCTTGGCACAGAACCATGAACAAAGCCAGCCCAGCACTGAAGAGGTTCCAATCTCATGGACAACCCATAACTAGCAGTTTGTCCTAGAGGACCCCCATCCAAACTTCCACAATGAAGCATTTTCTCATGTTTCACCAAAACTGAAGACCCAGAGTGGGTAAACAAACTGGCTAAGTTCTGACATCCAAAACTATCCAGGTATGTAAAACAGTTCAGAATTACTATACTGTACACAAATTGTGTGCTGAGAGCTCATTATCAAACACCCAAGGAAATCATCTCACGCATAAAGAGCATGTTCCACGGTGACCTGTAGGGAAGTTAATCTCCCTATTTTGAGTAAACAAAGGACCAGAAGGAATCAAAATTTGCCCACAGCTCATACTTCAGAAAGACTAAAGTCTAATGTGTTGCCAAAACAATCTCAAACTCTTTCTCTTAAGCCAGCATTTTCTAATCTTTAATCACTTATGAACTACTTCCACAGGTTTTACCATGCCCACATAAAGCAATGTTCTCTTTAAATGAACGGTAATGGATCTTGCCTACCACTAAGCAATAACACCCATAAAAGTTAAATTTAATAGGAGCTAAAACTAGAAGCTGTTCATTGTGTACTGTCCAAAATCATCTCAGCCCTCACACAAAACTAACTCAGACAAACACTTTGCCAGTCCACATCATACCAAGTCATAATGTAGACAGGGAACTTATTTGCTAGAGTTTCTGGAAACGTGTCCTCTTGTTACACTGCCTTAGAATTGAAGATAGGGTCAGAATTTTAAGAAAGAATGCGCCTCACACTAATTCCCCTACATTACTTAAGCCAACCTCTTCACCTGTGTGGGTTAGATGGAAACAATAAAATGATCAAAAAGTCCCAGTGATGAAAATACTTGGTAAAGGTCCTCCAGAAGCCTTCCTTCTTAGGCATCTCTGTTAGGATGATTTCAAGGATAATGAGATTCATCTGCAATTTCATTCTTGAAACTGGAAGCATTCCCAGTTGGAAGTTCATTAACCCAAATGCAATATGGTATGGGAGAAAGAGAACTGTGCGGGACATTGGGGGCTGGCTATGTTCCATTCGGGAAAATGGAGGACAAAGTCACCTCCATCTTCAGGATCTGATTATGCTGTGGATCAAAGAGGTTCCATATTGCTTTGAATATCTGCTGTCTCATACATGGTTGAATAGTTGGATCAATCAACCCACTTTCCTATAAATAACAAAATAGCCTCTAAAGTCTCTTTCAATAAGTGGAAATGAAATGAAGTCCTAGCCTAGGAAACCATGACACTAGAAAGAAAAGATTGGAGCAGAGATTCCCACATCCACAAATCACCTGTAGATTATGGTCCCATGCATTTAGCAGATGCTAGCTGAAGAAAGAACAAGATGACTTCCAATTGGATCACAAAAGCAGGATATAGTGTCCAGCACTGAGAACAATAATTAGTGATTCTCTATGCCAAACACTGAGATCTCCAAGGGAGTGATCCAAGCCTCAAGCCTTCTGCTCATAGTTATCAATGACTTGGATGAGAACTGGGAAAGCCATTCATTAAATTCCTAGATGACAGGAAACAATAAGCAACAGGTATCATAGGGGGTAAATTCTAAGATAAAATGGCATGGGAAATCTAAAGAGGTAAATCAGAAAAGTAGACTTCCTCTTCCTCTTCCTCCTCCTCCTCCTCTGCCTCCTCTGCCTCCTCCTCCTCCTCCTCTTCCTCCTCCTCCTCCTCCTCCTCCTCCTCCTCTTCCTCCTCCTCCTCCTCCTCCTCCTCCTCCTCCTCTTCTTCTTCTTCTCTTATTCTTCTGTTGAAAAAGTCAATGGCGCAATGACCCAATTAAGAAAGGGAGAATGAGTCACAAATTCTGCGTATTTGAAAGAACCCGCAACTTTGGTTGACTGCACAGGGACTATGAGTCAACATTGTGACATGAATGCCAAAAAGTCTAATGAAATCTCAGATTGTGTGAAAAGAAATACAGTACTCAAAGTGAAAGAGGCAAAAGTCCCTTTCTTCCTCCACACTTAGAATGCTTTAGTAACTTCTGGTAAACTTCTAGCATGACATAAACACATGAGACCCAACAAGAGAAGAGGCAGAAATTAGGAGGAAAGGGGGCTGGGAAGGTGGCTCAGTGGTAGAGCACTTGTCTTGCATGCCTGAGGCCCTGGGTTCGATTCCTCGGCACCCCATAAGCAAAAAGAAAAAAGCCGGAAGTGGCGCTGTGGCTCAAGTGGTAGAGCGCTAGCCTTGAGCTGAAGAGCTGAGGGACAATACCTAGGCCCAGAGTTCAGGCCCCACGACCAGACCCAAAAAAAAAAAAAAAAAAAAAAAAAGAAATTAGGAGGAAAAGTTTTCCATTAGAGGGATGGACATTTAGCCTAGAAAATCTAAACATTCAAAAAAGAGAGTGAACATTCACAAGAGCTGTCTTCAGATTTCCCAAAGAAACAGAATTAGACATTACTAAGAAAGTAGAGAGCGATAGCAAGTATTTTCTAACAACTCAAGGTGTCAGCACCTAAATGGAGCTGCCCCATGAGAAGTGAGTGTAAGTATAAGATAGACAAGGTAAACAAGGCCAGAGTTCTGGACCAGAGCATCTCCAATGATCCTTCTACCCTGAGACAGTACCAGAGGGCTAAACTAGGAATGAGGACTTAGAGAAAATAAATACAGGTCTCTTAAGTATGTATCCAGGCTTACACTTCCAGCCCTGTAGTCTCTGTAAAATGTATGGAGCTCTGTTCAAAATCAGTAAAAGATTACTGGCTTCTTCTAAAGAAGCAGCATTTCTGTTCATGTCCCTCTAGAACTGAAGCCTGGCTTTGTGTTACAAAATAAACAAAGGAAGAATCTAGCGATTTTAAGAAATTAGTTGCTTAACCCCAGTGGTGAGCCCTTGCCTAGCATACGTAAAACCCCGTCCTTGAACCCCAGCCTGGCAAAACTGAACAAAACGAGCTGCAGGGTTGAAGAAGGGAAATACATACTCTTCTCCACGTTACCTCAAACCTCCAGTTGCTCAAAGAAGAGTTAGCTCTAAGGCAGCCTCCACCAGACTTGAAACTCTGCTAGACAATCCATCCCCATCAGCCAGTTTATTTCACCAGGCCCACAACTTGAGTGTCAGGGGAATAAGACCAGATGATCAAAATTGTATCACTGTCATAGAAGGAGAAGGATAATACTGGCTACTGTTTAGTGAGCATCTACTATGTGTCAGACAGTTTGGTGGGTATTACTTTTTGTGGTGGTACAAGGGATTGAACTCAGGAATTGTGCTTGCTAAGAAAACACTCTACCACTTGCTACCATTTATCATCAGGCATGCCCCGCATTGCCCACTGCCTCTTTTCCTGCCCAAGCACAGTACAGTTTTGTCTATACACGAAAGAGCTCCAATCCAATTCTGGCTTAAACTCTAGCACTTTGCACCATTTCTTCTTTTGCCAAGTGAATCACAAGTTAGGAGATCTTCTAGAAAAGTCAACCTACTCCATTCTCTCCTCGAATGCCAAACAGAGTAAAAGCACTTCTCTGGAGCAGTGGTAGTACTTAGCTGGTGATCGACAGGAATAATTCATTACTGCACTGTTTAAAACCACCAGCACAGGTGGTAACAAAGCAGACCCACCTTTCAGTAGGCTTCCTGGTGGTTTTTCAACCCTCTAGACTATGCACACAATTTTTACCCACATCCAACAGTCTATTCCCATCAGCTTCTGCTCCCATGGAAGGCCACTCCCTGGGAAGTTGCCCTGTAACACACATAGCCAATGTCTCTCCCAGCACATGGCCACTCATCGGCCACTTCCTTAGTGCATGCAATCAACTGTCTGGGCACTTAGTAGATCAGAGATGAACATTTCACTTTTAAAAGATCAGGGTTCACATGTTCACCACACTACAATGTCTAAGGGAGGATGAATTTGATTTTCCTTCTAGAAATGAAGGCTTACTTTTCACCTGCCACCTATTGAGTGGCAACTTCACCTGCTCTCCTCTAAGTGCAGCAGTATCCCTTGTCTACAAATGTCTAGTCATGACAACCATATTTGAAAATGCCATTAGTGGCAACCTGCAACCCCTACCTGTCCCTAACAGCAAACCTATGCCAGTCCTATCTGCTGATTTTTTTCCTTCTGTCTCCCCATAGAAAGTCAGCATACTGGATATGTATGGCAACCAGCTTCCTTCATTTTGCTTCTAATGCTTCTTTCAGAGAGGCCCTGCGGCAGAGAGGCCCAATGCCCAGCCACTATGAGGAGAGAGGGCTGTGGAGGAAGAGCTTAGGTAAGAGCTAAAAAGAGCCAGCCCAGGGCCACAGATGCAGGCCAAGGGCTACTTCCAAACACACGCGCAGAAGGCATCTGCTTACTTGGGCCAGAATTCTTGATCTGATGCAATGTTCTCAGAACTCTGTGTATGTCCTTCATGCTGGTGTCTTTCTGGCTGAATAAAAGAAACTTCCGAGCATCTGAGAACAGGCGAGATACACTGTAAAGGGTAAGAAAAGCATAAAATCCTTGGTTAGACCATCTAGCTGCTTCTCCTGCGTTAATAAACTGATTACCAGATCTATCTGCCACAGACTGGCTTGCAGCACACACAGATGCTGAGCACTGCTACTGCTCCCCATACACAGTCTTCCCATCATTTCAATCACCCCAATCCTGAGACCACAGTGGTTGCTTCATAGTAGACGGGAGTGTAACTAACTTGAGGACCAAGCCCCTTCTGGCATACCCCAACTCAGGGGCCATTTCAGATGTGCAGCTAGCATCCTGCTGGTCCCTCCCTTCCCTTCTTCTGGTCCATTTTTGGAGATACAGTTTAAAACCCAACACTTAGGGTTTGTTTGTTTGTTTTGGGCCACATATGGTCGTGACTTATGCAACAAAGTAAGGTCCCATTCTGCAGTCTTTTTCATACAAACATTTCCACAAAGGGCAGGATAAGTGTTCACGGACAAGTCAGGTCTGGTACTTACATGGATTTGTCAAAGTTTCCAACAACCCCAGGAGCCTCCCCAGGTGTTGGGTAACGGAAACAGGGATTGTTGGCATTACAGATAATCCCCTGAACCCAAGGAAGCGTTCCTGCCGATGGCATGGCTTTATTTGGAAAGTGGCCTGTTTGAAATCGGGGAAGAAAAACACACAGAGACGAAGGTTAATTCTCTGAAGTGATTTCAGAACTCTATTCACACAATACTTCATCCCAAATCTATACGCCTCTCTTTCCCATTTTCCCAGAAAAGTACCTCCTCTAGGGCCTTGAATTCGAAACCTGACATCAACTCTCTTAGCCATTCTGAATGCATGTGGCATCACCTGCAGGTCCCCAGTAAACGGCAACCTCAGGGAAATGGTGAGTGAAGTAGACCGAGACAGCTAAGTGCCTGATTACCACCACCTCCCAGAGACATAGAAGGGCCTTGAAGTGACCTAATCCGGTCCCCTCACACTCCAGCAAAGTGGCCCATGACAGACGGACACTTAGACAGTAGCAGGCCCACCTCAGAGTAGACTCAGCATCGCCATAATCCCAACCCAAGACCCTTCCGTATGCCTAGGACCTCCTCTGGAGCCAGGATCTTCTAAATCTCTGCCTCTCTCTTCAGTTTGACACCTCCTCTGCCAGCTCATAATCTCCTCAAGGGCGCCTCAAAAACATGCTGAGTCGGTGGGTCAGATGCCATCTGTGAAGCTACATTCATTGTTGGTTTGTCCCTTGTCAGTGAAGTGAGGTCCTATTTGCTAAATCAGCTTCTCACTCTCCTTTCCTTTCATTATGGGAATTCCTTGCAAACAAGATTACTGGGCATGACTGGACTGGGTCCCAGGCTTCAAAGGCACAGGTTGGTATATGGCAGTCATCCATGGGTGCTGCTTCTGGGGATACAGGTAAATGTGCTCTGCATCAGGAGCTCTTAGCCTGAGGGCCTGTTCATGTTAGAACAGAACAGCTATAGTTCCAACTTTCATCATATTCACACAATTATCTGTGACCTCCTAGAGTTGACAACCATTAACAACCACAGCTCTAGGTGGTGAAGAGCGTGTATCTTTAATCTTTGGGGTCAAACCAACTGGGATTCACTACCAGTCCCTTTGCTCAAGTCACTGGCCCATCTCATAACCCTCAGTTTTCTCATCTACAAAATGATGCTAAAGATACACAGGGTGAGCCAGGCATCAGTGGCTCACACCTGTAATCCTAGCTATTCAGTAGGCTGAGATCTGAGGATTAGAGTATGAAGCCAGCCCAGGCAGTAGAGGTCATGAGACTCTTATTTCCAAGTGGAGCTATGGTTCAGATTCAGTGCGTAGGTCCTAAATTCAAGCCCCAGGACCAACACAAAATAAAAAAAAAAAAAGAAAGAAATACAAGTGTAAGTATTACATAAGAAATTATAGTCAAAGCACTTTTGCAAAGGGCCTACCCCAAGTTAAATGCTCAGTGAATGGGAGCTGTTAGGACTTTTTAGTACTGTGGCAGTGAGCACACAATAGTATTTCCACTGGTATTGTCCAAGTAAAAACCTTATTCTCTCTCCCAGCTACCATCTTACTCCCAAAGCAAGGTTCTTGTTTTATTCATACAAGTCTGTGACAGAGACTCCCCCAAAGCTACATCAAAGCTAGGCCTTGCTGCACTAAGCCTATCAATACTGGAGCCTTTCCATCTTCTATCCATGTTCCAACCAGAGAGATAACATCCAAAGCAAGAAGGAGACAAGATCTGATCTCTGTGCCTACTCTCTACTGGGACTCTGGCCTACTGAACATTTACTCAGTTAATCTCTTTATCTTCCAGTTAATAGTTCAAGGTAAACCAAACAAGGCCCATTACCTAATGAACTGTTCCTCATTCAGAGATTTATGTAACCCAACCAAATACTACAAGGACCAAGGGATTGTCTTCTTTCATATATCAGAGATACTGGCTCTGGATGATATTGGCCAAAGGCAGTACAGGGCAGTGACAGCAAAGGTATTTCAGACTCTCCTTCAGCAGGGGTAGGGGGTGAGGGTGAGCGGAAAAGATCCTTCTTGTATTCATTTTATTTGCAAGCAAAAGCAGGATTAGGAGTCTAAACTTAGTGCACAGGATGCAGTCAAATGATATAATGGATACCCAGGAGCCAGGAAAGTTACTAGGATTCTGATGACTCTGAGTTGGATGAAGAAAGATTTGCAGGGAAAAATATTATTGATTGACTGACCAATTGATTGACTAGTTTGGAGTAGTACTGGACTTGAACTCAGGGCCCTGGCACTTGCAAGGCAGGAAGTCTACCACTTGAGCCACTCTACCAGGCCCTCTTTTTATGCTGGTTATTTAAGAAAAGGCCTCACTTTGTGCTTGGGCTGGCCTACACTGCAATCCTCCTATTAGTGCCTCCCAGATCTGGTAGGATGATAAGCATCACCACTGTGCCCAGACACTGTGCTTCCCCGAAGTGGGGACATACCACTATGCCAAGCCTTTATTTGAGGTTGACATTTCACAAACTTTTTTGCTTGGGCTGGCCTCACACCTCACTCATCCTGATCTCCTGACTCCCAAGTAGCTAGGAGAGCAATTTTATATACATGTATGAGAAGAAAACAATGAAAGGGGAGAGAGAGAAGATACAGAATGAGAGAAGGGGTGAATTTGGTCAGAGTATTTTATATGTATAAAATGCATAAAAGCTCCTTATGCAATTAGTATAAGCTAACAAAAATGTAGAAGGAAGGAAGGAAGGAAGGAAGGACAAAAGGAAGGAAGGAAGGGAGGGAGGGAGGGAGGGAGGAAGGAAGGGAGGAAGGGAGGAAGGGAGGAAGGGAGGAAGGGGAGGGAGAGAGGGAGAGAGGGAGGGGAGGGGAGGGGAGAAAAGAGACAAAGAGAGAGGAGAATCTTACACTAGTCATTCATTTACAGAAAGGAGATAATTTTGCAAGCTCTGACTTATTTTTCAACTCTGTCCTTCCAACTGGGTCCTAGAAGGAGGTGAGAATCAGATGAGTCTGCAAGTACACAGATGGATGGGGAAAGTCCTGTCTGCCCTTGAAACACAGAAGAAGCTCATAACAGTCCCCAGAAAGTCTGTGATCTGGGGTAAAAAGGATCTAAGTGTGAATTCAAGAATATATAATATGTCTAAGATCATCCAAGTGCATGATAAATAGGATGCCAAATTTTGTACAGTTTCTACTTTACAACCTGGTCTGCTTGTGATCATTCCAGAAAGACAATAGTCTAGGGGGTGAAAAAAGCTAACTATGCTCTAAAAGATATACTTCTGTGGGTGTTGGGGTCATGCTTTAATAAAAATTAAACATGGATTTGCTACTGAGTAAACATATTCTTTAAGTTTCCAAAACAGAAAATAGAATTACCTCATAGGCCTATAAATTGAGTAGAAACTTCATTTAATACTTCATTCCTTTTGGGTGAAATCATATTATATCTGAAGGAATATTGTTTAGGTTTTATGTGTACATGTGTATGTGTGCATATATGTGTGTTTAACATGAATGTACATGATGCACATTAGCAAACTACCAGATAAATAACTGCTGCTATTAACCATCAGAGAAACTCAAGGAGACTTTGGCCCCATTGCTTTCCTGGAAAAATAGAATCCTATAAGCCCTATGGTTCTGGTATAGGTAGAGCTGGGAAGTGGTAAGAAAAACCCTGAAACAATGACCAGAGGTCCTCACTTAAAGTCCCACATAAATATTGGTCCTTCTGATTTGGACATTTCTGCAGTGTCAATTCATATCTCAAGACCAGTCATCATGATAGCCTTAAATTAGGATGATACTACTAGCAGCAATAAGAGAAGTGTTACTGTTTTTCTTTTCTTTTTTAGCCTGTCCTAGGACTTGAATTCAGGGCCTGGGCACTGTGTCTGAGCCTTTTTTTTTTTTTTTGTCGGTCGTGGGGCTTGAACTCTGGGCCTGGGCGTTGTCCCTTAGCTCTTCAGCTCAAGGCGAGCGCTCTACCACTTGAGCTACAGCGCCACTTCCTCTGAGCCTTTTTTTTTGCATAAGGCTCGTACTCTGCCCCTTGAGCTACAGCTCCAAGAGTCTCAAGAACTTTCCTGCCTAGGCTGACTTCAACCCTCAATCCTCAGATCTCAGACTCCTGAAGCTAGGATTTCTGCTTTTTTAAAAAAAATAAGCTAAATTCACTTGCCTAAGATGATATGCCTTAGTGAATGTTGAAGCCAAGATTCAAACTCAAACAACCTTAGGTTCTTAGTCAATTCTATATTTTGACATTTGCTATAAAGGTTGTTATCAAAATTTAGGTCATCTGACTCTGTATCATGTATTTTGGTATCAAAATACATCTCTACTTGATTAGATGGCAAGTCTCTGCCACTGTGTGAGCCCTAACTTAGGTATCAAGAATTAGAGCAAATGACAATACTACCTATTATACAATGCTTTCAGGAATCAAATGGAATATTAGTAAAACTGAAATGGTCTATACAAAGGCTCTGTAAAAATCTAACTCCCTTTCTATTTTTTGATTATGTGGTTAAGACATGATGCATACGGAAAAGATCATCAGGAATTGGGTAATAGTAGTATTAAGACATTCCCTCTAGGAGACTCTTAAATCATTACTTTGTGAACTATAATTAAGGTTATTTTGTTTTATGTGTGATTTCAGATATGTAAAACAGATATCAGCACTTGTTATCATTCTTGTTATTTCCATTCACTGGGACTCAAAATGGTCTTCTGATTTCATTCTTTCTCAAAAAAATTAGGAAGTTATGTTTTCTGGTCCTAATCATTTGTGGTATCTCTTCCACACACCATCTTTGGAAAAAGTAAATTTAGGCCATATTCCCTGCCTGAATTTCCCTTGTCAGCAGTGAGTGAGTCTGGCATGATCCATGGATACTCACATTCATGTTGTTCATAGGGTGGATAGCTCAGCCGGACAGAGATCAAGATGAAGAAGATGAACAAAGGCCAGGCCACTTCCAGCAGCAGCTGACACTGAGTAGAAAAGAAGACAGAACAGTCAAACATTCCTAGTCACATGGTGCCTAATGCTATTGGCTCTGGGAAATCTGCAGAAAATTCCCTCTAACAATTGTTCAACTCTTCAACCTCTCCTACCATACCCTGACATTCTTAATATCATTGAACTGTTTGAAGTTCTCATCCTAAACCATTGCACTCTGTACCTCATGACTTCCTTAAGCCAGGGAGGAGGCCTCGTACCTGCTTCTTCACCTACTCAGTCTCCTGGACTCACTCAGCCAGATATAATGTCTTTTACTAAAATCTCAGCCTCAGCAAGAAGCTCATTACAGAAAAAAAAAAAAAAGAATTCTTAATGGTCACTCCATTCTAATCAAAATTTAGCCTTCCTGTAATTACTGGCTCTTGAGTGCTTTGGCTCTTTTTTGTTTTCTCTGTTTTTTTTTTTTTTTGGTGGGGGGGGGGGGTTGGTTTGGTTTTATTTTATTACTTGTTGTTTAGTTTTTTTGCTATTTCTAAATAATTAACTTAGCTGGGCACCAGTAGCTCAGGCCTATAATCCTAGCTACTCAGGAGGCTGAGATCTGAGGATCACAGTTCAAAGCCAGCCCAGGCAAGAAAGTCTGTGAGACCCTTATCTCCAATAAACCACCAGAAAACCGGAAGTGGCACCTTGGCTCAAGTGATAGAGCGCTAGCCTAGAGCTGAAGAGCTGAGTGACAGTGCCCAGGCCCAAAGTTCAAGCCCCATGACTGGCAAAAAATAAATAAATAAATATCTTTTAATTTCCAAAGACCTTTGGTATAGTTCCATATGACTGGTTCTTGAATCTTCATTTTGAAAGGAAATGCCACAAGATATTAACTATGGCTATTCTGAAGTGATTAGAATATGAACAACCTTTTTTTTTCTTTTTTTTACTGTTTTCAAATTTTTTTATAACATGCATGTATTATTTCTCTAATGTAAGAGAAAAACACTGTTAACCTAAAACTATAAAAGGATACTTTGCCTTGACAGCACAGCAGGAAAGTCAAAGACTAGTGGCTCCCTACTCAGAAGAAAACAGGCTGAGAGCGGCGTCCCTAAGACCAGAGTAGGGGCTGATTTCCTAAACACGACTTTAAATAATCCCAAAGTGGAAGACATTGTAATCTCTGTTTGCATATCTCACAAACCTTTTCTTTTTTCTTCATAGTAAAGTCTTTATTTTATGCTAATATTAAACTGACATATGTACCCGTAGGTAACATTTTAAATTGATATATATATACATGTATATGCATATATTTCAAGACATCACCTTCTGTACCTTAAATATATGAAACTATTATTTGTCATTACACTTCAAAAAAGTTATTTCCCTTCTTCCAAAGACAACTCTATGAAAATAAACTTCTCTACCAGCTGAGCTGGAAGTCCCTCCTCTGAGTCTCTAAGTCCTCTGGTCCTTTACCAGGACTTGGCACAGGAAAACCCTATTTATTCATGAGCTTCTCCCCTAGTCACTTTCTTCTCACTAAGACTGTCACATGATTAGGACTTAAAAAACACTTGTTGGGTAAGAGAATGGACTGAAGTTTTAAAATAATAAAAATGGAAGTATAAATCAACTGGTCCCCTTGGGAAAGAAGTTTGGCAACATGTATTCAAAAAGCCATGTTTATCCCCTTTGACCAAGTATTATCACTGGGAATTCATCCTAGGGAACTAAATTTAAAAACATCAAAAAGCCATATATGTGAAAATTATTCGTTCACTGAAATATTGTAATTGCAAATTAATGGAAACAACTTAATTGCTCAGCGATCAAGAAATAATTAAATGGGTCCATCTACTGGGCAATATATTATGCAGTCACTATGAAAGTATTTATGAAACACAGACATCATTAACTGAAAAATGCAGAACATAAACTCTTATGCATTCCAGGGTTACAGCTATGAACAGATATGAACTAAGATAGGAATTAAACTCTTTTTTAAAGTGGTACAACCATAAATAAATTGAGAAAAAAAATAATGAATCCTGAGAAAAGTAAAATTAAATGAAGCATCAAGCCTGATGCTCTGAAAGCTATCATTTCACTTATAGGATTAAACAGTAGTGGCTATTTATTGATAGCCCAACATAGGCATATTAATATGGTTCCTTTCATTTAATCCTTAGAACAATCCTGTGAGACAGAAACCATGATTATATGAAAGGCTAAGGCTCTAGGAAGAGTGAGTCACAGAACCAATTAGCTGCAAGGTTGAGACTAAAAAAAACCAGTCTTTAGCAAATCCAGAAACCACATTTGATACCATAGGTGTCTCAGGTGGGAAATACCCCACCTCAGTGGTGAGGACCAAAAATATCAGGGTTCCATAGACAGAAGGTGAACTTATGGTCTATAGATTTATAAGAGCCAATACTCAGAAATGTTCATAGCTCAACCCCAATATTTAATCCACAAAAATGCTTCAAAGTAAATAGTATTACTATTATTTTAGAAGTGATAGATGCAAGTTGAAATAGTTATAAATCCCACCTGATAAGACACAATCAGCCAGGTGCTAGTGGCTCATGCCTGTAATCCTAGCTCCTCAGAAGGCTGATATTTGAAGATCACAATTTGAAGCCAGCCCAGGAAGGAAACTCCATTAGACTCTTGTTAGAGGTGGCCTTGTCAGCCTTGGCTGGCAAATAAACTCCTTTTCTTGTACACGACTATGTCTGGTGGTCTTCTGGGGATGGGTGCTAACAACTTTTATCTCCCATTTACCACCAGAAAACCACAAGTGGAGCTGTGGTTCAGGGACAGTGCCTCATCCCTGGTTTCAAGCCCAAAGACTGACCAAAATAAAAGAAGAAACAATCAGAGTCTGGACTGAATCTGCTATTGAATCTGTCATGTTAGCTCTCACAGAGCTGTGAAGGAAACATATACCCTTTACAATATGCTCCTTCTGTGGAAGGTAGCACTTGCCAGTCCTACCAAACACTCATCTGACCCAGTGAGTCAAGCCTTTTCTCTTTGGATCTCAGAAGGCCCACATTGAGGGTTCTGTAGGACAGCACATATTGGTTGGTAAATTGAAAAAAAATGACTAAGATCTTCCCATGGCACTGACAACAACAAGCCATTTTTTTAGTAGCTGATGCCAGTATGCATATACAGAGCAGGGAAAGAGGCAAGGAGATTGATGACTCCATGATGATGATGATGATAACAATGGAGACTAATGTAAAACACTCAGCAGACTAGGACCTAGTAAGACCTGGGTGGCAGTAAGTATTGTGCATGTATTAGCTCATTTAATCTTCAAACAACCCAGTCAGTAAAATTAAATAATATCTACTTTACAAATAAGGAAACTGAGGATGAAAAAAGTTAACCAAGTACCAAGACTATGAGATTAGGAAGGACAGAGGTGAGATGTGGGGCCAATCTGACTTAAGAGCGCCTGTTTATAGCTACAATGCACCCCACTTCTTAAGTCCTGCCCATATGGTACCCTGAGTATATGGACATTGATCATCAATGCCCTTGCTGAACCGAGACAGTAGTGTATGAATGAATGAAGAGACTGCCTTCCATGTTCACACAACAACAACTAAGGAGCTCATGTGCGACAAAAATTAAATCATGTCGTTTTACCTTATCCTGTATTTCTTATTTTCCAAGCTCAGGAAGCATCAAAGCTTCTAGAAACCTAACTGACTTCTTCAGCAATGACATTCTAATGCACTCACTATCAAAATTAAGTGTCCTCTCAATCTCTGGGCCTAGCACTTATCCTAACATAGGCGATCATAAATAGCACAGAGACGAGGCTGAGCCCTCCCCTTTATAAACCACCACAGGAAACTCTCTAAGTCTTGTTTTGGCACACCACCCATGCCCATGCCTCCCCGTCATGGAGTTGGGATGTTGGGAAACACTGTAGTCAAAAAAACATTTCCCAAACAGGGTGCTGGTGCTCTCACCTATAATCCTAGCTACTCAGGAGGCTCAGATCCAGAAGAGTGTAGTTCAAGGCCAGTTTGGGCAGGAAGTTTGCTAGACTCCAATTCCAAAATAACCAGCAAAAAAGCATGGCTGGAGGTGTGGCTCACAGGCAGAGTGCTAACATTATAAGTATGAGACCAGAAGAAGAAGGGGAGGAGAAGGAGGGGGAAAGGGAGGGAGATGGAGAGGGGGAGGGAGGGGAGGAGCAAGAGAAGAAGAAGAGGAGGAGGAAGAAGAGGAAGAGGAGAAAGAAGAGGAAGAGGAGAAAGAAGAGGAAGAAGAGGAAGAAGAAGAAGACGAGGAGGAGGAGGAGGAGGAGGAGGAGGAGGAAGAGAAGGAGGAAGAAGAGGAAGAAGAAGGAGAAGGAGAAGGAGAAGGAGAAGGAGAAGGAGAAGGAGAAGAAGAAGAAGAAGAAGAAGAAGAAGAAGAAGAAGAAGAAGAAGAAGAAGAAGAAGAAGAAGAAGAAGAAGAAGAAGAGGAGGAGGAGGAGGAGGAAGAGGAGGAAGAGGAGGAGGAAGAGGAGGAGGAAGAGGAAGAGGAAGAGGAAGAGGAGGA
This sequence comes from Dipodomys spectabilis, assembly GCF_019054845.1. Lineage (NCBI taxonomy): Eukaryota > Metazoa > Chordata > Mammalia > Rodentia > Heteromyidae > Dipodomys > Dipodomys spectabilis. The sequence goes on from NW_024870683.1 coordinate 15,283,189, forward strand.
GGAACAAGAAGTAGAACAAGAAGAAGAAGAAGAACAAGAACAAGAAAAGGAAGAGGAATCAATGCTACTGTAGTAGAATGTTTAACAGCATAGCACCCCTGTATCTAACCAGCAGTACACATGTACACACCAGGATCAAGACAACACAAACGTCTACAGACATTACGTCGCCAGGTGGGTATGAGAGATTGTCCCTACTTGGGAGCCACTTTAGAGCTATTTTGAGAATTCAATGTTATTTCATGTTAAAGGCTTATCATAGCTCTTATCCGTATCATGTTACTTAATGGGCATCAAACAATTTTGAATCTTTATTCAGAGTTGTTCCAAGATCTCACACACTATAAAAGATCATTGTCCATTTGAGATTTATGCCTAACTTTCTCTGCTGGTTGCAGAAATTTGGTCAAAATTTGGTTACTCTGTATATACTTAGTTACCTAGCTTAAGGACACAGTAATGATGCTCCTAAATCTCAAGACTTATCCATATTCATTCACTGTTGGGAGAGGGATAGAGCCATGTTTGAAGAATACAGAAAAGCAATGGAATAAAGTTTAGTCTCAAGCAAGGACCTTGCTTTGGCTTTGCCAAAAAATTTAGTTCTTACTTGAAAAAAGAAGTCAGTGTTTCTTAGCACTGAGTTAAAGATGTTTGAGATTTCAATGAGCCATGACAAAAGAAGCAAAAATAATAAGCATCAGAAACAAAAAGATGAAAATATACTTTCTGTTTATATCCTGGTCACGAATCTCAAAAAAGCTTCCAAGTTAACTGGAAAACTTAAAGTTGAAAAAAAAAAAAAAAGGATAAAATGGTCATAGCCAAGGTAAATTTTCCTAAAGAATTGCCTTGCTATAGGAATGCGATAATCAGCTAAGAATATAATGTGGAAAAAAAGAAATACATTGTTCACAGTAAGATCAGATAGAGCCTTGCCCATGTAATTGCAACCCCTCTGTACAATATTTTCACAATAAAAAAATTAATAGTCCAGGAAAATGTAAAAAAAAAATCAGATAGATAAGCAAAAAATTCTATACACTAATTGAATGTCAAATATATAATTCTTATATAAAAGAAAACCACAGAACCTTATAAGACAGATATTAATAAGTATGCCATTCTTCTTAATGAAAACTATACCTAAATTTCCCAGATTTAACACACATTAATTTCACTTTAAATAGTGATAGGATACTTTTTAGAACCTCATAAAATAGTAAGATTCAATGAGTAAAAGAAACTGTTGAAAATTTCAGAGAATATTCTTTCTTTCTTTCTTTCTTTTTTTACCAGTCTTGGGGCTTGAACTGGGCCTGGGCACTGTCCCTGAGCTTCTTTTGCTCTTGGCTAGCACTCTACCACTTGAGCCACAGCACCACTTCCCTCTCTTTATGAGTAGTTTATTGGAGATAAGAGTCTCATGCCTAGGCTGGCTTCAAACAGTGATCCTCAAATATCAGCCTCCTGAGTAGGATTATAGGTATGAGCCACCAGCCCCTGGCTTTCAAAGAATATTCTGAGAAGCAATGACTTCCCTCAAATATCAGACTATTCACCAGAGTAAGAGCACAGGCCTAGGTTATATTAACAACCAAGGCAATACAAACCCAGCAAATAACCAAATGAATAACTTTAAAATAGCTTCCTAAACATTTCATAGAGTTCCAGAATAACTATCAAAGATATCATTGTTTAATAAAGGCCATAGTATGATCTAATAAGAAGGTGAAAAAATTATTTTATGCCTGTTTCTAATACAACATACTTAATCAGGTGTGGAATAAAGCAAAATCTTAAAAATCAAACTGGACCAATGCCAAAAGGGAAAATTGATTTTAAAAACAGACCCATCCCCCTGGAATTATAAAGCTTAACGCATTGAAGATGGTTTTTTAAATCAATGCCTGCCGTAGGAAGGACAGTTGGTCATACACTTTAAGGGCCATCTGACTGTGGCCCAGTAATCCCACACTGGCCTAGGGAACAATACAAAAGTAAGAAAGGCTAATATGTATAAAAATCTGTTTACTAACTTACTTATGATTGCAAACTGCATGTTGGAAATTGGATTTCAACGAACAAAATAAAAAACGGCATTGATAGATTTTAAAGCTATCTGGAACATCTTCCAGATATCTTCCCAGGGTAGCTTTGGAGCTAAAGATCCAACACTCTTCTTATTGACTTACTAACAATAACTTTTTTCATTGGTGAAACAGAATTGTACTTCATAACTCTCAGAATAAGTGTAAACATTGAAACACAGTGGGTATAAATGTACTTTCAAAATTATTAAATACAATCAATATATCAGCAATCATCACTAATACTTATATGATTATTATAATTCTTTGGAGATATAAGAATATACCAAATAGTGTTAAATAAAAGAATAAAACAGAATATGAAATGCAATATATATATGTAATGATTATTATTATTGCTTTCAGGACTGTAGTCAAGTCTCCTCAGTACCAAGAACAACAAGACTGGCCCTAATGACCATAACCCGCCTACCTCAGGAACTTGTTTTGTACATAAAATGAAATTCAACTGCCGTTCCCTAGCTGCAAGGCCCTACATAATCTGGCCCTTACTGTTCCCTACCATCTCCCACCAGTCTTCCTTCAGTCCATCAATGGCTTCTTTATGTTCCTGGACCCAGTGTTTCAGCCTAGAACACAATGTTCGAAAGGTCTGAACTCCTGATCTTTGCCTGGATAAGGCTTAAATGGCACTGTCCTCCATTTTAAAAAATTCCTTACCATACTTGCTAGTTTGCTTTCTTCATAACATTTATCACCGTTTGCAGTTACACTGTGTGGTTGCGGGAGGGGAAGTGGAGAGGAGCAGTTCCTAGGGCTCAAATACATGTCCTTGATCTTTTGTGCTCAAGGCTAGCACTCTACTATATGAACCATATCTCCACTTCTGGCTTTTTGGTGGTTAATTAGAGATAAGAGTCTCATGGATTTTCCTGCCTGGCCGGCTTCAAACCACGATCCTCAGATCTCAACCTCCTGAGTAGCTAGGAATAAACATGTAAGCCACCAGCATCCACCCAGCTTGTAGATACATTTTTAAATGTATGCACTGATATGTTTCCTATCTGTTTCCCTCACCAAGCTCTAAGCTCTGGAAGCACAAGAGGTGGTATCAGTCTGATGGTATCTGATTTAGCCCTAAACACCCAGCAAACATTCCACAAGTCAGAGATGCTCAACCAATATTTGTCCAGATGAAATTTTATTTCAGCTTTCTTCATTCTATAGAAGAGAAAAGCTAAAGATTTGGAGAAATAAATATTTCCTAGGCCACAGTGTCCAAACTGCCACTGGGTCAGGACTAACGACAAAGAAGAAAGGTGCTACAGAAGCAGGAAGTGGGGAGAAGGTGCAGAGCTTCTACCCACTGAGTACATTTTCTAAAACCTCAGAATAATACCTCCTTTGTGATTAAAGAGTATCCCAATATGCAATGATAGAATTATCTATTTCCCCAGAAATGTGGCTAATCAGAACTAACTACAAATAAATTCATGGTAAAGGTAAAAGAAAAGAAGCCATGGGGCTACACTCTCCTTTGTCCCAACTGTCCCATGGAGACCTTGGCCTCCAGCTCAACCTAAAACCAGAGGAAGATCCAAGAAACCCTGAAATCCCTCCCTTTTCCTGTCCCAAACCCTTGTTTGTGCTGAGGGAATGTCGCCCACACAAGCTAACTGGTACTTTGGACCCAAACTGAGCTTTGTACCCAACTGTTGCAACTCAACTCTATTCTTTACCCAACAGAAACAGTGGAAAAGTAACCCTCGCTGAGATTCCCCAAGAGTCTGCAAGGGAGCCCTCTCAAGACCTGCAGCCAACGGACCAACAATGCATTTACCATTTCTTTGGCAAATTCTTATTCAGCATGACCCAAGGGTCTGAGCTGAGTTCCTGGCCAAACGTTTGCATGCCAGGATCTCAAGAGCAGGGAAATGATAAACTTCTATGCATTGTGAATAAGAGCTACTATGAAATAGCTAACTTTCCCACCTATCTCATAGGTTGGTTCTATCTGAGCTAATGAAGTAGCACAAACCTCATTACTAATGTCTGTGCAATATAATCTAGAAACCCAAGCCAAGCGGACTAGGAAGAAGTTACTATGTTCATGATTAACACTCTCCAGGTGCCCACATCCCTCAGAGCCCCCTTTTCAACTCATAAGAGGTGGACCAGATCTCTGGCCATTTCAGCCTGCTGGCTTGAAATCAATCACCTTTCTTTCTGATTCAGCAAAATAGATTTCCTTTAGAAATCAGAAGGGGAGAAGGGGAGGTAGAATTTTTTTCAAGTATGTTGTGTCAGGAGATTGTGTCCCAAGATTGTGTCCCTACTTCCTTTTTCAACAAGAACTCTGGCCACAAATTGCCTTTGACCAAACTTGCCTATCTCCCTAATCCTCACCCTTTAAAATGCAGAAGCAAAACTAAACAAGAAGCAACAAGCTCAAATCCAGTGCAGACCAGCCTGGGCTGGATGATCCAACCACACATCCTGTTCCAGGACAGGGTACTCCTGATTGCTTTCCTGACTGAGCACAGAAAGAAGAAAAACAAAAAAGGCTTCCCTACCATATCCTCCTCCTCTAGGCTGGGCACTTCTGTGCAGCTACAAATAAAATTCAGAAGAGAGAAGAAAAGCCACTGAAACGGAATGGAATGAGGAGATATCAGCCTTTGATCTCAGCTCTGTGGCTGCTTGGTTGACCTTGGGGAAATCCCTTCTCTGCTTAGTGCCTCAGCTTCCCCAAATCTAAGATCAAAAGATTATACTGGACTACCCCTGAGCTGCTCCCTTTCATTGCTGTGATGACATGATTCTTTCCATGACTCAGTAGTAAACGCACCACAGCCAAGACAATTTCCACATACTATGTTACTGCCACTGGGCTGCGAAAGGAGCAAGGAACATGAACCATACAGTAGCTAAGCAGTGAACACTAGCGCATGGGAACAACTGAAAGAGCAAGGTGTTAGGGCAAGAAGGAAGTCAGAAATGTCAAGATTTGGGACAGAAGACAGAAAAAAATAATGATACAGGAAAAAAGAAGAAAAGAATAGAGCCAGGCGCCAGTGGCTCATGCCTACTTAGGAGGCTGAGATCTAAGAATCACTGAAGCCAGCCTGGGCAAGAAAGTGTGTGAGACTCTTATATCCAATAAACGATTCACAAAAGCTGGAAGCAGAGCTGTGGCACAAGTGGTAGAGCACTAGCCTTGAGCAAAAGAAGCTCAGGGACAGTGCTCAGGACCTCTCCCCCGCGAAAAGAACAATGATACCACTAAAACGCAATCTGATGTGGAAATGTTGAGTTCCAACTATGGAGCCAGACTGCGAATTTGAATCCTACTTCTGCTTCCTTATTGGCAGTGGAAATCTCTGGTAAATTACAGAATCTCTCTGTGCATCAAATTATATATAGCAAGATGGCGGGGGCGGGGAGAGGGACTTTATGGGCTATAAAAGGGATAACACAGTTAATAACCTCCTTGGTTGGTGGGGATGGGGTGGGGTGGGGGCTTTGTAGTAATAGGCTAGCCTAACATGCCCTGAGTCTGATACCCAACTTTACCAATCCACTTTGTGTCTGATATATGAGGCTCTCATTTTAAATATTGCACTTATTCTTATAAAATATAACACATCATATTTTTCCTAAAACTGACAGGATCCATAGATTCTAGTGTACATTCTCTTACTAGTGACCCCAGAATTCAGTTCCCCATCTAGAACATGAGTGACTGAAGAAAATCAGTGTATCTCAAAGTCAAAGCAGTACACATATTTTTTGGAGAATTATAGTTGAGTTCTTTGTGAAGATTTAAAAAAATGCTGTGTCTCAATTCAATGGCCATCTAAACAAATTCTGATAAACTTATCTGAAATTTTCTGAAAGCTAACTTTAGTATCAAGTTTTGGCACAAGACTTCAAAGTTCAGGTTTTCATTTGTGTGTATAATTGTGTTGGCACCAAGATAATTGTAGCAGACAAATGAGAAACAAGCACATGCAAACTCTGAAAAAATAGAGCCAAATGACATCAAATAAAAGTTATTCAAGTAGAAAAATGGATGAAGAACTGAATCATTAGCACAAAGTAATACATACTGGCTAAACATCAAAGATGAGTACTACATTATGCACTAATATATTTACCTTCCAACTCATAAATTGGGTTTCAGCTACACAATGTGAATTGTCCTGTCACACCTCTGGTGATCATTCAAATGGCACAGTTTTGCAATTTTTTGCATTTAATTTTTAAATCTATGTGGATTACAAAGTTACAGTATAGCCTACAGTATAGCTATCACAGAACATAAGGAGTATATTATGACTATACATAAGTGACATTCTAACATAAATATAGTGAACACAAAGTACCTTGACATTTTTCTTCTTTTAAAAAGAAGGTCCAAGTACTATTCTATTTTTAGAAACAATGAAATAAATTCTCTTGAAGCTTCTTCATAGTTTTAGAACAATGATCATTAAGACAGCCAAGTTGGGATACAAGCTTAGAACTCAGGAAAAGGCAGGACAGGTAAAATCCTACCAGGGATTGACCAGTGTGTTGAGGTCTCCTTTGGATACCTTAAGCCTTAAAATATATATATATATATATATATATATATATATATATATATTTAACTCAGAAAGCAACTACAGACAGGTGTCACTAAGCCCAGAGGACTACAGAGTATCACCAAGGAAGAATGATCATCACAGATAAAAGAACTCAAAAGCTGACTCCCCAGCTCCAGGGAGCTCACCCTGAGGCTTTACAGCCCTCAAGTCCTCCATGAAAAGTGCTATTCCTGTGTGCACTGAAGGCAATCTCAGGATTTTCAGGCCCATACTGGCCCATGCAGAACCCTACGGGAATCCTCCAGAGAAATAAGACAAGTCTCAGTTCTTATGTTCCTCCAGGCCTGTAGGCAAAGCAAAAGGAGGCAGTTCAAACTACTACAGAGAGCTGCAGGCGCTGATCTCTAAGAGCTGAGCCAGTAAGTCAATTGATTCCCAACTCCCAGAAACATGGGAGTCGTGAGATGTTCTAGAAGAGCCAGGTGCTCCCAGAGCTGCAGTGGAAGGAAATAGTGAGGTGATCAGGGACAACTTTCTGCCATGTTCCATAAGTCAGAACTCATGCCTGGGTACCTGTAGCACAAATTAAGCTAACATTTCTGCCAGATGCAAAGTTCCCTCTGTGCTAAGCCATACAGTCACATCAGGATTGCCTAGTCCAGCGTCCGCCATGTCAGCTTCCTCCTCCACTCCCAACCCAACACCATGGAGGAAGCATGACCGAACCCTCTGAAAAATCCCATGCTTACTGTTTGTCTTCTTCTGAAAGTCAGGTTCTTCCACAGCAGCAACCTCAACTGAGGCCAACAAGCCATGTTACCTCTTCTGGCACCCACAGTGACTGGTGTATGGCTCGGGAGCCCTGGAGGCAGTGGCTGTGGCTGGTCATTAACTGAAAGATAAAGCAGGAGAAAGAGAGAGAGAGAGCAGTCAATCATTACTACAAAGCCTACACCAATGAGAGCCATGGTTCCAGCCCTATCACCTGAGAGACCTCCAATACCCTAGTCAATGTCATGACCACTCCTCAATGAGCTAAGTCCTGACATCCAACCTCAGAGATCTCTAAACAATGGGACTTCGGAAGGTGTTCCGGCAGAATCATGTTAATTCTATTGGTGTGATCATTCAGAAATGAAAAGTACACCCATGAAAGCAGATGTTACCCTTAGGTAACCGCTCATTTAGGATGGAAATGGCACACTGGATCCTAGGGGCTTGTACCTTTCTTCTCTAAGAAAATGTATGCCTTTCCACAAAATTTTAGTAACTTTTATAAATTCTGCCTCAAGCCTAGAGTGACTTATGCTGTTCCCTAAAGCTTCTAGGCAGACAAATTTGCATCTGGTCCCAAACCTACATCCTTCAAGCTGATAGGATACACAGCATCATCAATAAATCAGTTTTCCAGTCTGGAAACCTTCAGCATGTATTAGATGACTGTGAGTAAGCACCAAAGAAATGCCAGCAACATCTGGCTTCCTGGTGATTAGAGACAGCCCAAGTGTTGAGCCTCTGTGGAAGGAAAATAGTATCCCACAGAGAGATCAGTCTCCTAAAGCAGGCCCCGATACAGCATCTGTGCAAGTCAGGGGCTCCCATGGTCAGCACATTTGCAGCTCACTTCTGGCCTTGCTTTACCTGCACCTGAACACAGATGTCAGATGTCACAGGGGCCTCCCTGGAAGAATGAACAGGGGATACAGCTTCTGTGTGGCCCATATGCACAAAAAAGACAGCTGTACTTATTTAATGCTGGCATAATCCCAAGCAGTTCAGCTAAAGTTAAAGGTAAGGAAAAGGCAGAAAAGAAAAAAAGTAGAAGAAGGAAAGGAGGCCCAGGTGAAAGCCGGGCTTGTTGGCACTTGGTAATCATCAGGAGGGTTGAAAGGACTCAATTACTGTGGCTCTCATTGGCTTTCTAATACAATTACTACAGTACACTGGGCACAGAAAACAACAATAGGATGTTGTAGCCCTTATAGATACAAAACTAAAAACTGGAGTAGTTCACACCTGTAATCCTAGCTACTCAGAAGGCTAAGATCTTAAGGTCCTTCCAGTCCAGGCAGGAAAGTTTATGAGACTTGTACCTCCAATTAACCATCAAAAGGCCAGAGGTGGAGTTGTGGCTCAAGTAGTAGAATGCCAGCCCTAAGCAAAAAAGCTAAGGACATCACCCAGGCCCTGAGTTGTGTGTGTGTGTGTGTGTGTGTGTGTGTGTGTGTGTGTGTGTGTGTGTGTATTTTTTTAAGGCTTAAGGTATCCAAAGGAGACCTAAACACACTGGTAGGATTTTACCTGTTTGTCTCCTGCCCCACAAGGAGTCAAAAAGTTCTAGAAAAGAGACTGGAGGGAATTTGCAGCATCCAGAAGAAAGGATGAAATAATATGGTATGGTATATTCTTACTTGGATATTAGCAATCTAATAAATCAGTATCAATTCTTCTGAGGCAGCCAGACCTTAAAATCTGTAAAGGACACAGACTTCTCCATCCCTACCCCTGAAAGTCTTTCAAGAAGACTTAAGTATGCCTTACCACACCCATTTTCAGCCCCTTGTTGTTCGATGTCATAGCACTAATATGACATTGCAATAAGCATGCTTGAAACCCTAAGTTGTTCTGAGAGTAGCTTAGGACAGGGCTTGCATTTTTAGAAACACAGGAATAAAGACTTGTTGGATTTCTCTGTTATTAAAGCTGCTCTCCGGGAATCACTTAGCTGATTGACAAGGTACATGAATCTTTGCTATCCCAAGGTAACACCAAGCTGGCTGTAACACAATATGCTATTAGAGAAGGGAAAGCAACCTAGCAGAAATGCCCAGACATGCATTAGCCCTGGCTTCCTCACCAAGTGTCCCTGACCAAAGCTTTTATGCTCTCTGAGCATCCATTTCCTCATTATAAAGTGGGGGTGACAATGTCTGCCTTATATAAACTCTAAGAATTACACAGTAACATAAGTTCTCAACACATTACCCGGCACAATCTAAGTGACAAAGAAATACAAGTTCCCTTCTCTTCACTTACATTTCTCCATTTTATAAGTGCCAGCTCATAGAAAAATGGTTATATTCTGTCCCAGTAGAACATCCCATTACTTCTAGCCAATCCACTGAATTTCTGCACAGGTAAATGGATACAGCAGCAACGATGGAACCTAAGTCACTTAGTGTTTGGGTGCGTAGGGCCAAAACCAAGTACCAAAGTGCCTACCTGAGCCCTGAGCAAAGATGTGAGAGAAAGAGAAGATGCCCCTCTACAAAGTGTCCATGAGAACAAGAAATAAAGACCAGGAAGCATTTTCTTGGAGAGTATGTTCCTCCAAAGTTGAGTTTCTAGGTCTCTAAAACATGGATTCATACACTAGGGTCCAAGGAGACACACACAAACTTTCTGCCCCAATCCCTCCAGCCCACCTTGGCATTTCCTGGTTTCCTGCACAATTACACACACACACACACACACACACACACACACACACACACACACACACACACACACACACACACCCTCATCTCAAAACACAGCAATCAATAGTAGAAAGAAGTCAATCCAAAGACAAGGATTTAGCAATGATTGAATTGTCCTGTCCAGGTAACTAAAGCCAAAAGGACATTTCCACATCAGTTTTCCAAGTGAACAAACAAACGAAGAAAAAAAAAAAGAGAGAGGAAAGAAAAGAAAAGAAACAGGCAGTCTTATGTACTGGATTTCTCAATGTTTCAAAATGTAGCACACATAATTGCTGCCCTTCTACACATTTCCAGTTACTGGCTGGAAAGGATCCCACTTGAGTCATGCTAGTCAATAGGTGCTTCTCATCTGATTCCTGATTCCCACAGTGGCCACTTCACTGGTCTCCCTGCTCCAGTCTTACCCCTACTCCTCTTCCTTTGACAAAGAGCCCTCAAAATGATTCAACCAAACCAAATACCCAAATATGTCCCCTCCCAACCCTTTGTTAGCCTCCACCACCCTGATGATAAGAGTCCAACCTTCACCAAAGCTTTCCTTGGTCCCATAATGACTCTTCAGTTGACTCTCACCTCTCTCCACCTGCTCTGCAATGCCCTAGAGAAGGACTCATGGACTAGGAATGGACTTGTACTCTCTTCTACCACTGAAACATCACTGGGCTCTTCCCTGGTCCTGACTACTTTCTGCAGCACTGTCAGCCTTGCTAATTCCTCCTCCACTCTGCGTCTCCACTCAGCTGCAGCTGTCTAAGGAGTCCCTTCCTGATCACTTTTTCTTCTAGTCACCTGGTCTAGGGGCTCTTCCTCAGTGCTCTCGACAATTCTGCTTTCCCTTGTGAGATATGTCCAGCAGTAATGTTTCTAGCTCCTTTATCACTGTCTTCCTTGGTATGTAAAAGGTATCAGGGAATATGTGTGTGTGCTTCATTAGTTTTAAAAAAAAGGATGAACATGAGAAATAGTGTCTCTGAATTCATGATGGTACTATTCCTGGGCCTGTGCTAACTGATTTTTCATGCCTGATTAACTGATTCTGGCAAATTGTCCCCAGAGAAGGAGCTCTGTGTTCAGCAGGCTCCTGCCACATTGGAGAGGGTCACAAAGGACTACTAAGTTTCCCAGGGGACTCTGCAGGCATAAAACATAAATGAATCTAAGTCTGTTTCCTATAAAGTAGGAAGTAAAGAGCAAGCAGCTGTTCCCAAGGCCACTGGGACCATGAGCTTAGCTTCCAATCCTCATGCTCAAGACCTAGGCATCCTCTCTCTCATTCTTGTTGTCAGTCACCCAGGTAGACCCTCCCCCTGATCTCCTGATAAAATTTGGTGTTTTGCACATCTCAACTTTGCTTTGATCAGTAGGGACCTGAAGGAAGTGGTTGATCAAAGCTTTGATTACTCTATTTAGAATTTTTTACTTCTGCTACGGCTGGTATTTTGAAGCCACTCATATCTATAGAATACGTAAGACTGCTGAAATACAGCCTTCCCAAATAAGTAAAAATGCTTACTGGTTGCAGAGAAATGCAAATCAAAACTACATTATCTGACCACTAAATTTAAGTTAAAAAGTGCCAGCAAGTATGTGGAGCAACCAAAACTCATCACACAGACCCTAGGAATGAAAAATGGAAAAGCCGCTTGGGTAGTTTGGTAGTATCTTAGAAAGCCATACATTTGCTTACAAAGTAGCCCAGTCATCCCATCCCAGATATTTACCCAAAAGAAATGAGAGCAGGTGTGCACACAGACTTTTGTACATGTTCACAGAAGCGTTACACAAAGCGGCCCCAAACTGGAAGCAACCCAAATAGCCATCAGCAGAAGGAGATATAAAAATAGGATAGTATTTGGCAACAATAAGGAACAAATTACTGATACATGTAACATGGATAAATCTCAGAACCTTATGCTAAAATAAATTAGCCAGACATAGAAAACAAACAGGATATACTGTCTGATTTCATTTATATAACATTCTAGAAAAGGCAAAGCAATAGAACGCTGGTCAGTGACTGGGGGGGGGGGGGTAGCTATAGGATTATATAACTGTGTACATCTGCAAAATCTCATCAAACTACATACTTCAAAGGAATGAATTTTACCGCATGTAAATCAAGTATCAATAATCCTGACACCAAAACAATCTGCCTTTTATTATGACAGCTAATATACCCAACAAGTCAAATTAAGCTGGGAAGATCTAAGAACTGTATAATAAAAAGACTGTCTGATGCCTTTAGAAGAGATAAATAGTCACCACTATTTATTTATTCCATGAACAACGGCAGCATTCACACTCCCAGCCTCTCATGAGCCACAACAAATATTTATTGAGCACCTATCACATGCTGGAGCTTCAACGGGGAACAAGAAAGGCAATATTCTGTTTTCATGGTACTTCTAGCAAGAAAAAATAGACAATGTTGGGAAGGAACTCCTTTCTGATGAAGCATCTTTAGGAGAGCAAATGGATAGCCACATGCTACCCACAAAGGGGACACTTAAGTAGCACCAGGATTATATAAATTATTTCCACTTTTCTCCAAACCAAAACCTGAAATGCCAGACAGAGTCGATGATGCTGGCAAAAGCAATAAGAAGAAAAAGCAAACAGCTTCACAGGAAACCTGGTGGGAAGAGGAAATGATGTCCTTTGTCTCCCCACACTCTCCTCCTCACTCCCTTCCTGGCCAAGACATGTTTTCCTTTTGAACTTGACATGTAACTTTCAAAAAGAGATGAAAGAAGGAAAAAAAACTATAAAATACAGAGAACACAATAGAAAGACATGATAAAAAAAAAATACAAGGTCGAAGGTATCCTTCAATTTGGTGTCACTAAAAGAAAAACAGGAACTCCTAAGGTCACCTCTGCCTTCCAGCCACATTCAGGTATTGCTGAATGCAATGAAATGCAGATAGGGAAAATGTGCATGCATTCACACTGCTACCAGAAACTCTTGTTTTAAGTAACAAAAGGTGAAGCAGGACCTGTTCCTGCCTGCAAAAATACTTTATCACTGCATCTGAGCTGTGAGCACTAATGCTGGACTCCCAACCCTAGGGTGGCAGACAAACCACACACCTCAGCCAGAGCTGGTTCCTCAAGAGCAAAGTCTCCAAGCATGACCACCCACAGAGTTCCCGGTGTCACTGGGGCAGAGAAACCCCACCCCTCATGTTTCCCAAGTCTGGGTTCCACTGGTTTGCTGTATTTGTAGGCACAATGAGTATCTAGAGATTGTGGAGATCTACCCTCACCACATCCTTTCCAAAATCTTACAAGGTAAAGAAGCTGAGGATCCCTAGTAACAACTCATTTATCTAAAATTTAGGGTTGGCTCTTAGGTTACACAAGAAATTATCACATGACTCTTCCCAATAAGCCATTTCTCCTATGAGTAAACAATCATTTTGCTCACTAGTTCTACCCAACCAGTTCACATATCCTGAATGTGCAGCCAACAAACTAATTGGCTTTTTTTCCACAGCAGTGGTTATTTGAGTTATTCCCTCTAAACTTCAAATAAACAAATAAATGTTTCTGTTGTCTGGTATATGTGAGTATTCTGCTTTGCTAAGACAAATTTCACATCGTTACCAGCAATGAGCTGCACACTGAAATTTCTTACAACAGCTTAGTATCTGTCTTGATGAAATTGTTTGTAGATGTCCTTACTTTTTTTCTTTTTTCTTTTGTCATACATGGAGCTTGAACCCAGGGCCTGGGCGCTGTCCTTGAGCTTGCTCTTTTGCTCAAAACTAGTGTTCTACCATTTTTGAGCCACAGCACCACTTCCAGTTTTTAAGTAGTTAATTGGAGATCAGCATCTCATGGAAACTTTTCTGCTTGGGCTGGCTTCAAACCTTGATCCTCAGATCTCAGCCTCCCGAGTAGGCTAGGATTTTAGTCATAAGCCACAGGCACCTGGCCGTAGATGTCCTATTCTTAATTGAGGTAAAATGGACAGATTAAAACTCTAAGAAATGTACTCATTATCTTGCCCATGTAATTGTAACTCCTCTGTACGATATTCTCACCAAAAAAAAAAAAAAAACTCTGCACATTCATAGTGATTTAGGTGTTTTATATCAATGAACAGCTTGCCAATAAACTACAAAGTGTATCGGACAGGAAGGGAAAGGTGCTGGTCCTAAAACTCATCTGATTGACTATTCATGAGAAGTTGACGTAAGCCTAAGAGTCATGAGATTCCAATGTCTCATCTCCAGAGAGATGTATGAGGACCTGCAATCATCAGATATAGGATTTATAAACCCAACAAAGCATTTTTGCTTTGAAAAGACTTGTTCTCTGACTGCCTCTCTGGATGTGTCTCTGGATCTTTAGTCTGGGAAAAGCCTAATGAGATTACTACAGGTCAGAAGACCTGACTAGAACAGGCTCTCAGCATCCAGGATTGAAGACAGGATGTGGCTGCCATTTGGTAGGAGGGGATTCTGAGTCATCCATGTTTTCTCTGGGGCTGACCCATTAGCAATCTGGTAAGCCTGGAGCTAATTTGATTGTTTTGGTTTAACTTCACTGGTTTCCAGATGCTAATAGGGCTAGGTCCTTAAGGCTGACTTTGCTAGTGTCCATTAAATCCCAATCCAATTCCAACAAAAGCGAATCACAGACAGCCATGGGCTGGTTCACTGAGACCTCTGAAATCTTGTCTGTACTTAGACTATAATTTTCTAGCACTTATCATTGAGAAGACAGAGGGGAAGAAATCTCTCAAGGTAAAAATCAAGAAAAAAAATGAAGTCATCTTTGCATTACACAAGAATTACTTCAGTATAGAAGAAGCTCTGTTAACACATTATTACCCATTTAAAAATATATTGATCCAGTGATATTTACTAATTCCAGTCATCTACAACTTATGGAAAAAAATAAATGTATTATACAGACTTGATTATTAATAATTACACATAAATACCCTTCATAAAAATAAGATTACAGATAAATACCCTTCATACATCCTGGATAACGTATTCAATTTCTTAGAAAAAATTATTTTCAATACTCAGTTTTTAAAGTGATGCCTAGGAAATGAATCCACAAAAATTAAAAGAAGAAATCGATGAATGTAGTACAAATCTGTAATTAGCCTTGGAAAAGCATAATTTTTCATGATATCAACAATTCTATTTTTAAAGAAGATCCTAAAGATTTAAATCTATTCCAAACATGTCACCAATACTTGGGACAACCAATGATATCCATTACTCTTATCATTCCATTTGCTACTAGCTAAATCATCTCAGGACTTAGAAAACTCTCAACAGCCCATCTGGAAGCAGATTTGTTCTGAACCCAAGCCCTTCTATTATTGCAGTAAGATTATGGAGAAATTCTAACAAAAATGTTAGAGATATCCCCTCCTCTGCTGATTTCTACTAAACTAGGACAGGGAAACCTTCAAAGGAAGACTTCAGGGAAAAATGCAACTATTTTACTTTCTCCCTGGTCATAGGTAGGTAGCACCTAGGAAAATGGATCTTTCTCTTAGCTAAGAAACCTGTTACTATTATATGTCATGAGAGGAAAAAATCAAAGTTTTCAACCATAATCATATCGGAATAAGAGGAAGTTGAAGAGAGGAATTCATAAATAGCATCTGTGCATGAACAAGCAAGCAAGTCCCCATTCTGCAATCCTTGGTTTACAGAAAAACTATGACGGTGATGATATAACGTTCCTTATTGTCTTAGGAGTATTTTTCCAAGAGAAAAAAAAATGGCTCACAGATAGTGCCAGCAATGATCACTTTGTTTGGCTTACATCTCTGAAGGCTCTTCAGACACAATCTTTTCTTAGTCTATATGCTCAAAAGATTTGGGGGTCAGACAAACCCAAATCTTTCACTGTCCTTCCTTTCCTTTGGGCCTATTCTCTGACACAGCAAAATCCCCAACCTGTTGCTTTGGATAAGCATAGGTTAATTGTAAAAAGGGGTTTCATTGTGATAGTGTCATGCATGCACATAATGTATTTAGTCAAACTCACTCCTTCTACTACCCTGTCTTATGCTCCCTCCACATTTTCCTTTTTAAAATAATAATGTTATGTTTTCTTGAATTAACTGGTCCAATAGGAAGGAGGAGGCTTTGGAGAACTGCCTTTGTACACTCACAGTGTTACTCACTGACTCTGGGACCCTAGAGACTTTGAGCCCCTGGCAGAGCTAATAATGTATATAAAACATTCATCCACTTCCTGGAAGAAATTAGGTGCAGTACACATAGCTCTTATAGCAATGCGTGCCCACTCGGCAGGATACAGCTTTTATCCATAGTGGGAAATCAAGTGGGCAGGTAATTAAAGGAATTGCTCTTCTCTCTCTCTCTCTGTCCAGACATTTCCCTCTAGAGCTTTTCCAGAGCAAAGCGCAGCTCTCTCCAATGTCCAGCTTACTTGGCAGAGGTGAAAATGCCACCTTGGTATCCTGGTACCACTTCTGACCTTTTTTTTTTTAAATCACAAAATCCCCTTCCCAAATCTCCACTATTGGGCCATTCAGCTACCACTTTACACAGCCACTTCTGCCTTCCCCCGAGTCTTCAGCACCTGCCTCAGGTTTCAGGTCCACCTCATTTCTTCCATCCTCTACGGTGATGAAACCTGGGACTTGTAATTCCACCATCTCTTTTCAGCTCTACCTATAATCATTTCCACTTGAGCCCAGTTAAGTGGCAAACCATGTAGAGCAATCTACTCTTGTCTCCGTATGTTTTTCTGAGTCCAGGATGACCTGGTACTCCAAAAACACTTGTGAAATGAAGACTTCTGTAGTAAAAACTGCAGAGATAAGGACAGGTTTTGTTCTTTTTTTTAATTAAAGCAAGCACACTAAAATAACAAATCAGAGCTTTCATGGAAAGAAAAAGTTCAGGTGGCACAAAACCATGACATTTATATTAATCTCCAAAGAGCAAGAATTGTCAGGCTGAGTCTGCAGAACCCCCAAGAATACACCAGCTTTACAAAGGACACCTTTCCTAGGAGTTCAACCTAGAATATAAGACTTGTATCACTGCTCAGGAGCTCTGAACTCTAAACACACAGGCTCAGGTGAAGAACTCATGCAAAGAAGCCTTTCAACACCTGGATGTAATTTTTGTACTTTAACACTTTTGCCCAAACAAGTCATCCAGTCGGCAGGCTCCTGTCCACTTCTAACTCGGAAAGCAGATGAGCAACTCGAGCTTCTCCAGAACAACCAGCCAGCTCTTAAAGCAGCGCAAGCAGATGTCATGTGACTAAGACGCCTCCATTTCTGCAGTGCAGTGTCAGCTAATTAGATGAGTGGGAATTCTGTCAAGGTGATGGACTTGCTGAGCCTGTAGACACAGGTCCCGCTCTCTAAACTTTAGAACTAAAATCCTTCTCTAGAAAAACCAAAGCAAACAACTTTTCTGGCAGCCTCGCTAACTTAAAGAAGACGAATATGATCACAAGTCTCAATCCACACACTTGAGATTCTAAAAAAAAAAAACATACAAGCTTTTTATCTTTTCATATTAGCATTACAGAAACTATTATTTGAGGATTACTTCAGGTGCAGGGGAACTTTACAAAACTGAATAGTTCTATTTTGTTCCAGTATATCAAGATCCTATGTATTGCCTACACGAAGTCCTTCTGATGTGAAGATTTTCACAGATCAAATCTTCTGTGTGCCAAAGAAAATATACTGAAGGAAAACATGGAACTAAGCTATCGAGTATAACTTATGCTAGCATCCTTTAGTGAACTGTGGTTTTATGGTGGCATTTAAAACTTCACACAAGGGCTGGGAATGTAGCTTAGTGGTAGAGTGCTTACCTTGCATTCATGAAGTCCTGAGTTTGATTCCTCAGTACCACATAAACAGAAAAGCCGTAAGTGGTGCTGTGGCTCAAGTGATAGAGTGCTAGCCTTCAGCATAGAGAGGCTTAGGGACAGTGCCCAGGGCCTGAGTTCAAGCCCCGGGACTGGCAAAACATCAAATCAAAACAAAGCAAAACAAATATACTTCACACAAGCCATTTTCCAAGCAACAATGACCTAAATGCCTGTCAGCTGAGTGATGCCAAGGTTGTGACTGAGGACAGAGTACTAGGCTTGCTCTACAGGCTCTTGATACTACCCTGGCCTAAGAGAAGCCATTTGAATCAAGGATCAGACCAGCCTCCCTTGCTCCCCATAGGAGAACACCATGCTGTGATCAGGTGAAATATGACTGGAATTGTAACTGAAAAATGCCACCAAATCTGCAAATCCTACAAAACTGGCAAATGAATAAACGCAATTTGACAAAGTAAAATGGAGGAAGACCTTAAGGTCCTCATCACAATTAACACATTAACATAAAAAAAAATACACTTACTTGAATCACACCTAATTGTAAAGAGCCAAAATTAACATCAGGATTTTATAGGTTTACATAAGAAATATGCCTAAGAAACCATCAACATTTGGGATTTTTACACAGATTTCCTTCTCCTTAGAACTCAAAACAAAAGGGTAATTTTTATTTGAGAAAGTATAAAAAAAAGCTCCAATTGTAAAACCCCTTAAGATTCAAATTGGCCCAACAGACAGGATAAATAACGAAGGCCAGTAAGTGTTCAATGAACAATTGAAGCTGAAACGGAAAGACTCTTACAGACACAAATTTTTTTTCTCTCCCAAAAAGCACTATAAAGATTGTTCTCCATTTGTATATATTAGAAAAGAGGCTGGATTAAAGTGAAGAGAAACTAAGACTTTAATTTCCAATTAATGGCAGAGTGAATTTAGCAAAGCATTCTACCACTATGGGCCACAGATAGAAAAGAAGTCTTGATGAAGAGACTTAAAGTGGATAATCTCCTAGTAAAACTGTCTGGAATCCTAGGGATCCAGAAACTATGTGTGCACCTGAGAAACCATAATACTTAGACTCACAATGTCACACATTGCTCATGCATTGCTGGTATACCAGGACACACCTGATATCAAAATGTGTGTGGAAGCCCAGAAGATAGAAGTATTCTTTAAATGTTCAAGGAAAGGTAACAGGGAGGAGGAAGCATGAGAAATTCTGCTAGACTCTGGAGTTTGATGTCTGTCAAAGGCCCATGTGTTACAGGGCTGGTCCCCACAACAGTGTAATCAGGGGATGGGGCCTAGTAGACATTTAGGTCTCTAGGAGTCCCCTCAAAGGGGACTATGGGATTTTAGCTTCTGGCTTCTTCGACTTTTCCCTTGTTTCCCCATTCCCTGGCCATGAAGCTTAGACGTTAGCTCTGCCAGATGCTACCACCATCACCACAGTAGTACCTCTCCACAGACCCAGAGTAACAGGACCAATCAACCTTGAGCTAGAACCTCCAAAACTGGGAACCAAAAGAAACTCTCGTTATAAGTTGATTATCTCATGTATTTGTTATAGTGATGGAAAGCTTCCACCATAAATATGGCCAGGTCTGTAAAGCACATACTCAGGAGTGAGCAAGAGTTGAGTTCAAATTCAGCCTGTGCCATTAGCTAGATAGGTCAAGTGCACTATCTGAAAAATGGGGTTAAAATAGACAACCTCAGTATTTCCCCCACATGTGAGAGTTGCAGAAAACAAATGCTCAAAGGATTTTAAGAGATGAACAGGCACAGTATAAACTGAATTACAGAATAAGAAAATGTTGTTCTCTTCAGAGCCTCTTAGCCTTTATAAAACTTTTATTACATTAAGGAGAGCGTTTTTGTTTAGTTTTCTTTTTGACACCTCTTTAACACTTTGCTACTTTCCCTTTTTCAAGAAAGCGTGAGCAGGCTTCCAAGTTGGTTAGTGCCTTTGAAAAAGAACATTTTACAGACAGACTGCAAAATAATTTTTCATTCTAGTTTATTTTTTAATTGCCGACTTATGACAACTAATACTGGTTTTTAGCTTGCAGGACTAATGTAATGCTGATTTCAAAAATGTAATGACACAAGGGTTGGAGATGTAGCTTGGTGGTAAGATGTAGCCTGCTTGGCTAGTATGTACAAGGCCCTGGGTTCAATCCCCAGCACCACCAAACTGTAGTTTTATACACACACACATACACACACACACACATATGCACACTGGTTTAAATAACTTGATCCATACATTACACCTATCTCAGAGGAAGATTAAATGAGTTAAAGAGATAATGTTTAGAAAGTCCTATTCAGATACTAGGCTCTTATTACCCATGGTATAGTTGACAGGTAAAAATCTCAGTAGGTACAAAATACAAATTTAGGAACCAATGCAGATAAAAGCAACATGGCAGAAGAGTGGGAGATCCCAGAAAACAAAGTCAGAAAAAAGACCACAACCTGTAGAGAGATTCATTTAATATGTCAATCAACTCTGTAAGAAACTCAGGTGGACTTCCTTCAAATGTAACCTATAAACGTGTGCCAAAGCTGTCAAAACAGATCAGCATCTAATCTCAAAGAACCTCAAATGCCAAGCTCAAAAAGAACATTAATATGGTGGACCCTTAAAGTCTTTTGACATTTGTTCAGAACCTAGTACTTCACATGGTGTGTGGTGTTTAGCACATATTTACTGAGCAAATTATTTCCGTTTAAAAGCACTGTTTCTATTTTAGAACACTTAATTTCAAGGTAATGAGTGTATTTTGTTGCTCTATTGTTAATAGTATATCTTCCTTTACCTGGTACCATAAAACAATTGCACTCCAGCTAAGGCAAACTACACACCTCAGATCCCAAGGCCTTGAGTCTGCAAGTGAAGAAGGGTCTGCATATCTGTCTAGACTCATCAGTCTGGAACTTCATTCCTCTCTGCTTTCCCAAGGAAAGCTGATGCTTTCATCACTATGGCCTTTGTGTCAAACTGGGATCATCTAAATACCAAATCAAACCAATTACAAGCTGCTACCTCCTCCAACCCCAGGGACTCCTGTCCTCAAGAAAGCAAGCCTAGTTTGATTCCTGGTTAAAAATAAATAAAACCCTTACCCTGGTACCCAAAAAGAATTTTTGCAAACCAACCGGGAACAGGGTAGGATACCCAATCAATTTCTTAGCAGCAATTTCACCTATCTACTACTTCTGTCCAGAAGCTCTTGTTCCTTTACGCCCTTCTTCCCTTCTGTCCTAAGTATGTTACAATTTCTAAAGCATCAAATTCAGGATAATGCTTTAGAAATAGGTGCATCTTACCCATATATCCCCAATGAGCTTCTTCCAACATACTTAGAAATATCCTTATAAGGTACAGTCCAATTCTCTTCTTAGGATGATGCTGACATTCTAGCAAATCTTATAAAAAGCAAAACATACCCACAATATGTATGTGGAGATAGATAGATAGATATAGATACATAGGTATATAGAGGGGGAGAGAAAGAGAGAATATAGACATTTTGTTAAAGAGATTTTAAAGAATCTCCTTCTGGTTGTGTGGTTCAAATCTCATCCACTCCATGCAGATAAACATTCAGCTCCTCCATCTTCCTGTCCTTCCAACATCTCCCTTCTTTCTAGCCTCACTCTCATCAGGAAGGCTCTAAGGCTGTACCTGGGTGTTTCTCACCTATAACTCAAAAGCCCATGATGTGTTCCACTCAAACTTAGCATATCCATCCTTCAGAATATATCTCTGAGTGGTCCATTCAAAGGGTCATCTTTTCTCCTAAATGGAGCCTTTAAGTCAGAGGATATAAAAAAGCTTGTCAGCTAGATTCATCTTATAGACCAGCAACGTAAACCGCAGAAAAGTAAAGTGACTTGCCCAGGGCCACATGGCTCCTTAGTAAACTTATGGGTATTCATGAATATCCCTATACTTATACATAAAATTGGGATTTATGAGCCTCCACATAATTTTTCTAACAAAGAATCCATAGATTTCAGTATTACCTCAAGAAAATCAACTCTCTCCCCAGAAAAAAACAACTGATCATATGCATATATTTTTAAAAGTTGAACTAATATCTAATTGTACCATGTTCAAATAGAACACTAAAAGAATTAGTGACTCAGTATAAGAGTGGAACCTAGATTAATACCTGTCAACATCATCATCATCATCATCTATTTTTTCTGAGTATGACATATCAGCACATTACAAGTAATATGGGATAAAAAAAACTGAAGGGAAACAAACCAAAAGTAAAATTTTTTAGTCATTGAAAATGCCAGTATAAAATCATAGGCAATATGTCAAACATTTTATAAAATGCTTTACACTGTAAACACACATACACACACACATGTTATTTTACAGATAAAGAAATAGAACCCAAGAGAGATTAGCAACTTGTCTAATGTCAGATATACTCTGCTAACAAGATAAAAATTTCAACTATGGGGGCTGAGAAGGTGGCTCAGTGGTAGAGTGCTTGCCTTGTATTCATGAGGCCCTGGGTTCGATACCTCAGCACCACATAAGCAGAAAAAGCTGAAAGTAGTGTTGTGGCTCAAGTGGTAGAGCACTAGCCTTGAGCTGAAGAGCTGAGAGACAGTGCCCAGGCCCAGAGTTCAGGCCCCATGATCGGCAAAAAAAAAAAATCAACTATGTTAATTAACTCTTCATAGATTAATTTTCATTAATATCATTCATACTTCAAGATGCCCTCATCCTATTAATATATTATTTTTAACTGATTTAGGAAGAACTAAGAAAATATGTTAATTAACTCTTCATAGATTAATTTTCATTAATATCATTCATAGTTCAAGATGTCCTCATCCTATTAATATATTATTTTTAACTTATTTAGGAAGAACTAAGAAAATATTCAAGGTAGCATCAAAAGTCTTATAAATGGATTGGCTACTAGAAAATTCCACCTAGGGAATGTCATATATTACCATAAAACACCTTTACTTCAAGACTGAACAGATAAAATGTTTTGATTCTAGATTCTTTTTGGAAGTTGGATTTGACATAGAAAATACTGCAGAATTATTAACTCATATATATAGTTATAATTATAGTTATATATTGTTATACATATTGTTATAGATTTACATACATATGTAAATTTAATGCATGAGGTTATTCTAGTTATTCAGAATTTTGAAAAAAGTATTTAAATTTCTAAATTATTTTATTAATTACTCATTAATCAAATAAAGATGTCATCCAACATACTTAAATGTGGAAATGTCACATTCTATATTTTTTTTTCACATCACAGCTGGCTCCAAAAGGGAAATGAAACTGGACAGAGTAGAATTGTTTGTCCTACTAAGACTGATCAGACCCAAATAACTTAAATATGCATGAAAATTTATAACTCTTTCATAAACCTAGCCTAACTACAGTTATTTGCAATATAATTTTATTTGTAACACTTTCCTATGATTATCCCATCAGCATCAACCTAAACAGTCTTTTAGAACACTGGAAGCAAATGTGGGGTTCCCAGCCTCCTCTGACTGCATCATTACAGTCAGCATTTGTTAAACTCCTTCCACATCAAGGGGAATAAGTTAAGGGAGAATGAATTAAAGTCTTCTCTCTAGAGAAGCACACATGCCAGAGGAAGACAAATACTAACCAGTTTTGAAAAATAAAATACATGACATGAAGAGTGCTGTAATCCAAGTCCCCTGAGAGGGTAAAGAAAAGGTCAATTAATTTTCAGAGAATGTCCTGCAAGAGGTATGGATCCAGGCAAGTGTCAAAGCGGGAGGACAATCCAATCAGCCCATAAAGGAGGTTCACAAAAACCTGGAGGATTTTGTATTGAGTTCTTAGCTTTATTATATTTTAGGAGCCAAATGTGTGACAACTGCAGTTAACAGCAAATGCTCTTTGCTTTGAGAGAATTTAAAATTTCAAAGGAATTCAGAGTAACTGAAGGCCGTGGTGTTAAAGCACTATTATATGTGAGATTCTCATCCTCCAAGTTAGTGCATTTCTAAGTGTACTTCTCCAAATATGTATATTGTAAACTATTCAAGGATCTATTAAGTTTTTATTGTTATTATAAAGGTGATATACAGAGGGATTACTCTTACATAAGTCAGGTAATAAGTCAAGGAACTATTTTTAAAAGGAAGAATCTCCTTCTGTATTTCATTTATTTTAAAAAAAAACTTGCCATTTTGACAAGGTTTTTGCCCTGCAATTGGTAAACTCATAGCCAAACTACTTACAACACTACTTGTTCCTCTTGAACAAAACCTATAACCAGTCTACTTAAGTTGCTTCCATCTAAATTTCATCTATAAAAATAATAACAGTACCTACCTTGTGGGCTCTTCAGAAGAATGAACTGAGTTATCAAATGTAAAAACCCTTAAAATGTCCAGCATATGGTAAGTCAATGACAAATATAACTGTACTGAGAAGTGTTTAGTAAGATTCCTAATTTGCTATAAAATTAATAAGAAACTCAGTTCCCCATCCTATTTCATTGATTAAAACTTATTTATTTACATTTTATATATGGCAGTACTGGCCTCTTACTTGCTAAGCAAGTGCTCCACCAACTGAGCGTAACCCAAGTACTTTTTTTTTTTTTTTGGTGGGTTGTGGGGCTTGAACTCTGGGCCCGAGCACTATCCCTCAGCTCTTTAGCTCAAGGCTAGCGCTCTACCACTTGAGCTACAACGCCACTTCCGGTTTTCTAGAGGGTTTATTGGAGAAAAAGAGTTTCACAGACTTTCCTGCCCAGGCTGGCTTTGAACTGTGATCCTCAGATCTCAGCTTCCTGTGTAGCTAGGATTATAGGCGTGACCCACTGGCACCCAGCACCCTACACTTTTGCTTTTAGTATTTTTGTGTTTACTTATTCTTGTATAGGGTCTCATGCTTTTGCTCTGGCTGGTGTGAGTCATACATCCTCCTACCTTCAACTGCCTAGTAACTGGAATTCTAGTGCTGTACATCTGGTCCTGATATTTCGATTTCTTAAGGCATATTTTGAAACTCCCAGATAAATAAACCCAACAAAAGGCTAAATTTGATTTCGAGATAGTAACAAAGGAACAGCTCATTTCAAAAGGGTCCACATTTATATTTTTTTAATAGGCCAACTAAAGACCAAAATGTATGATAACCAAGTTAAAAATTCACCATAAGATTAACAGTCAAATGAACAGTTCTCCCTCCTTTTCCTTTGTTCCTTGTACTTTGATAGGCAAATGCTCCATCATTCCATTTCCGATCCTGTGTAACACACAGGAAAACCCTTTGAGATCACACATGACTCACAAATCATTGAACGAAGCAACAGTAACATTTCCATTTAAAACCAAGTTTTAAAATATTTGAGTTGAGCAAAAATATTACTTTCTGTTCTTTCCACAGTGTTGCAATCCCTATGCAACCAAGGTCTCTGCGTGCTAAAGAGAATTTGGCTGGCCCACTCACGGCAACACGGGAAGTAAGCTACCCACTGGAGATGCCGATATGGGCTATAGCAGATGAATGCACAGAACAGGGTGGGCATTCTTCAATGCTCCTTGCTCACAGCAGTTGAAATTGCATCAACACCTAGCTTAATGTAGGAGTTAAAAGAATTCTAGAACTAAACTCAAATCTAAGCTCTGCCCCTTGCTAGGTATATGGTCAGGGACAAGTTAGACTCACAGCTTCTTGTCTGTAACACAGGAGTAAAGAATGGGCTTATTGGAAAGATGAACATTTGAGAAACAGTATTTGACACATACTGCCCTACTTCTAATATATTTTATATATATGTGTGAGTAAATATATATATAAAACAGCCTTGACATTTATGGTATTTCAATTTGCATATGTAAAGATGATTGCAGATTTTAGTGTAGGTTTTCTCTGAGCACAATTAAATAAAACATTAATTCAAAATGATCTTTTAAGTGCTGATGCTGTGAGGAACATACCATCAGGGACATATAGCTGCATTGTTTCTTTTTTATGACAAAATTATTTTCTTTTAACAAGTTGTACTAAAAGGCTTCAATTCAATGCATCAATTAGTACAATGCATCCTGATCAATGTCACTCATTGCATCGTTCCCCCTCATCTCTCTCAATCCCACCTATCCTCTCAAGTTACCTGGGTCCATTTTCATATATGTACATTGACTGTTATGATTGTATTTGCCCATTCTTATTTCTTTAATATCTAGACCACAACTAAAGATGAATTTAGACGTAGGGGCATTTAAAAGTGCAAAAACATCATGTGTTTTGGTGTTCTCTAGATCTCCAAAAGGCTCATAATTTAAAAAGTTTAAGGGAATGTCCATCTAATGAAATAGCAAAGCTCTAACAATAAATATAGCAAGCATAAACATTCTGATTTGTGGGAGAGAATGTCCCTTTAAAAATTTAAAATATTCCCACTGCTCTCCATATAGGTTAAGTGGTACAAAACAAATAGGAAGCTGACTTGCTAAGTCTCATTCTATTTCATTCATTTTTAATAATGTTTGCATTGGAGCTTCCTTCAGAGTTGAAAACACCCAAGCACTAATCACTCTTTTCCAATCTTAGACTAATGCATTGTCTCACACCAACTGTTAAAAAATGCTCTAAGCCAAAATGTGTCCGGGGTCCATTACAAGCCTGCATTTAGATGCACACTGAAATACTTATAAGAGTTGAGATTTTTAAATGATCATCTACAGCAGGCACACACACACAACACAGGCAGTCTAGCCATAATTAGATATGTCATACTGTCACAATGTAGTAAGTCACTATCAGTATGCCATAATCACTTTGCAAATGAACTCAAATATTACTTTATTGTAACAGTAAAGCTGGAAACCTCTGGTTCTTCAGTTTCACTGTTCATTTTCAAGCAAGACACTGATTTGCTGTGTAGCCAGTGCTTTCCAAATTATCCCTATCATTAATTCAGTGGAAGCTACTGAGAAAAAGGCTGACAACAGAAACTTCCTACTTGAAAATTGTACTATGTAAGGAGATTCTACTCAGGAACATTCTCCATGTGTTCTCACTGTCTTCCATGCAGGAAAAGTTTCTCAAAAAAAAAAAAAAATCCTATGAACAGCAGTAAGCCTCTGTTATTTTGTGTTAGGTGTGAGAAAAAACAGGCTGAAATAAAAGTGGAGAAACTAAATGGTTTGAAAACTAAGACTCTTGGGTATAGGTTCCAATGTATTATGGTAAAGGAACCAATTTAACTCTTGCTCTTGAAATTGGGGGACATTTTGTGCTTTGTGGGAGGTGGTGAGTGAGCCATAGGAGGAAAGTAATACGCTGATTCTCAAGGCCAAGAAAAGTTTTTAAAAATATCCACTACGCCAAGCGCTGGTGGCTCACGCCTGCCATCCTAGTTACTCGGGAGGCTGAGATCTGAGGATCCGTGGTCCAAGGCCAGCCGGGCAGGGAAGTATGTTAGACTCTTATCTCCAATTAGCCATCAGAAAGCTGGAAGTGGAGCTAATGACTCAACATCGTAGGGAGCTAGCCTGGAGCAAAAACAGCTCAGGGACAGCGCCCAGGCCCTGAGTTGAAGCCCCCTGATTGATGCCCCCCCCCCAAAATCAAATATATTCCCTATTACATGGATGTACACCCCCCTCACCCCCATGGAGAAGATCTGGGTTTGAAACCCCGGTGGTGTCAGTGTTGCCCCTAGAGAACCCCACCACGGACGCATCTCCTTCGTTCTTTTTTAATAGTCCTTCTTTCCTTCCTTCTGGTCAATGCAGTGTTGGAGGGACAAAAGTAAAAACAGATAAATAAAAGGACCACACTTGCACACAACTTAGGCACTGGCCAGAGAACACCACCCTCCCCCCCTCCCCCCCCCCGCCCACCTCCATCTCTCGTTTAGCAATGACCTAGGGGTCGGTGGGGACACTGGCGGGCAGGAGGGGGCGGTGAACAGTCAGCCCCAAAGCCTCGGGGTTCCTCCCAGCCACCGAGGTCTCCACCAGCTTCCCAGATGGCACTCCCGGGTAAGCCCGCCGCACCATACCCCGACCACCCGGCCAGGAGGCGCTGCCGACCCGTCTCCAGGGGCCCGGCAGCCCGCGCCCCGCCCCCCACGCCGGCCCGGCCCGGCCCCGCCGCCCGCCGCGCTCGCCAGCGGTGCGCCGCCCGCCGGGGTTACTCGCGGTCATTCCTCCGCACCACCCGGGCCGGGCCAGAGGCTGCGCCCCCGCCCCCCCCCCCGGGATGTGCAGCCCAAAGCAGGCAGACGGGGGCCGAGATGGGGGAGAGAAGGGGGGAGGGCACCCCAGCGCCGGCTTCCCACCGGATTCTCTGAAGTTGTCTGCCCCGGCAGGCTCGGGTGAGCCCCGTAGGAGACCCTCCAGTCGGACCTCGCCTCCCAGGTCAGACAGACAGCCTCCGGGCTTCAAAGAGCGACCCCCACCGGGGCGCACTTTCCACTCGAGTTCTTCGGGCACCCGTCTCGGGGCGCGCGGAGCCCACCCAGCTCCAGGTCCGAGACCTCACACTCGCTCAGGAAAGGAGCAGCGAGCACGCGCGTGGCTGCCTTTAGTCCTGGGCCCAACGCTGGCTCCCCACAGCTTAGCTCGAGGGGTCCCACACCGAGGGACTGGCTCAGC
Source organism: Dipodomys spectabilis (assembly GCF_019054845.1). Taxonomy (NCBI): domain Eukaryota; kingdom Metazoa; phylum Chordata; class Mammalia; order Rodentia; family Heteromyidae; genus Dipodomys; species Dipodomys spectabilis. Next base: position 15,311,829 of record NW_024870683.1, read on the forward strand.
GTCGATCAGCCCCTCGCCCCCACCCCCAGGGACCCTGCACCCCCAGGGTGCACTGGCCTGGGGTCTCCATGCCCGGGTGCTGCGAGGTGAGCCCCCGCGGGCAGCCCCCCCTCCCGGCTGCGTCCTGGGGTCCCCAGAGCCCGTCCCAAGGCCATTCTCACCCCCCACCCCACCCCGTTGAGGTCGCCTCCGCCCCAGGGGCGTCTGCCAGAGGTGGGAATGTGCCCCCCCAGACCCAAATCTCGAAACCCAGAGCCTCCCAAAGCCACCCCGCCCCCTTTACCCTGCCCCCCCAAATAAACCCCAAACAATAGCTGGACACCTCTTACCTGTTCTCCGCTTCGCCCTGGGCGTCTCTTTCCCCTACCCCTCGACGAACCTCGTCGGAAAGGGGGAGGGGAAGAATAACCGAGCCAAGCACCCCGTAAGCACGGCTGGCTGCGTAGGTATTGGGGCGCCCCGGGCCCTTCCCTGCCCACCCGCACCGGGGAAGAGAGGTGTGGGCTCCGCTCAGCCCGGCCGGGCCTGCTCACTCTCCCTCGGAATTACTGGGTTTTGCCGCGACTAGTTCCTTTTATAGATTCGGCTGTGCCGAGAGCCGGGGTTACTATCGGTCAAAGACTGCTCCCAGCCTGTCCCCGCCCCCTTCCCGGCCTCTGTTTATGTAGTTCAGTCACTCAGTGGAGAGCACGTGGAGCTGCAGCCCGCCCCTTAAATGGGCGACGACGCTTCAGTCCCCGCGGCGAGGTGGGGCTGTGCCTGGGTGGATCGTGGGTCCACCGTCCGCTCTCGGCCAGCGCTTCGCTGGCCCTGACCTGCCATCCCTGGACAAGCAGGGAAACTCCAGGCTTGAAGTTGTGACCTGAGGCTCCAGTCTGCATTCCTGGTAGCTGACTTAGCTAGAGGAAATCACTTCCTCTAAATCCTTTTTTCCCTCCTTTGTTAGTTTACTCAGCCCAAGAATTGGGGAAGGAAGAGAGCTGAAGGCTGAATCTCCCTCTTATGCCAACCGCTTAGTCCCAGTCTTTTCTAGACCTAGATGATGGGGGAAGGGTGGACAGTCTGAATAACTGCCTGGTTTTTGTTTCTGCCACCAACTTTAACTTTGCTTTCAACAGCAGACCTATCACCCTTGAGATTTTCAGATCCCTGGGGGGTGGGGGGGAGAAAAAAACAATGAAGAATGTCTTGCATATTGCAAAGAAATAGCCACACTGCAAAGAAAAAGAATGCAAAGGAATAGTGGAGACCAAAACCCTATTTGCTTTCACTATATTGTTTAGCATCAGGTCAGACATGCCATGCATAAGACTTCCATAGATTTACAAAGACAGACCAAGTACAGCTAGCAAATAGCCTTGTACAATTAGTCATATGGTCATTCCAGTTCAACTTTCTCCCAGGGGCTTGGCTTTGACAGTTGAGTAGAAAGAAGACTGAATGAAACATCTGAAAGACAGAAGCCAGAGAACATAGAAGCCCACATCCACATAAGGTATATCTAAATGCTTAAATCCAAACTGAAATAAATGGACAAGAATGTGGTGCAGTAGAACAGCTTTCCCCAACCATTTTTTTCCAAGCTCCATCATATTCCATAATTTGCCCTGTCTGCTGGTGACCCCCCCCCCCCCCCCACACACACACACCTGCCCATACACTCTCCACAGCCAGCAGGTAGCTCTGGGCCACAACTTAAGGCCAGGTATACATATCAGAACATTCTGGACATAACCAGAAAAGGGCTCCAAGCAGGCCTAGAGGAATTATGGGACCTTAAGCACTCATAACTCTTGGTGTCTTGCCTATTTTTGTCCCACTGGATGCTTACTAACTAAGCATGGCTCATTTTGAGGAGGGCCAGGGCTAAGCCTTCTGAAGTTCAGGCTCAGGAGAAGGATGGAAACCTCTTGCCTCACTCCAAGGACAAGCCCTTGGATGGAAGAGAGTGGGTTCTGGCATCAAACTAGACCAAACCAGATCATTTATACTTTAGGTAACGCTTTTCTACTTCTATTTCTTCAATTTTAAAGAAGAAAATATGCTATCCCTGTCTCTCAGGAATATTTCCCAAAAAATATTTGTTGAAATCTTTGAGCTCCTTATAAAAAAAAGGGTACATATAAACAGAGGCACACTCCTTCACTATCAGTGTCATTTTCAGGTTCTCTCCCCCCCTCCCTCCTTCCCTCCTTTCCTCCTTCTCTCCCTCTGTCCCTCTCCCTCTCCTCCCCCTCTCCCTCCTTCACCCCCTTCCTCCCCTCTTTCTGCCTTGAACTCAGGGTCTTGATCCATTTAACTAAGACCACCTGTGCCATCAGGAATCTGGTCATCTCCCAAATTGAAAACATGAATGCACTGTCCTGTTTGAAATATGTTTATGTTGATCACTATTATCAAAACAGCCTGAATCTTTCAAAAGGCCAAGTGTTTCTGCCAGCTTACAGAATAGCTTCGAAGCTCTTACAAAAAGAGTTCTGAATTTCACAGATTAGACTGGTTTGTTCACAGTGTGCTTCAGTGACTTTTCCTCCATTTTCTCATTCCTACAACACCAACACCCTAAGCTCCTATCCAGAAACCCTTCCCAAACAAGTGGAAAGGTCTTTCTGTCTTGATGCTGCTCATGAGGAGCTGGTTCCATAAATGTAACCTGGGTAGCTTGAAGTTCTATTCTGAGATGACCCTGGCATCTACTTATAGAATTGACCTTCAGGCAGCTGTGGCCTTAGAGACCTTGCTGGAGGTCATAGAGCTACAGAGAAGTTCAATTTTATCATTCCAGTAGGGCTTTTAAGATTACCTAAAGTCCTTGCTTGGAGGTCGGTTGGTTACAAACTGGCATCCATGCATTTATACACTGTTTAAAAAAGAGATTTTTTTCACCATTTATGAGTTTTTTGCTTGGAGCAAATATTTTTGACTACTGGAAATTAAAAATAATTTTAGTATTATAGAAAGCCAACAAATAAAAAGAAAGTATACTAATGTGATTTTTTTCAAGCTGAATTTTTATGATTAAGAAGACCTATTAGTTGGAATCTTGAAAAATGAAAGAGGACTCAAGTTGTTTTTAATTTTAACAAAAGGTAAACCATCTTTGAAATGAGGAATAAAAAGAACTAGACTTAAAATTTGAATTAGCTTAATTCCAATACATGGTTAGATATAGGAACAGATCCTCAAGCAATCAATGATCAAATAAAATAATAAAAGCAACCACTATTATATGTGGAATAGGCCATATACTATGGATTTTTAATACATCTCAATTTAATTGGAACAGTGTGGTCTCATATATTGATGTGAATCCTGTAAACAAACAAGCAAGATTCAAAACCATTATTGCTGCTGACTTGAGAAAGATATCTATTCTGTCATTTGGTCAACAACTTACATGCTTTGTAAACAGATAAATGTTCCTGAATTTCCAATTGATTATGAGTTATGTTATTCTTTCTAAAAGTCACCCTTCCAACCTTTCTTCCTTCAAGCTTTTCTTCACGTAAGAGCCAAACTTAACTAAATATTTACTATTTCATATCTATGACTCCTCTTTAATAACTTGCTCTGTAACTCTGAGCCTTTGTTCAAGCTTATTAATGTCAGAGAGAAAATATATTTTATATGATAAAATGCTTTTCATGTAGGAAATTGTGGAGAAAAGTATCTCAGTCGCAGACAGTCTGCTTAATTCTGATGACCTCTTTTAAGTCCTTACGCTATTTGATCTCTGGCATTTGACACTATTGACCGCACCTTCCTTCCTGAAACTAGTTCTCTTGTGTTTCATGAATTTGGTACTTTTCTGACCTACCTTTTTAACCTCTCTTTTTCTAACTCCTGTTCATATATATGTGTGTGTGATATGATCAATATGATACACTTGTATATTGCATGTGTGTATATGGCATACACCCTGTATGATATTTTATATCGTATATAAGATATGCCATACATAGATGTGAAATGTCTATATGTCATATATATGATACATATACAACAATTTGTAATTGTATATACAACTATATATATAACTTTCTAATATATTTTAATATATATAATTCTAATTATATTTATGTTTTACCCTAAGCATTATTATCTTGCTTTTTAGTGTCAATGAAGTGAGCTGTGTATGGCTAGCCTACAACTTGCTGAGATACCAGATCTTGCTCCCCAGTGCACCAGAGAGTACAGAACAGGATCATCTGTATTGAGGGCTCATTTCCCTCCACCTCAGAAGGGCTGATTGTACACGTCTCTTCCCAGCTTCCTTAGTAACTAATGGCCACCCCACCTCCACTAGCTTGAAATCACCAGAAATGTTAAAACTTTCCATCAAGGTTAGAAATTGTAAATCAGGACTTAACTTATACCAAATAAGTACCTTTAGGTAGTTGTATAAAGGGGCTTCGATTTAACGTGTCCATGTATATATACAATGCATCTTGATCAACGTCACCCTTCCATTACTCTCCCCCTCCATCTATCTCATCCCTATTTTGTTTTTGCATAGGTAAATTGGGTATTATGACTGTATTTACCTATCATTTCTCACTAAATTCATCTGCCTCGCTTTCTTTAGGGCCCACCTCCTTCAGAGAAGACACATTTCAAATTTCTGGTATTCATTTTGTTAAATTGTTACATCATTGAAAACCACCCATGAGTATACCATACTTTAGACAGTTTGATCCTGCATAAATATGCATATTTCCCTGTCTGTGTTTCATGTATATTTACATTTTAGGTCTAACTTCCACTTATTAGAGAAAACATGAGCCCTTTTTCTCTCTGAACCTGACTTACTCCACTCTGTGACTCTTTTTCCAGTCCATACATTTCTCTGAAAGTGACATAATACCTCCTCAAGTTTTTTTTAATCCATTCCTTCCTTTCCATCCCACTGCCCTGACAGATATCTGAACGTTTGTATTATGATACTCTCAAAATTGCTGCCCTACCTCTAACTTCTTTTGTCCTCTTTATCTTCCTTGTTTTCAGTGGAGTGTGTTTTACTTGGGGAGAGAGGGGTGGGAAGCCAAGCAAATCAACACTAAAAACTTCCCAACAACAACCATAATCCTTCCTATGGTTGTCTTTTGCTTACAAAGAAAAAGTAACTCAAATACCCTTGGGAAGACCTATAAAGCTCTCTCAAAACAGGATAATTGAAGGTCTTTGAAGCTTCATTGCGTGCTCAAGCTCCTATCTCTATCCTCTTCCTTCCCCATTGCATCCTACCTGACCCTGTCTCACAATCTTACTATCTATTTTCCAGAACTTGGAAACCCTTTTGTTCATCTCTACCTCAGTCATCTTGTTGTACTATTCCTTAGAATCAGGAAGCAAGAGGAAGAGATAGAGTAGCCACAATTCCTTGTTAGATAGAAAGTTGTGTTACGACGTGCACATAAAGAAGAAACGAAGAGATCTTTAAATTATCCAATAGTAGACAACAATTACCACTAACTCAGATCTATTAGCAAGCATAAAGATAGATCCACAGAGGGAAGTCAGTAGCTTTATATTTGAGAAGAAAATAATTGGACTCAGGGGATTAAAATAAATTCAGAATTCATTATAATAGAATAGATATATCTGCATTTATTTCCATATTCAGAGTACTTTTCTGGTACTAAGGAATCCATGATCTCTGCTGTGATTTCTGGGGTAAGGGATCGTTTAATGTCTTTGCAAGAGCTTTTCTTCTCTCTGATATAGTAATAAGAGAGCAAGAGAAAAGAAAGAAGGAAGGAAGGAAGGAAGGAAGGAAGGAAGGAAGGGAAAAAAGAGAAAGGGGGAGGAAAAGGAGAGGAGAGGAAAGGAAAAGAAAGGAAAGGAAAAAAGAAAGGAAAAGAAAATGAGGTCACTACAAACAATCCTGTTTTTTCCCTTCATCATTGGGGGCAATTCCTTTAAGAGTGTGTGAGTTTCTTCTATTATGCTCAATGGTCCTGGATTGTTTTGAACATTCCTAAATAGCTTCTCAAAAACTGCCCAGAACAAATACTCACAACTTCTGAAGATGTTCAGATTGCTGTGAAAAGATTGCAAGCACAGGCTTTTGTGTCCCTGTTCTGTGGCATGCTTCTGTTACCTGATGTCCATTTCTTAGCTAACCACTTTACTCCAGGATGTAAACTGGTGGGGAATGGGCTCCATTCTCCTGGATATTCTCACAGAGCTCATCCTGAAGCTGGTTCCCACTGCATTAGCTTTTAATAGGCTCCTTCATCCACTACAGTCCAGTAGGAAGTCCCCCCACCTGCCTACTTACTACTTGAGCTGGGCATTCCTGGACAGATTGTCCAAATTGGGACATAAAGATAAACTGGGGGCAAGAAAATAAAGAAATGGAGCCGGGCGCTGGTGGCTCACGCCTGTAATCCTAGCTACTCAGGAGGCTGAGATCTGAGGATCGCGATTCAAAGCCAGCCCGGGCAGGAAAGACTGTGAGACTCCTATCTCCAATAAACCACCAGAAAACCGAAAGTGGCGCTGTAGCTCAAGTGGTAGAGCGCTCGCCTTGAGCTGAAGAGCTGAGGGACAGCGCCCAGGCCCAGAGTTCAAGCCCCAGGACCGACAAAAAAAAAAAAGAAAAGAAAGAAATGAAACAGACTAGAGGAAAGGGGAAATGATGACATAATGGTCATAAAAACTTAAGAGTGTTAGTAGAATGTAAAGTGACCCAACATTCTGATAGTTGATTTAGCCATTTGGCCCACTGATTTTACTTGGGGAAATTTACCCCAAGGAAATTTCTAATAACGCAATCAAAGACAACATTCACTGTTTATAAGAGCAAGCCTTTCAAAAGATTTAATATAATCTAACTGTATGAGAATCTTAAAAACTCGTGAATTCATGTGATGTTATATCATATAGTCATGAAAAATAAAATTGTATTTCCAAACAGGAATGATGCAGGAAGCTGTTCATATTAATCATTGTACAAAAGCAAGTAAGATGGTAGATTAGAAGCTTTCCTGCAAGTGATTCCATGAATGAGAGGAGACAGATAATAAAGGAGAAATCATATGCTGAGGGGAAGATGAGGAGCAGAAATAAAGCTGGAATTTCAAGGTAGGCCAGGCAGTGCCAGTACCCACAGACTGGCAATCCTATTCACAAGAGGAATGTTATAGTTCCCAAAAGCCTTCCATTCAGTGTGATGATTAGGTCTATCAGTGACTCCTCCTGTATGTCAGTCCAGCATTGGAAAAGAAATCTATTATGTTATTCCACTACAGCCAAGTGCCATATTGATAGTAGTCAAGAAATGTGGCAAGGGGGTAGAGATTCTGTAATCCCAGCTACTTGGGAGGCAAAGATAAGAGGATAATGGTTTGAGGCCAGTTTGGAAGGGGAGAAAAAGTCTGTAGAAATCTAATCTCAAAAGGCAAGTGGGTTACAGTGGACATGTTTGCAATCCATAGTTATAGGCAATGACTTTCTAAGTTAAGGCTCATAAGAGCAAAAATGGGAAAATAATCCAATCAATAATCAGTTCTCAAAAGAATAAATGAAAAAAGTTGAGCATTCTTAACCATTAGAAAAAATACAAATCAAAACTACATTGAGATTCCATTTCTATTCAGTCATAATGACTAGCTATTACCAAGAAAACTAACAGCAACAAACACTGGTGAGCATGAGACAAGGAGAAACCCTTATATAATGTACTGTTGCTAAGAATGGAAGCTCATGGGAATAGAAATTAGTATGGATGTTTCTCAGAAAAACTAAAAATAGATTCACCATATCCAGCTATATCACTCCCAGATATATAACCAAAGGAATCAAAGACAGCAAATAGTAGTGATACCAACACACAGACTAGATGGCCGTGAAGAAATGAGTGCATAAATAAAATGTAGTGTAGATATACCACAGAGTAGTACTCACCCACAAAGAAGAATGGAACTGTGTGCTTCACAGGAAATGGATGCAGCTGGAAATCCCATTAGGCAAAATAAGCCCTACTCAGAAAGATAAATATCACATGATTATCATTATATGCAAAATGTAGATTTACAAAAACAGTACATGAAAGTAGGAAGGGAACTATTTGGGTAGAAGAGGAAATCCATGGGGAACAGAGAAGGAGATAGATAGGGTGACAGGAGACTGACTATACAATGTCCATTATATTTGGTATGAAAATGCCATAATGGAACACATTATATTATCCAATTGATACACATTGATAAAAAGGAAAAACAGCCAGCTGATCAAATTCAGAGCCCCAGTACTCCAGTACCCAGTTCAAACCCCAGTATCAATACAAAAAGAAAAATAAGTAATGCTACTGTTTAACTATGTGTCAATGATTCATATTTAATTTAAGATAGTTATTGATTCATTTATATCATCTTCATTGATCACATGTGCATAGAAAAGACTGAGAAGAAATCCACCTAGATGATAGCAACAATTTTCTGTGGGTGGTGGGATTATTTTTTTTGAAGAATAGTTTTGTTACATCCATATTTTTCAAATTTTCTAGGATAAACATGTGCTATTTTAAGCTAAGAAAAATACTATGAAAAGCAGAGTTTGTAGATAAGCAGTGGGAGGAGAAAATTTACAACAGCAGAAAGGCAAACCATAATTTACCACATGGAAACAGTATATCCTAGCTTATTTTAAAAGCATGTGTACATGGTTAACAAAGAACACACAAGAATTTGAAGAGATGAAAATGGCTAAGACAGCTGGAACTCTTTGGTGGGTGGATACTAAACTATAAAAGAAAGCTGAAAGATTTAAAAACTAGTCTTAGGAGTTCACTGTTAAGTGAAAATTCCTTCATGTTTAAATCCTCTTACTTGTCTCCTGCTTATATCTATAAAAGATATCTGTGTGTTCAGGGGCAAATTTTCATCTCTTTGCCTCAGTTCATTCATCTGTGGAATAAAAGCAATCATAGGATCTGTCTTATAGGCTTTTCAATGGATAATTAGACAGGTTAGAACATGTAACATGCTTTACTGTGATTGGCGTATGATAAACACAGTAAATGATAGCTGTTAGTGTTATTGCTTTGTATTATCATCATTATTATCTCAAACAATATAATCATTCTTCAGCATCCAACAATAACATTAATCTATGTATTCAGAAGTTGTTTTCAATCAAGTTAACCAGTATGAATGTGTCATCATTTGTAAATCAAATATAGTTCTATCTCCTTCAGATTTTTACTTAATCACTCAAATATCTGTCAATTAGCCAGGAGTGTGGCATCTCTTTTTGAGACCACCTCTCTCTACTTGGGTTCTACAAAATCTGGGCTTCTAGAAAAAAATCTCTGGGGTTCTAGAGGCTTAGAAAGGTCCATCTGGTCCCAATTAGGCTCCATATTCTTAGTGACCAATGTCGTTGTCATTATCACACAACAATATGGCTAGTCTGGTCCCATCAAGTATCAAGCACCCATGTGTGTGGTTGGGTTTGCATCCACACCGGTCCTCACCTCAATAATGCAGCTTCATCCTTACCTGCCCTCAGTTTCCCATAGCGAATACACCTTTGTTTCTGTCAGAAATTTCATGCCAGGGGTCTTTTGGCCATATCCAGCAATTTGACACATAGTTTGGTCTGCAGAATGTGGGACATCTGGTTTGGTTTTGTTTTTCAAGTAGCCCATGCTGGCCTCAAACTCACAGTATTCCTGCCTTAACCTTCAAGTGTTGGGAAGCTTGCAGGAGTAAGCCATGACACTGAGAAAAATGTAGGTATTGAATTAAACTAGTAGACAAGACTAGAATTGTCTCATACACACACACACACACACACACACACACACACACACACACACACACACCACGATGACAAGCTTTAGTCCCACATAGCACCAAGTGGCTGGTGCTGATAGAGCGTTCTCTTCGATTGAACATGCTCTTTCTGCTTTGCAAAGTCCCCTCTAGTTCCTAATTATCTTAAACTCCTTCTTTACTTATTTTCACTTCATTCTTGATCTCCACAGGTTTCCAAATTAGAAGGTCCTTGGCCTAGAAGTTCCTGGGACATCTGGGGTGGGGAGGAGGAGGGACTATGGAGTGTAATAGTGCTTCCTGTACACTGGGAATGTATTGGGCAGTCTATGAGTGTAGTAGCACGTGAATTAACCTAGATCTTAACGTTGAATCTAGCTGAAAGGCCTCTTATGACAGAATTAAAATTTCATTTCTACATTGATAATAAAACTCTGGTCTTTTCTTGGAACTCTGAGAGTTTCTACTGCTGTCAGTCTGAACTTGATTTTGCAGGCACACATTTATAATTGGAACTAAACAAAACTTGAGTCACAAAGTCATAAAAGGCATTATGCCCTCTAACACAAGCAACTTCCTGAAAAATCTCACCCTGCACCAGTATCAAAGGCCTAGTAAAACCAGCAGGAAAGACCCAAAGAGGTCAGAAGCAATCCTTTCTCTGAGTGACTGAAAATGAGACCAAAGAATACATCCAACCCCATAAGAGCTCAAAATTTGATCCAAGCCACTTTGTTTACTGAATTGAACCCTGCAGATAAACAAACGAAGCAAGATGAAATACACTCCACAGGGGTGCACACGAAAGCAAAATTGGAGAGGAGATAGGTCAGGAAAAACCTGTAGGGAAACTAGGGAGATAAACACATTCCCATAGGAATCTTTGGTGTGCCAAAGAGAGATTTTTCAATGACCTAAAATTCAATGAGATAATGGTGATTAGTCCTGCAGACAGTTTGTTTTTCACCTTCTATTTCTGAGAACATTTTGGGGGAATAAGTGAGTGTGTCATAGAAAACATACAATGAAAACCAAACTTGCAGTTTTGCATTCTTCATTTTCTTAAAACCATGCAAAGGCCAACAAACAGGAGAGAGATTTCAAGGAACCTGTAGAGTCAGAGTAATTTGATTCTAAAAACAGCCTGAAAGAAGTTATATTTAAATCAACCATCAATCTATCAGGACCTAATTTCTAAATTTAGTAATAGATAACCTTTCCATTCTACCACCCTTCCAATTATCATATACACAAAAGTATACCTTATACTAAAGAAGTTCACAGTGTTTCATTCTTTAAACATATAAACATTCAGAGGTTACTTTCTTTCAGTCCAAGAACTGGGTCTTAAAACATCAAAGACAATCCCTCCAAATTAGCAAGTGTTTATAATCCACTCACATTGGAAAGTGAAAGATTAAACAGTGGGAATGAAATTGTTGGGCTGTTCAGTCTCAGAAATAGGCAGCCAAAATGCTCTCTTTTGTACTATATTTCTGAAGGAAACCTTGAATAAATCTATTTTGATGGAAACATTTTAACGTAGTCTAAAACCTAAATCTTTAAATTTTAAATACAGGCTCATAGTCAAATGTTACCACTAATGAAAGTATAAAAAAATAAGATATTTTAAAATCACATAGAAAATTGGACCCAGTACAAAGTACATTCTTTCAGGATAATTTTTATGAATAAATTTATGTATATTAGCATCAGACCTACTTTTAAAAGTTCATGCCACATATATTTTGGTAAACTATTATTTTCACTATGTAATATATCATGGATAGTTTTCACATAGACAAATATACATTTTTATCATGATTTTAAATGGATACATATTTCCCATATATCATAACATGACAGCAAATCCCTACAGGTATAGATATTTATTTTACATAACATTTTTATCATCATAAAATACAGCCATGATCATCTTTGGACACATATTCAAAGATTTCTTAGAATATTTGAAAACTGTATATCTAAAGCTATATTGGGGTTACAACTTCGGCAGGAGGTGGGAGCTTAGTTGTGGAGGTGTGGAGGGAAGGGATGGTAGGGGAAAAACAAAGGAGGAGGCAACAATGCTCGATAGGAAATGTACTCATTACCTTGTTCATGGAACTGTAACCCCTCTGTACAGTATTTTTACCAAAAAAATTACAAAAAATAAAGCTATATTGGGCTGCATATATTGAGTACCTATGTATACGCTCATGAACAGGGTAAAAGAAGTCCTGTGTTTTTTGAGCGGCAAAGCAGAGGGCAGCTTAAAACTTAATTCGTTTCCCTTGGTATACAGTTTCTTAACTGTATGTCTCTTAACTGTTTGGGTTACCATCACCATCATCATTAGTATATAGAACACTCTCATCTCCCAGAAAGCAACCAGTATTCTATTCCTTTGTCATCATACCCTCCCTCACATATAAATCCTACCCATCCTGATCTGCTCTCTGTCTCAATTTTGTCTTTTCAGGAATGATGCGTATACAGAATCACATAGTATGAGACTTGTGATGCTAGTTTCTTCCGTTTAAAATAATGCTTTTGAAATTATTCACTCTGTTGCATAGATCAATACTTCTGGGCTTCATTTTTGTATTTCATTCCATTATATGAATGGACCACAGTTGATCCATTCACCCATTGAAGAAAGTGGTTTTTCCCCCCCAAAAATTTTGGCACATATACTTCCTAGCTCTTGGGGGATAAAATTTTTTTCACTTTTATACTGTGAATATCCCAGAGTATGATTACTAGGTCAGATGGGTAAGTGCATGTTTAACCTGAGAAATTGTCAAATTGCCCTACAGGTGGTTGTACCATTTTGCATTGGCACAAGTTATGTCTAACAGTTCTAACTGCTGTCCTGCTCAGCACTTGGTATTTTTTTACTTTGGTTATCATAATAGACATACAGATATAGGCATGCCTACATTTTCATCATTCAACCAATATTTTAATCAGCCTTTAAGTTATGTCCAACCCAAAGTATGATTTTGATTTATAGTTCCTTTGATTACTATTAAGATTTGATGTCTTGTCATGTATATTGACTTTTTAAAATCTAATGCTTATTCTTCTGTTATTTATTTGTTCAAACTTTTGTTAAATCAAACATTTTAATTCCTGACTGCCACATATGTTCCAAACGGTTTTCCCAGACTGCCCTTTTTTTTATATTAATCTATAAATCGTTTCCTTTGGGGTTTCTGGCTTCAAGATTTTCAGATTCCAACTATATTTCAGGATTATAGGAATAGTCAACCAAATTCTTCATATATTTGCATAAATGATTAAACACTTGATTCTATGATTGCCAGTAATCTTTAACCCAGCTCATCACTATCAAATAATGAACTATTTATAAAGTGAGTACAATTTATACAAATATATGAAAATAAGTAAGAAAATGATTAGGATAATCCAAGCCACAAGTCAAGTTATTTATGTAAACTTGAAGACAGAATCTCTGAATGTCCGTAATTGTCTGATGATGGAAATAACCACTTTAGGCAACATTTTTTTCTAGTAGAAATTTGTGTATTGTATACTCTCCACTGTGCTAGATTATACCCATGCTTTACATGAGCTCACAGCTAAGAGGAGAAAGACCATACAAATTAGAATAGTATATGACACGAGCTGTGATGATTGCGTGTTTGTTGAGGAAACACAGTTGAACCATTCAGTCTGAAACCTCTGAGAGTTTCAGTTGGGCTGAAGATGTCCTTAAACTTAGAAGAATTTTCCAGGAAAAACAACATGTAAAGGTGTAAAAGTCCAGGATGTTGAGCAAAACTAGGTGGGAGTAGGCACAGTCCCTTAGTCTAGGCTGAAGCCCAGACAAGTCCCTCAGTAGGAAGTGGCAAGGGAGAGGTAGCAAGGCTGTCCAAAGGCAGCTCAGGCCAGGACATGGAGCCATGATGGATGGCTTGGCTTCACTATTTCCTCCCTGTTTCTCTCAGCCCGAAGCATGCCTAACATGAAAGAAGCCCCTGTCTCCATTTGCTTGGGGAATGGAATCATCTCTGCATTTGAAGTAGTGGAGTGATTAGCTGTGAATACCTGAAGCCAAATCCTCGCCTTGACCCTCATGTAGCTGAATGACCTTTGAAAGGTTATTTGCCATCGTTGTACCTTGGGCTTCTCATTTATAAATGAAGAATAATAATAGTATTTGTACCTTTCCCCCATTGTGGTAAGGATGAATGAATTCATACATATAGAATCACTTAGAATATGGCTGGTAAGCAGTCTGCTATCAATAAACGAACATCAGATCTTATTTTATTAAATGGTAATATAATGTTCTGAAATTGAAAGCATGCTTTTAAAAGTTCCTTTTCAACTTGTGCTTTCTTATTGGCTCTCTGACTCAGCTACATGTGATTTTTGTTTTCTCCCTTTAGCTCTGCCTACCCCCTGAAGGTAACACCCTTCCTCAAAGATTATTTCTGAAGCAGACCAGCATGTTGTTGTTGATAAGCTGGGCTTGTGTGATCTCCAACCAACCCAGCCACCTATCAGAAATGAGTGACCAGTTCACAGCCGGTCCAGCTGTGCCATCCAGAACACAGCCTGGCCAGCAGAAGTCTCAGCCCAGAGTTCTCAAATGACCAGAGCCTGAAGTAAACTTTTCACACTAGAAAGCTGAACACCAGGATATCACAACCCTACTGGAGGTATTCCATTTAACGTTCTAAACAGCAATCTGCCAATTCTGTGGGAAGTAAAAAATAATAAAAATGTGTCCCTTATAAAGTCTAGGAGAGAAATCCAAGACCAGGCAGGGAATAAATAGATAGCAACAAGAGACATGTTCCAGTTTTTTTTTTCTTCCAAACTAACCACAAATGGGTGGCATTAATTTGCCAGTTTGGCAAATTGTTTCTGGTCACATTTATGACTTTGAGTGAACGCATCCAAGATATGTTGGCTCAAGAACAATAAAGTAGCAGTTGAAGAGATATCTCCCAACACATCTAGGATAAGATAAAGTCTTGATATGGACGTTCATACAAAAAACTGTCCTGTGCTCCTCCTCCAATCTCACAGGGTCTAGCCATTTCAATCAGGAGCATTATTTTTTTAAAAAAAAGATACTCCAAATCGTTGGACAGGAATCAGACAATGACACAGTCTCTAGGCTTCACTGTTTCCCAAAGCATGTTCTTGTGAAAGAACTTGGTATTGAAAAGAACCTTAGTTATTGTCTTGTGCAATGAAGAGATATATAAGGTAAAGTAAAATGAGGTGTGGAGGAGTCAATTGATTGGCCTAAGGTTGTTGTTAGTGTTAAAAGTACAGCGTGGAACATTTGACCTCTATATTCTGCACACAATAAGATAATTAAATCATTCAAATGTCAGTAAGACAACAGCAAACAGTGCCTACTTGGCTAGCCCCAGTTTCACTTACTTAAGAATTGCAGATAAGGTCAAAGTAGTGTCCTAAACTTGGTCCCCTTTGTTCCTCTATATTCTCAAGAAGTTCCTGTGCTCAAAAATTTCTCCCCTTCCCAAAGACTCCCTTTCCTTAGATCTTCTGCTCTACTCTGCTCAGTGGTTGCAACCCAAGCTCCTATAGCAGATGCAGACTCTCTGTTAGCTTAGATCTCATATCCTGCAGATAATTTGGTTCAGTTATGTCTTTCATGATGCATTGAGTTCTGCTCATTTCTGCTCATCTGTCCCTGAGACAGAATGAGCACTAATGGTCTGGGACTCAAGGCTAGCATCTGGGTAGAGAAGGGTACAAGGCATCTGTCATTCACTAAATGCTGTCTGTAGCCACCATGGTCCTGCAGCAGGACTCAGCCTCAGTCTTTCATGAACACCTCTCCTCTGCTACTTGTCCTAGCATAATTCCTACAGGGACTCACAACTAAGCCCTGAGCCACAGAGCAAACTCAGAATAGGTCTCAGCAGACTTTTACTGCCAGAACTATTCCAAATCTTGACATGAGAGTGAATAACATCACAAAGTTATTCAAGACAGGAGTCTCATTCTTTCCCTTAACTGCCTTCTTACTCTCCTACCAACCAGTGGTTAATTGTCAAATCCAACCAATGCTAACTCCTCAGATCATCTAACTTGGTCGTTTTCTTTCCCCTCTCCGTTACATTGACCCACTAATTCATCATCTGTCATTGGAATTACTCTAACAGCCTTTGAACTAATCTGGTTGTTTATTGCCACTGGTTCCCATGCCTCCTCTATATTGTGCTCTGAGCTTTAAGATTTTTTAAAATAAAATATGAATCTAATCTGTCACCTCTGAAAATAGTTCCATAACTCCTCTGTAGCCTGGAGGGTAATGTTCAGACTCGTGTCGTGGTTTACTGGCCTTTCGTAACCCTCTCTCCAACTCTTTTTGCCATTTCTCATACTCTACCTTTGGGTCTACCAAATTAGCTGTACTTCTATCAAATGTCTTGGTCTTTTCTTACTTCCTTTGACACCTCCGACGCTTTTCACCATACCACCCCCATTCTCTCACCTAATCCCAGCTCCGCTCACAGGAATGAGAATATGCATCTTTCCTTTTGAGCATCTTTTCCTCATCCCGGCTATGGAATGACATGCTGATTCTAAATTCCACCCGAGCCACATCATTTTTACATTTTGTTTAGCACTTTTCCAATATCGTATAATCGTCTATCTTAAATATGCATCTGCATATTGACATTTATCTAATACAGTAGTAGAATCTGATTCTCATTCCCTAGAATATGAGCGCAGAGTGACCCCTAGGAATGGAATGATGTAATGGTGGGGCTATGTACTTCTTAAACAATGTTGATTCAACTTCTTTCTTTTTCTCTTGTCATACTCATTCTCGGAACCCAATCACCAGGCAATTGAAAGACTATAAATAAATCACACTTAAATTTAAATGCAGCACCCAAATCCTGAGCCAAGATCTCAGCTGACAGTCAGCATCAACCTCCAGAGAGATTAGTGACCAGGTCTCCAGGTGATTCTGGCTCATAGCCTTGAACTTCCCCCCAGAAGATATAGGGCAGAGATGAGATGATATTATGAAGCTCTGCCTTCATTAGAGATCTGTGAGCAATATAAATTACTGTTTTTCCATCTGCCATTAATTTAGGTGGTTGTTTAATGCAGCAATGCATACCAGGAACACATCTATCTTGAAGGTATGCACCTGCTTAACTCCAAAACCTTGGACAGGCCTTGACAAAACCTGGCATACAATAGATTTTCTATTTGTATTGAATGTGACTTAAAGAAAAACATAGTGTTCCAGATTTTGGGAAAAAAAAAAAAAGTTTGGCGCAACAAGGAAACTCACCAAAAAAATAGAGGTCATTTTGGGGGGAAGGAATTTGAAAAAACAACAACAACAAAAACCAGACACTAGTGACATAGTCCCACAGCTAAGAAGGGTTTTTCTTCCTGTACTTCTTGATGTTCTTGAGAGAAGAAATCACAGGCCCAGTATGCACTTGACTAAAGTCTTTAGCTACAGAATTCGGTTGCACAGAATTAGGAAAGTCATGTTTCTCTTGAAACTTGTGACCTCAGAATGTATAGCTATGAGGAAAAAACCTGTTAGTTTATAATTTTACTATTTACTCTAGATAAAGCAAGCAGCCCTAAAGGGCTGTATTAAATGTAAGAACTATGGATTGCAAACAGAAATTAGGATCTTTAACTTTTCCTATAGCATTCTAGGAGGCTTTCTTTCCCTTTCTTGAGTTAATTTATAGCAATGGCCTATCAAGTACCTTACAGGGAATTGCTCATCACTTTCTGTGGGCCATAAAATCTTGCTTTCATTTCCTTGCTAAAGGCTCCTTCCCATGAGTGGGTCAATGGTTGGTCATGTATCCAGACAGGTAGTAGATTTAAGGCACTCCCTCCTTGCATTATCTACTTCTGCTATCTAATCTCACATCTAAAAGCACTGTCTCTGGGGAGAATCACAAAGTCTGGCTTTCAATAGGCAAAGCCCAATCCAGGCAATCTTAGATCAGTAGGTTATAGAGTACTTCTAGACACGTCTGAGCTCTTGTCCACATCTGGAAATGTCTAGAAAATGATTCTTGAAGTTTGAGACTTGTCTGAAAGTCTAGCTAGAAAGAAGAAATGTCGCTAATTGGGATTCACAAAGGCAGCAATTCAGTGAGTCAGTGCATTGCAGGAAAGGGAGTTACACATCCCTCCTCAGAGAAATCATCTTTGGCAGAATTCTATCATTATTTATGACTCAGATTCCAGGATTCAGTAAAGAGGGCTGGGAAGTTAGGTGTTTACAGACTGAAGAAATAACACTGCTTCTGAGCCAAGTGTTCAGCTCATCCACACCAATCAATATGTAATTTGATTGCCAAAGTTAGTGCTGCTTTTGGTGAACAGAGATTCCACTCTGGGGTTGGGGGGGTGGCGTTGAGGGGAGTACGTATGTTTATACAAGCACTACAAAAATCTTTTCAGTGCATGAGAATCCCATGTATGATGGCAATCCTGGATATATGGAACCAAGAATCTCCTCTGGCCTACTGACAACATGGTCATTTTAACATCGCAGAACAAGGGATTATTCACACATTTATAGAGACGCTGTCATAAGTAAACAATGCAAGCAGTGGTGTAAGAGTATAGCACATATCACTAGGTGCAGTATGTAACACTTGACAAAGATAATAAATGCAAAGGTGAGTGGTTTGAGTATTTATTGCACTATACTTTGTATCATTACTTCAGTTATCTCGTCTACCTTTAAAGTAATATATTGCAAGCTTGAAAGCCATGCTGTGTTATAACTGCAGCCTCATATGTCTTGTACTTACTATTTCTCTGGATTTCCCATAGAGGTTACAACAGTGATTGACTTACAGCATCTACAATTGTGTGAGTATGGTCTGTATTGGTCACACAATGGCCAAGTCAACTAATGTTTCATTTTTCCAATCAAGCCCCACCAGAAAGCAATACACAGCCATGTTTGTGTAAGTATAAAAAATATATATGCATATATGATGTATGCCTAATTATATCTGAATATAATATGTAAAAATAATCTCATTAGAAGACCAAAGAGATTGTATATAATGTATATACATATTCATATACTACGTACATATATACATATAAAATGCACATATATGTGTATATATTATACGCATATATGCTCATATATAATGTCTTTGGTTAATTAATGATATTGGTTGGTGTTTCATAATCAGTCAGAATGTTTATTTAGGCCCAATTACGATGCCATTGTAATTCCTTCCTCATGTACTCAGCAAATATTTGGATAGGCTGTGTGTGTGTCAGACCTCGGGTTAGACACTTGAGACATAAAAATGAGTAAAGCTTTAGCCCAAGGGAAGTTTGAAGAAGTTAAAGATCAGAGGGCAGATCTTAGGATTCGTTTGGAAGAAAGCACTTATGACCTTTGCTTATTTGGCATTTCAATAAATCAGAGGATGTACAGATTTCCTAGTTTAAAATAGATTATAGCTACACAGCCAAAAATACTTCTTTAATCCTATGAGAAAAAACTGCAATATATTTTGATTTCAATATTACCATCTTCCCTCATATCCACACTCATGGATAAATGCTGAACAAATAATACATGTGAAACAAGGTACGCCTTGAAGCTGCACTCCTGGAAGAATTTTTCTCTTCTCCCCAATTGTTAAAAGTAGACACTGGCTACACGTTGATGCTTTCCCCCTCTCTTCATGCGCTGGGATTCCTGGACCCTCATCAGCTTGCTCCAACTCCTTTGGATCTGCTGTAGTTCTCTAATACCTCCCTAACAACAGACCTGTTGTTCTATAGCAGGACTCCTCAGGGCGTGGCCATTAGGAAGTACAGTAGGCAGGCCATGCCCATCTTAAAAGGATGCTATTCTTCTATTGAGCAACCATTTTATCTGGTTGATTCACAGGTGCAATTAATGAAAACATCCTGTCTTCTTTTCACAAACTAACAAGAAGTTACATCTCCTTTATCTTGTGTATGGCATTTTAAAAAGTACAGGATTTTGATTTTACACTTTTCATCAAAATCATTTGTTCCTTTTGGATAGATTAAGCTTGTTATAATTTTGTTTTTCTTCTTAAAGAAATTTTGACTGTGATATATGCTGTATTCAATATCTCTCAAAATATGTGTCACTACATACACAAGTTTCACTCAAGTTTTAGATAAAGCTGTGGCCCCATTAATGTCTTGTTTGAGTAGCAGCAAACCTAACACCCTATCAGTCAATTGGATTTTCTCTATTTTGTTTCCAAAGAAACATTTTACCATGGCTGAAATCAAAATACACTGATTGAAGAAATTTCCCTTTCCTATTGTATCAACCCTATCATAAAGAGAAACAAGTTTGGGCTCAACATGGCTTGCTGTTAGTAAACCCACACTGTTTTCTATGTTCTGTGCACCCAGGCCATCTGTTCATCAACTGATGCCAAGGAATGAACATCAAACTCACCAGCATCATGAATTTACTTTTCTACTGTTGTTTACCTTAGACTGATTGCTTGCAGAATTGAATTTCCTTTTTTTATTTTTTTTAATTAATAATGCATGACATACTAGTATAAAACTTTGATGTCATTCATTTACGAATGAAAATGCATCATTAGGTTTGCCAGGGCTCTGATTATATCACAACCTAAGAATTGAGAAAATATGGAGACTTCATTCATATGTTGCCCCTGGGCTCACCATGCCACCATGTTCCTCACTGTGTTAAGTGCTGTTTCTCTCAGAGCCTTTCGAAGCTAACACTGGTCAGAAGCATAAAGATAGAGCACCAACCATCAGGCATACCCAGAGATTTGAGGCAAACAACTTAGTAGTTGGCTGGAAAAGCAAGATTTCGGCTTTGTTTTGAATATATTCCTCAAACTCCATAGGCTGGAAATGTAATCATCCCCAGTGCAACTGAATTGTGAGGTGGGGCTATTCAAAGGTAATTAGGTCACGGGGCTTTACCTTCATAAATGGATTAAAGCCATGATCTAGGGAGTGATCTCTGGCTAAAGGGATAGGTTTGGCCTGATTTCCTCTTCTGCGAAGTCATCTGTCCTTCCTGCCATGTGAAGACAGCACACAGAGTGCCAACCAGATGTTGGCACTATGCTCCTGGACTTCCCAGCCTCCAGTACTAAACTAAATAAACAATTATTTGTACATTCTCCAGTCTGTGGTATTATGTCACATAGCAGGAAAGGAACTAAGACCATGGCATATAAGAATGAAAATAACCACATCAAAATGGCACAAGCCAAACAGCAACGATTCTAGCCCCACAGGGATTCAAAATAAGCACTACCAAAAGACATGGAAGACAGATGCAGACTTTATTTCACCCCATCCTCACCCTCTTTGTGTGGTGTACTTGACTCTATAGTTCAGGGAATAGAACAAAATAAAACCAGATCTCTTAAGGGGGAAAAAGTGAACAATACCAAAGAAAACTCAAGGTAAAATCCAGCTTTTAAACTATGCACTGTTGTAGTTAATGTGATCCAGATCTTAAAAGACAGAGACAGAAGGAATGATTGGAAGTTAGATAGCTAACTCTTGCTGCATCCAGAATGGGTCTGTCTGCCACATAGGAATAGCAGGTGTGTTTGTGTGTGGGTCTAAGCACTTTTGCAAGCATTGGCTTTCTTTGGTGTGTCTTGTGATCTGAAGTTTCAGGAAGGTCATTTTCCTTTATGTAAGAACCTGACAGCCTGGCGCTGGTGGCTCATGCCTTAATCCTAGCTACTCAGGAGGCTGAGAACTGAGTGAGGATCATGGTTCAAAGTCAGCCCAGGCAGGGAAGTCCATGAGACCCTTATCTCCAATTAACCACCAGAAAATCAGAAATGGCATTGTGGCTCAAGTGGTAGAGCTCTTGCCTTGAGCTGAAGAGCAAAGGGATAGCTTCCAGGCCCAGGGTTCAAGCCCCATGACCAAGAACAACAATAAAAAAAGCTGACATTCCCCAAAGAGGACACTTAGAGTCTTCTTGTCATATGCGCCTAGTTGGTTTCCCATGGCCTTCCAAATTGAACCCCATGGGATGAGCTTTCCTCTTTGGTTTATATTGCATTTATAAAAATTGCTAGAAAACCCCAATAGCGTCTCTCTCCCAGGCAGAATAGCATAAAGCTGGCTCCTAAACTTAGTCAAACTCATTTTCCTGGCCACAGAGGAAGCAGCTGCAGATACCCTGGAAGGTCTTATGCAATCAAGGGAAGATATCAACACAAAGAAAAACTGAAGTTGCTTCCATCAGGACATATATTTTGAAAAACATTAAGAAGACATGAAGTTTTTCACATAGTCAAATTTATGCAGCTAGAATATTCAGGAAATGGAGCTATGTTCTTTGGTTCTGTGTGCTTGCGTCTTTTGTTTTAAATTCAATAACTAAAAAGTCATCATGTTACAATGCAATTCCAGTTTCATGCTACTGTGGAAAAAGCAAAGCTAAAAGGACAGAGAATGGCTCAATGGTTTCCAGGAGCTAAAGATGAGAAGTAGAATCAACTGGAAATGGGCAGCACAAGGGTCATCTATGAATGACAACAAATCTGCATCTTCATTTCAGTGGATGCATGATTCTATGTGTTTTTCAAACTCCATGAGACTTTTTTGTTTTTGTTTTTGCCAGTATTGGAGCTTGAACTTGGAGCCTGTGTGCTTTCTCTTAGCTTTTTCACCAAAGGCTGGCACTCTACCACTTGAGCCAAAACTCCACTCTTGGCTTTTTGGTAGTTAATTGAAGATAAGAGTTTCACCGACTTCCTGCCCAGGTTGGCTTTGAATTTACTCAGATCTCAGCCTCCTGAGTACTGGGCTTAGAGGCATGAGTCACCAGCACCCAGTTCTCCACAAGACTTTACACTTAAAAGAGTGGATTTGTCTATAACAAAGTGAAAAATACATAAACATGCAATGTAAAAATTTAAGTTGCATGCAGCATAGGAGGAAGGCTGCACATTGAAACTCAGGGGGCTTAGGTGCCATTTTTGCCAGCTCTGATCCCTTTGCTAGCCCTACAAGCAAAAGTAATTTTTGCTTTCATTCTTATTATTAGAAATCTTTGTAAATTTGCTCTAGGATTTGTACCTGCCTTAGGAAGTAGAATATGCAGGGGAGGATGCGGGGGGAGGGGGATATGTATGTTGCCTTCAATGATTCAGTGTCTTTGAGACCTCGCATAAAGCTCCGAGACATGAAAGTATCTGCCAGCCTAACTCCACACAAGCCTTCCAGCTCATGCTCTGCCTTCTCTATTTTCCTCCATTGCTCTGCACCTCCCCCAAGCCATCATATTTTGATGGATTTTACTGAAGTATTAATATATTTGCTTATTCAGACATTTCATGATAAGCAAAATTAGCTATTATATTTAGAGGCACTTAATGAATTCAATAATCAGTCCCTTGATAGAGCAACATATGGTTCTGTGTATAGAGTCAACAGCATGGAGATGTCTACAGTGACTTGCTCTCCTGTGCATGTCCTTTGGAGTGCTGTGCCTGTATCCCCTAGAATCAGTACATGTGGAGTAGCAGGCTCCAACAAAACAAGAGAAAGCCTTCCATTGTGGCAATCAGACAATCAATTATCATGCTTTGAAGAGCTGCTTGTTATAAACCAAGTTTGTATTGTGCTTTTCCAGATTTGTGGATGATGCATCCAAATAATTCATAATCATAGAGTATTTTGTGTTTCCTTTCCAGTCTCTTTCTCTTTCATCATTGTTCTCTATCTTTAGAGTTGGCCTCTTGAACTGTCTGGTCTATGGGGGAATTCCTTTGTACAGTTAAACCGTGAAGCTTTTTGAAACTTTTGGTTATGAAAACTGGTGTAACTTGGCCGCAACATACTGACTACAGTTATCAAGTAAAAATTTTGGTGCCAGCAGAAATTTGTGGTGGCATGTCTAAACATTATATATTGTACATACACACAGACAGGAGGACTTAGCACATCATTGTTTGCTTTGGGGGTATAAATAGTACCCAAGTTTCAGGATTTCTGACAGAGACTGTAAACCTTCCGAGGTCAGAGAAAAAGTTTTCTAATCAGAAGTCACCCTGAGCTCTTCCTTCACCGATTCCTCTGCCTGATATATGTTGTCATCTCTTGTCAGCTCCCTCATTTCTCTCCCTATTTTCTAGCCCTGCTGTTCCTATTCTCGTGAATATACTTCCACCCTGCTTATTCCTAGACCCCAGTCACTGACCGAAGGAGCTTGGCCAGAGAAAGTTCTCAGAGTGAAGATTGTGTGGATAGATGAATGAGTAAGAAAGATGGAGGGAAAAAGGAAAGATAGGATAAATAGCCAAAAGAAGGAAATAAATAGAAAAAAAGAAAAAGAAATAGAAGAACAGTTCTTTCTGATAATATGTGGATAGGATAAACTACATGCAAATCACAAATGGTCATGCTATGAAGCATTTAAATACCCAGTCCAGTGAGCCCAAATAAATGAGTTCTCCCCTATTTCGTTGTCTAAGGATTCGACTATCACATGAGTAAGTCAGCATTTTATGATGAACAATTCTATAACAAAAAACAACAATGGAACTGAATTCCCCTGTGATCCTCTGGGAAGATAGTACGGCGACAGCTGCCTTTTACTGACAGACCTTCCCCAGCTTCAGGCACAGGGCTCTGAGCTCTCACAAATATGGCTGCAGGAGTCATCATGACCCTTGGGAATAGGTGCCTCCTTTCCTATTTTTGTTTGTTTGTTTGTTTGTTTTCAAATTAGAAATCTCCTTCTAAGAAAGCCAAGTCCCTCTCCTAGTCTTCTAAATCCCTGGAAAGACCATAGACAAGAAAGAGGTAGACTGATCTATAATTGATAAACAGAAACACACTTTTAAAAACATCATTCATGCAAGTGCTAGAGGTTCACACCTGTAATCCTAGCTATGCAGGAGGCTGTGACCTGAGGATCACAGTTGAAAGTCAACCTGGGTAGGAAAGTTCATGAGACTCTTATCTCAATTAACCATCCAAAAACCAGAAGTGGTAGAACACCAGGCTTGAGTGAAAAAGCTAAGGGATGGTGCCCATGCCATGAGTTCAAGATCTAGTATCCCCTTCTTCCCCTGATAAAGAACTACTCTTCTCATTAGATATTGAACTCTTTACATGAAACTGTGTTGATCATAATTCTGTTAAGCAAGACTGTTGTTGTTGTTATTGTTGTTGTTTTTACAAGACTACCATTAAGCTGTGGTGTGATACTAGAACTTTATCATGTTCATACAGGTGAATGATTTGGGCTCCACTTCTTATGGAAATAAGCTCCATAAAATGAATTCAAGCAGGCATGTGGGTAGGTGTTGTTATTCACTGCTAGAAGTGCCCTAGTGACTTTGATTGCTGGAGCTCTAGACTATAGTTAAACATGAACTA
Source organism: Dipodomys spectabilis (assembly GCF_019054845.1). NCBI lineage: Eukaryota > Metazoa > Chordata > Mammalia > Rodentia > Heteromyidae > Dipodomys > Dipodomys spectabilis. The sequence continues at coordinate 15,337,034 of NW_024870683.1, forward strand.
TTGTGCCTTCTCTGGTGCAATTCAATTGGAAAAGGCTTCATTCACACACACAAAATTCATGTTTCAGCCAGATGTAAAGGTAAAAGAGTCAGTTGCCAATGACAAAAGCTTAGCAGATTCTCCATGATAATAGTCTTTCCTGTCATGTTTTTAGCCAAAAAAAAAAAAAAAAATGTAGTGAATATCCATAGCATTGGAGACAACAGTCCAGGTCTAGAACAGTTCCAGGAATCTGGAGATTATAAAGGAATGGTCCATGATAATTTGGCCAAAGAATTACACTAAAGAGGTCAAACCACAGGCACCCTAGATCCTCTTAGACAATGATAGTGTCTTTGTTAAACTTTTTAAAATTAGATTACCTTGCAATCTTGGTTGCCCAAATAACAACCTTTATTTGCTGAGCAATGGAACAACATTCTAAAACCATACACATCGGTGAAGAATCCAGGAGGACTTGTGATTCCAGGTGTAAAAGCGAAGGTACTAGCCAGTCAACAAATCCTATGTACATTTGTCACAAAAAATAAGTCAGGTACATTGACCAATAGCCAATTATAACAATGATAATGTGCTTCAGTGTAATAAGAAAACAGATACTACAACTTCTCAGCAAATTTATTTTCACAATTGCATCTTTTTGTTTTGCCTTGCCTAGATTTTGAGAACGGTTCTTGTGATGCAATCCAAATTGGCCTGAAATATCCTGATTGACCTGTTTCAGCCTCCCAGGTGCTAGGATTATGGGTATGGACCAATCATACACACACCCAGTTTCATGGACCTTTAATACAGCAACATACACCCTCTGCAGGCAGATCTCTTGCTCTCCCAGTCTTCAAATTGAACAAATAAATAAATAAAAGTGCATTTTTTAAAATGAAAAACTGATCACAAGGAGTAAAAAGGACTCTCATTCAAGAATTTTGGTCAACCATTAACTCACTGGTATCTAGATCTCCAATAGAATAACCTGGTCACTTTGATTAGAAGATGCCTTCAAAGAGATGAGGTGATTACGTGCTTAATATGTATCTTCTTTCAGCCTCTACCACAAATCAATAGACTACAGCCATGCTCTCAGCCTGTACCTGCCCTACTATTTAGCATCTGGATTCTTGGCCAGATTTAGGCTCCTCAGTGCCAACTAACTGTGTTGTCTGCACCACTCCCATTGGGTTACAGAGATATGGAGACAGAAAACTGGGCAGGTGGCTGTCAGCAAGATCCTACATGCCTTAGTGTTTAGTGCCAAGGAACCCCTGTAGAGAGTAGTGGCTCATTGGACTAAGTTATAAAGGTAGCGTCAGGGCATTATTTAAACTTATAAATGTAGCTTCAGTTCTTCAAACAGCTGGGTCTTTTTCTTTCCTTTCTTTTTCCTTTGAAGACAGTTTCAAGAAATGAAATAAAATATTTTAACTAGGCTTAAAGGGTCCTCCAATATTTTTTCTTTCTTCTCCTAAATTTGGTATGTATCAATCCCATGTATTTTTTTTAATATTTTCTCTACATATGCAAATATTTGTAGTAAATAACTAATATGTTCTAAACCTTAAGTGGTATACTGGCATTGTACACATCTGTTTGTAACTTCTTTGTACAAATTGTTTTTGGAATCTATACATATTAGTCACATAGCTGTTGTTTACCCGTTTTTACTGCTTTCTAGTCTTCACTAAATGAATGAATTCACTAGCCAGTCTCTTCTTTAGGGATATTTTCTTTATTATCTGTCTAAGGCTGTTATTGGTGCCATTGTAAGTTTTGTTTTGACATGCCCCATGGGTGCAGATGCAGAAAAAATTCTCTGGAATATACACCCAGACTATATTTGCTTTGTATATTTCAATGGTATTGTCAAAATGACCTGATTTATACCAACATCAACAGTATGTACAACTTTGTGCTGCTCAACATGTTTGAGAACATTCCAGTTTATTGACCTTTGTCATTTTTCTAATCCGATAAATGTGGAACTGTGTCTTTTGTTTTAATAAGTCTCCCCCCAGTTACTAGTGAGGATGAGTATCTTTTTACTACTGATTTGCCCTTCAGTTTTCCACTTCTGGGAATGGCAAGTCATGTCTTGTTTTTTATAGTGTATTATCACATTGCATCATTTGTCCTGGCTTTATTGACTTGCAGCAGTTATATGTTCTAAATACTAATCTTTTGTTTCTCTTTGAGTTGTAAATGCCTTTCAACTCTGTGCCTTGCTTTTTTACTCCTATTTTCTATTTTCTAACATACCAAAATTTTATTTGCATGCTTTTTAGAATGTAATAAGTTTCACCTAACTTCTTCTTCATAGTTGGAACTTTGTGTTCCAACTTCCCTCCAGGCACCTGTGGCTCATGCCTATAATCCTAGCTACTCAGGAGGCTGGCTGAGATCTGAGGATCACAGATTGAAGCCATCCCAGGCAGAAAAGACCCAGTGAGAATCTTATCTCCAATTAACTACTCAAAAACTGGAAGTGGTGCTGTGGCTCAAGTGGTAGAACACTAGCCTTGAGCACAAAGAGGGCCAGGGACAGTGCCCAGGCCCTGAGTTCAAGCCCGCAATGAAAGAAGAAAGAAAGAAAGAAAAAGAAAGAGAGAGGGGGGGAGAGAAAGAAAGGAAGGAAGGAAAGGAGAGAGAAAGAGAAAAAGAGAGAGGAAGAGAGAAAGGAAGGAAGGAAAGAAGGAAAGAAAGAAAGAAAGGAAGGAAGGAAGAGAGAAAGAAAGAAAAAGAAAGAAAAGTTAGAAGTGTAGGTCAGTGGGAGAGTGCCTCAGACTAAGACAGGAAGAATTTTTAATTCCAGGCCAACTTGGACTACATATTGAGACCCTGTCTCAAAAAACAAAAACACTTCCCTAGACCAAATTCATAAAAGTAAGAGAACAGCTGAAGGTTTAAATTTTTTCCTTTTTCTATTTCAGTCTCTAATACAAATATAACTTATTCATTTCTATATGGTACTTTATAGATGTTCTATAGGGTACTTTACAGCTTTCCCAAGCACCACTAATTGAATAGTCTATCATCTACCAAGAATCTATCACATTGCAAGTTGCTCTAAAGAAACTGTCCGATTCTGCTATTTGCCTATCTCAGCAACAATATCCAATTTCCTATTACTGCATTGCTCTATCTAGTAGGGAAAATCCTCTATATCTTAGAGGTACCCACTTTTTAAAAGAATTGTGTTAGTCATGTTCCACTAACCTTTCACATAATTTTTAAATAAACTCATCAATACACATACACACACATACATGCAAAACTACTATTGATATTTGGCTCATATAACTTTATAACTAGTCATTTCATCCATAAACATGGTCTATTTATGCATTTAAATGCTTTCTTTATAATTTTCAATAATTTTTATACTTTCCTCCACTAAGATATCATAGGTCTTACTCGTGGTTTTTGAAATGTGTTAGGGATAGCATAAAACTGATGGCTGTATGTTGCACTTTTTGCCATATGCCTTCTCTTAAATCTGTTAGATTGTAAGTTCTCTAGAAATTTTCTTGTACACAATAACATTGCTTTTATCTTATGCTGTTTTTCTTTATGTGATGGCGCAGATTTGATCAATGGTTTAACAGAAAAGTCAGAAAGCTTTTTCTGTTCATGACTATAAAAGAGAACATTTGTGAATTTTGGGAAAGTCTGTTACCAAGTATCACGAGTGCTGCTTCCCTTAAATGTCTTCTAATGTATGGAGGGTTTGTTTCCAGCACAATAGCTGCTCTAGTCATTTCTAAATTCACCATACATCAGCTATTATTTCTATTTTCCAGCATGTCTATTGCTGTACTGCCACCACACAGAGAACAAATGAAAAATTAATTGTTGGCCCAGCTGGCCAGATTATCCACAAATGCCACCCTAAACAGACTGAATGCATAGATCATCATAAAACTCAGCAGACTGTAGCAGAGAAGTTCAAAGCATAGAGAAAAAGCCCAACTCTAAAACTTACTCAAGTTCTAAATTGATTCCCTTTTAGGTCCTTAAAATTTGTTTGCAAAAAATGCTCATTGTTAGTATGTGGACGTTATTAGCTAATAGTTATAAGAAATGGGGGCTGGGAGCTAGGGTGGGAAGAGAGCAGGGAAGTTTTTAATTTTAGTGTCTCAAGCCAATGAAGTCTCATCAGTTCTTAAGAGTAAATTCCCTGTTCAATAAAATCACTATTGAAAGAATGCAATAAATGGATGAAATAATAGCCATACTTTAGTAAAGTTTACTTTGTGTTTGTAATTATCACAGTGAAACCTCTTTGTTAACAACAAAACAAAAAAGCACTATAGCTATAAGGACCAATGGCATCAGCTAGAATATACACCTAAGAACCACCTTCTTCCTTCTCCTTCTCCTCCTTTTCCTCCTTCTTCTCCTCCTCTTCCACCTCTTTCCTCCTCCCTTCCTTCTCCAAGTGTGCTCCATTTTAAAAGTATTTCATTACATTCATTCAAAGATAGTTCACTACATTCCATTCACTCCTAAAACTTAGGAAACAAAAGTAGAAACTTTACTATATTGAGTTTTAATTTATCAGCATGATTCACTGCAAATTTTCTTCAAAGGCTTCCTCTTACATATTGTATTGAGCCTTAAAAGATTCTAAACATCATTATGACAGGTGCCAAAGATGAAAGAGAGGGGGGGAGAGGGAAAGTGAGAGGGAGAGAGAGAGAAAAGAAAGAGAAGGAAGGAAGGAAGGAAGAAGAGAAGAGAAGAGAAGAGAAAAGGTTGCTTCAACAAAGGGAGGAAGAGAATTCTTCCCAGGGCCTGAATGCTGTCCCTCAGCTCTTCAGCTCAAGGCTAGCGCTCTACCCATTGAGCCACAGCGCCACCTCTGGCTTTTTCTGCTTACGTGGTGCTGAGGGATCGAACCCATGGCCTCAGATGTGCAAGGCATCGAACCCATGGCCTCAGATGTGCAAGGCAAGCGCTCTACCACTGAGCTACCTTCCCAGCCTTAGGATTGCGTTTCTAAAGATATTTTAGGCTCTCTTAGACTAAACCCGCAACACAGAATTCTGAAGTAGTCAAACCTGAGATGAGACCTCCAAGAGAACTTAAATAGAGTTCCTTTTTATCATGCTATTTGCTAAAGCCACCCAACAAGGAAACTGTGGGCCCCCACCCACAGCGCCCCCGAGGCCCCGCCCACCCGGGAGCAGGCGCGCTCTGCGCCGAATCTGCCTGACCGCTTTAAGCAGGCCAGGGCCTCGGGCACGCCCACCAGGAGGCGGGGTAGCGCACTGGCTGCCGGGCGTTGTAGTTCGATCTTGCAAGTACGTCTTGATTCTTTTTTTCCCTCCTGTTCCCACTGCTGCCCAGCAACGTAAGGACTCCGAAACTGCTGAGGACTGAGCATTAGGACTTCCAGGCTATAAACCGAAAGGAGTTTTCTTTAATCTGCGGTTTACAGTGTCCCTGATATTGTTTAGAAAGGCGGGGAGAGAGGGTGGAAATGGTTAAACAAGTGGTGCGCATGCGCAGGCGTCCGCTGTGCCTGCTCCTCTCCAGGCACTGAAGTGACAAGTCAGCGAATATGGTCTGCAGTGACTTCAAAGCAATGGCCGTTAGCATGGAGACTGGGGAAGGCAAAGCGGATGAGAACCAGGACTTTCTGTTGTTGTTGTTGTTGCCCCGACATCCTGTCTCTAGGGACCTGCCCAGCTCCTGTCTTTCCCCAAACTGCAAAATTGCAGTTTCGCTCACCCCATCCCCCACCTGGTCCCTCCGGGAGAAGTTATTCCTACTGTGTTGTGAAATCTGTTAGAGCTACTTCTCAGCCAAGGCCTTTTATTCCCCCTGGAATTCAGCTGCCCACTCCTTGTCAAAATCCAGGTCATGCTAGGCAGCATAAGGTTTAAGGCACAAGCCCTACAAAACAGTGACTCTACCAATTTCCCCAAATTTATGCTGAATTTGCCCTCCTTTTCCCCTGCAAAAAATGAGATCAGCAGAGACAGATAGCATGTGATAGATGACTGATAGATAGCCAGAGAGTCAGCAGAGCTATCTGTCCTCGTTCTTGCACCTTGCCCAGAGAAGTCAGGTAAGATGCTAACCAGAAGTAGTGAAAGTGATGGGAATGTTTATTAAGAAAAAAAAAATATGCCAGAGAAAGGAGATTATGGTTGCATGATGCCAGGGGGAGGGAAAAAAGCATTTTAGTTTATCTTCAGCCATCTGCAGGGTACAGACATAAACAGAGGAAGAACTAGGGACAAGGGGCAAAGGCATGCATAAACAATCCCCAGAGTTCCTGTTACAGGTTACAGGTGTGGTTTGGCTGGCTCTGGAGAAGCTGTTATTGCTGGCAGCACTTGAGGTGAACAATCTCATTCCCATGAGATGATTGATCTGGCTCCTGAGTTATCGCCTCAACATTACAGATAAATACAAAGGGTGCTGTGTCCTGCAAGGAGTACTTTCAGTGCCTTGTCACATTATCAGTCAGTCCTGTCTTTCCTGGAACCCAAGGTGATTGTAAACTGTCCAGAAAATGGCTTAGAATGATGACAATCACAAAAAGAAGACAGAAATGCCAGACTTTTCTCCTGCTTTTAGCTAATTGTGGTGGCAAACCATTTTAAATTCTTGTTACAAATACAAATCAAAGACCATTCGACTAACCTAGAGGTGAGTCTTTAGGATGAGAACAACGGTGTTAGCCTTTAGGGTTTGAGTATTTATTTCGATTGCCTGTGGTTGGGTCCGGTTGACAGGGCTGAGGTCACCAGTGAGCCAAGACATCACAATATGATATCTCAGTGACTTTGTGATCTCATCTTCCACTTTATGTTCCCTTTTCATTTCCCCATCGTACATGGCTAGCTGCAAACTATCAGATAGATAGATAATATGTCCTTCATCTGCAGAGAGCTTTCGGTAGCCTCCTGTGCACTGGGGGAGAGCATTATTATACACAACATAAGCAAGAATTCATGGATGTAGGCAGTGGCAGAGCCCAGAAATGGAGAGCTACAGGAGTTCTAAGTCTATTGTGAATACGCCTATTCACAAACAGATGTGTCAGAAAGAGCTAACATGAGTAAGTACCTGCACCTGATGCTAGCTGCCTTTCTGAATTGTCAGCCCTCAATGAGTGAGCCGTGCCCATTCAAGTGACCCCTCCACTGGGGATTTCACATAGAGAAATATTTCGGATTGGGCAGATACATTGTGCTGGGCCCTGGAAAGGGGCACATCAGATCTTAACTTGGAAGGTAATACTTATTATACTGTGAAGTGCCCTGTATTTCCCACACGGTAAGACCAAGCCATGCTTTTCTGTGCCTTCCTCGAGTCACTGCATCACTCTTTTGTTCTTCCTTGTATTGACAAGACTAACATAGATGTCAAACAGGCATATATATGATGAAATGCAACAGTCCTGTCTCTGCTCTTCAGATTTGCACCATGGGGATGATGGAGATACAGATTTGCACCATGGGGATGATGGAGATACAGATTTGCACCATGGGGATGATGGAGATACAGATTTGCACCATGGGGATGATGGAGATACAGATTTGCACCATGGGGATGATGGAGATACAGGTTTATTCAAAGCTTGAGAAGGACATAACTGCTTAGAGAGGTCTCAAGACTGCACGGGAAAAGCAGCGTCTGCCAAGATGGAGTCCACTTTAAGGTTTGAAAATGAACCTCAATCAGAGTAACAGATGACCGGTTATCACACAAGAGTCCCCATGTGAACTTTGAAAGGGAAGGGAGCTGATTTTTTTTAATAGCCAACCAAAATGTGAATATGAATGATGCTTCCTTCTTCAAGGTGGTCATCTATAGAAATTGCACTGTGCAGGGACCCTGGCTTTCTTCAAACATCTGTGGAATGTTCTTTGTGGAAATGCCTTTGGATTGTGGGGTGCATTCTTTGCACCTCTCCAGCAATGGAACATCTTGTTCCTTCGGGGATATGGTATTTGGGAACAGCCAGAAATCATTTAGATGCAGGTTTGGTGGACAGTGAAGATGGTCATACTGCATAGTAATTGCTGGTGAAATTGAGAACAGGCTATTTATTAAAGACTGGAGTTCTCCTTGTGCAGTGTAGTAGTGCTTTCTTGAGGGGTCATGCCTTTGGTTTTTATTAGATTCACCCGGGATACTATGATTTTAAAAAAAAAAAAAAAAGCTCAATAACCACTTATGAGCTCATTTCTTCTCTGATTCCTAAAGTGGCTGTGGAAGAATGGAATGTGTCTGGAGAATGGAAGATAGGTTGCTTTCCAGTGAACCTCAGAGTATATCCTTGGACTAAGCAGATAATAAATGCTTCTTTGAAATAGCTGGAAGACAGAATTTTCAGCACATCTTCAGCCATCTCTGGGGTCCAGATTTGAGCTATGGGTTTAAGGAGACCGAGACCATGATTGGATTAACGCCCTCTATCGCCCTGTCTTTTCACCATCCTTCCCCTCCTCTACTGTTTTTAACAGCTTTCAGTAGGTTGTGCCAATTTCATATGTAGACACAATTATACTTTCTCCTTAATTGGTAGTTTTCCTGAAGTTAGGGATAAGATGAGGATGTTTTTATTTAGCCTTTCTCAATATGAACAATTGTGTTTTGAGCATAAAGCATTTATGATGTGATACAATAGTTTTGTTGTTCCAGTCCTGGGGCTTGAACTCAGGGCCTGGGTGCTGTCCCTGAGCTTTCGTTTATGTTATGCTCTACCATATGAACCACAGCTCCACTTGTGGCTTTTGTGTGGCTAATTGAGTCTAACAGACTTGCCTGCCCATAATGGTTTTGAACCAGAATCCTCAGATCTCAGCCTTCTGAGTAGCAAGGGTTATAGGTACAAGCCACTCATGCCCATCACGACACAGTAGTTTTTAAAACTCTGTGAAAAATAGATTATATCATCAGATTCTGGGGGTAGGTTTCCATGTCCAAGTCTCCCGGAATGAATCATGGTTTGTGAATTTTTCATGAGTACTAAACTTTTCATTTTTTTCAGGACTGCTCAGCTAAAAGGCTTTTGTCCTCTACTCTTCCTTTTCTTTTTCTCCTTCCTTTCCTTCCTCCTTTCTAATCTGTGAGGGGTGCAGGAGAGAAGAAATAACAATGCAGAATGATGCTCTCCAGTCTTAAGAAGTTTGCAAACTTGAGATAAAGATTTTCCACTTAAGGAACTAAATGACTAAGTGCTTAGTCAGGTTCTGAAAAAAAGAAAATCCCTACAAAGAAAAGGAGGTGAAGTTAGTAGGGAATGGAATGAGAATAGTCCTTGTTTTTCATGTCCCACAGAGAAAAAGGGAATTTCCATTCCCTAGGAGAAAGGATGACTACCCTGAAGGCTGAGCTTGCCGGGCCTCTGCTTTCTATGTCCTTATAGACCCAGCCAAGTCATATGTACTCTTTCTTTCTGCCCCATGTTGAATGTGGCTAAGAAGACTGCAACTTACACAGAGAAGCCCACAGCTTTTCAGCATTATTAAAGATTGAAAGGGGATTTTAAAAAAAAATCTGACTACTGGTCAAGCCACATTATCATCTTTATTTTATTTTTATTTTTGTGGTCAGTGGTGGGGCCTGAACTCTGGGCCTGGGAGCTGTCCCTCAGCTACATTATCATCTTTATCACTAAGTAAAGCTGTTTTATCTCCATTGGCCAGCCTCCTGACATTGCTTCTCTGTTGGTTCCAAACTCAAATCAAGAAAACAGGAATTCCCCCCTCCTCCAATGTTCCCATTCTAATAAAAGACAGAAAGCCACTGGGTTTATGGCTCACTATGGAATGGGAGCCTGGGGCCTTTTCTGTCACAACAACTGCAAGCTATGTAGCAGCCAGTGTTAATCTGCAGGCCTTACACAAAGCAGGTGGAGGGAGATCCTCCTAAAATTATTAAGCTTTTCAATAGCCAAGATCTACCACTGCAGTGTGAAAATGGGTAGCCAGAGGACACCTCTGCTATGGTAATCTGTACAGTCGGTCAAGTCAGGGCCAGGCCCAGACTTTACTGAGGCTGGTGACACAAGAAGGAATCCTCTACGATTCCCTTGGCATGTGTGGGAGCTTACTATCTCTGTTTGGCTTAAGGTGCTTTTTTGATTGTTTTTCTCTTTCTGGCTTTTCTTCTCTCCATTATTTTTACCAGCAAAAATCTAAGAACAGTCTCCCTGAAGCATGCTGGTTTTTTTCCTCATAAATGCCTTGATGGTCCTCTCTCCTAACAAGTTCTTACTCCATCACAGAGGAGTCTCCAACACTGGCTCCACTGTGGAACCTTCCCCTGACATTCCTGCCACATCCCATTGCGCTTAGTTGTTCATCTGCTCCTCAAAATGGTCATGGTACCTCGCCACTCCATTCTTTCAGTTACAGGGCTTCAAAGCTCTCTATCTCTAGCACAGCTCTGGCTTCTTGTTCCAGTGGTTGTAAACTTTGTCTCAGATATTCTTCCCTTCCTCCTCTTGGAATTACCTGGAAAGTTCTGTCATTCTCTAACACTACCTGTACTGTGTCCCCTTCAGAAACCTCTCCATCTCCACAAAGAGTTCATAGCCTACCCAACACCCAGTGGCTTATAATCCTACCTATTCAGAAGGCTGAGAACTGGAGGCTCACAGTTTGAAGCCAGCCTGGGCAGAAAAGTCTGTGAGGCTGCATCTCCAAAATGAGATGGGTTAGAAAGGGCTGGCTGAGAAGCATGGCCTGAATGGTAGAGCACTAACTGGGAGCAAGAAAGCCAAGTTCAAGCCAGGTGCTGGCAGATAAAAATAATAGTTCACTGCCTCTTTACCTTCCATTGTGTGACTGTGTTTTGGTTTTTTGTTTTCTAATTTACCTATCACAGCATCTACCCTGTCATTTTGAATTTTTTTGTATAGCTATGTCATGTCTTGAACTCTACTGTGGGTTTTTTTTTTTGCCATAATAGCATATATTTTTTCTTTTTACCTTTGATATTGGGACTTAGTAGTCAACCAAAGAATGTTAAGCAAACTGTATGCTTTGTTTATATCTGTATCCTTCCCACATTATGTCTTTGAAGTTAGGAATATCGGCTCATTTGTACATTATTCTGAATAGATAGTATAGTACCTAAATGTTTCTAATTTAATAAGTAAATGGACAAATGAATAAAGCTCTTCATAGTTTCTCCAACCAGATATATCATTTCCCTTCTTTGAAACTTCAGGCAGCTTCCTGCTGTTTCTCTTGTGCTATGTCATTAGCTTGCATTTACCTCATGTACTAATCCCCCTACTTGAAAGTTAGCTCCATAAATACAAGAGTTGGACGGCATTGCTTTGGTGTCCCCTCAGGGTCAGCCATAGTGGCAGGCTTATCAGGGGCACTCAGAATTGAACTTTTCTGAAGAACATAAAAGTATTCATAATTCAAATTCCCCTGTTCCAACAATGAAGTGCCCAAATAGGTGAGCAACACATATTGAATCCCTTAACACACCACCTTCACTCCATTCTTGCTTAATATTACTTTCGGATAGTATGAAGGCAGAGTTGAAAAGGCCATGTAATTTCTTACTCGTGTTAGCCACAGTGCTTTGTACACTAAGCATAAGTTCCAAATTAATAACAGTGATATAATCTACCAAAAAGTAAAGAGCCGAAGGATTCTGAAAAGCAGCAGCAGGAAAAAAAAATGGAAATCACTTCGGCCCACAAATGGAAAAGCAGCTCAGCAAATTCCCCTTTAGGAACTGAAAAACATGTTTTTCTTCAAAGAAGGTCAAGGGTAAACATATACTTTCAACTTGAAAATGTGATGATCCTTCTCATTTGGCCACAGCAAATGCAGAAGCACAATCTTCAAAATTAGAAAACTTAACAGTTTTCTTATGTTTGCTTTTTATCTGGGTGACCATTCGCTCCACTTCCTTCTTCTCTTCAGCGTTTTTTTCCCCCTTCAGCTCATTTTGAGCAATAAGTAGATGCACAGTACTAATTTTTCTAAGTGGTTTGTATACTCAGAATTTCTCAAAACCCTCACAAGTGGCGCTGTAGCTCAAGTGGTAGAGCGCTCGCCTTGAGCTGAAGAGCTGAGGGACAACGCCCAGGCCCAGAGTTCAAGACCGACAAAAACAAACAAACAAAAAAAAACCCTCACAACAACTCTGTGATATAGATACTAATAATCTTCCCCTGAAATGTGACAAAACCAAGGTTCTTATTCAGAAAGTTGCCCAAGGCCCTACAGCCATAATATGCTGGGATCATATTTGAATCCAGGTCTTACAAAAGGTGTAACCTTATTCTTTGTTGTTTAATTTCTACATTACAATGCCTCATTATACAGAAGGAACAGCCTTCTCTCACACAGCTTACTGACAGTTGGGATGATAACATGGCTCAGCAGTTAGCAAAGGAACACAGACAGCATCTTCCAAGTCAGCAGGGTATCAGGCTCCTTTTGTCAAGAAAAAGATCATTTGAGTTGAGATCTGAAAGATAAACAGGAGTTTTCTGGATCAAGACAGCAACCAAATCTGGATAAAGAGATACAGCAGAGACAAAGGCCTAGGAGGTGTGAAAAATCCCAATACATTCAATGAACTCTAAGTATTCCTTTGAGTAAAAACTTAGTCCTTTAGCATACTAGTCACAAAACTAGTATACAAAACTATTAAATCACATCAATGTAATAAGGGAAAAGGACTTATTTTAGCTCATGATTTCTGAAGTTTCAATCATAGTCATGTGGCTCCATTGCTTGGTTTATTATATAGAAGAAGTCTATTCACTTTATGGTGACCAGGAAGCAAAACAGAAACAGATGAAGAGAAGGGGTGCAGTATCCCAGTTAGGGGCCCAGAGATCCTAATATCCCTTTTAAGAGCATTCACCCAATGACCTAACTTCCTTCCATGAAGCCATACCTCCTGAAGATTACACCACTTCCCAATAGTATCATCAGATGGAGATTAGTACTTCAACACATGGGAGGCATTCAAAATTCAAAATATCTTTGGGAGACATTCAAAATCTGACTGTAGCTGGGTGCCAGTGGCTCAGGCCTATAATCCTAGCTACTTAGGAGGGTGAGAGCTAAGGATCACAGTTCAAAGCCAGCCTGAGCAAAAAAGTCCCTGTGAGACTCTTTTTTCCAGTTAACCACTCAAAAACTGCAAGTAGAGCTGTGGCTCAAAGTGGTAGAGTACTAGTCTTGAGCAAAAGAGCTCAGGGGCATGCCCAGGCCCTGAGTTCAAGCCTCATGACCAACCGCAACAAAAAATCTATAGCATTCTGTTTTCAAATCTGTCATTTATTTATTTTTATAGCTCACATCAGGTAATTGTCTTTGCTTTGGTACAAAAGTGCTGAAGTTTAAGGGTGAATAGTCCTTAAAGTAAATTAGGGTTTTCTTGCTGTCTTCAAATGCTCTTAAGGAGACCAGTGCATTTTGACACCCAAATAACATAGTGAAGTGGCCAGCATCATGTTCCTGGCATTCCACTAAACTCAACAGCTGTGAAAGCATAGTAGGATTCTTCAGGGACTGCAAAATATAAACCATGTAGGCTCCTATGATGCTTTACTTTTCTTTACAAAAGGAATGATCATTAATTACTTCCATAGGATACAGTGAGTAGAAATTATTTTATTATGATGATACCAGTCAGGAAATCAGATGTCAATCTAAAGAAAATGATGTCACTAATCATTCCAGACACCCAAATTATATTAAGATCTAAGGTGACAGGACCATAGAGATCTGTTGTACTCTTTTCCCTAATTTTATATAAGTTCAAAATTCTCCATAATCATTCTCTTTTAAATTTTTTAATAGATTTCATTATTTTAGAGAAGTTTTAGGTCTCTAGCAAAACTGAGCAGAAAGTGCATAAGTCTCCCATAAGACCCTTACACACTGGCTCCTACACTATTAATACACCATAGTAGATCTTTAAGTCTAATCTTTTAGTCGGTACAGGTTATATTCGCATCATCTATTTACCAAATACATAGTGTTTCATAATTTACCTAACATTTTGCTAGGTTTTAGGAGTATAACACAAAATAGACTTTGTTCCAACCCTTATGTTGTTTATATTCTAGTGAGAGAGAAATCCAGGAAAGAAATAATTTCACAGAACACTAGTTATGAATTATGTTGAAGAGAAGTTGGAGTGTGTACACAGTAAGATTACAACCTTAATATAAGTGCTCAGGAAAGGCTCTCCCAAGGAAAGTCAGCAGGGAGTTTGAGATCTAAAAGCTAAGTAGGAATTGACTAAAGAAAGATGATACTAGAAAGTGTGCAGACAAATGAAGTAGTGCATACAAACACTTGAAGCAAGAAGGCATGGTTTAGAAGTTTGAAGGTAGCAGATATGGACAGAGAGATGAGGCTCAAGCATCATGTGGAAGGTACAGTCCATGGATACTGTAGGCTGAGTTAAAGAGCTGTTTGTGTTTTTGTCGAAAGTGATGGGACACAGAGGATGGTTGTACATAGGAAGTGACATAAATAGGTTTTGTCTTGAAATGGTGGTTTTATCTGCCTGGTGAGGACCACATGACAGTGGAATAATACAGACTGGTTAGGACAGAACTCACAATAGACACAGAAATGCCAAGAATGCAATGAAGTAGTGTTAAGAGAGAAGCAGAGAGATGAATGGGTGCCATAAATATTTATGAGGTGGAATAACAAGATTTGGTGTTGGTTTCAAAATGGTAGGAGACTGTTGAGTTTCTAGGCTTGCAAAATGGCATGGATTATGGGTATGGGTAATGGGAAGATCAGGAATTTACAAGGACTTTATACTGGTTTTCTATTTAAAATAATAACAGTGCTGTGATAGGTTCCAAGATAGATAATTCATACACAGGATCATAGAAACCCTTCTTTTCTGATGTGGCAATGTATTGATTCCCATCTTACAACACAATTTACTTTAAAAGATTGTATTTATTGTCTTTGCTATCATTTCAATTGTCCATTTATTACCTAGTTACAATCCATTGGTAGATGGGACACCCTAAGTAGTATTTCAAAGTCCCTTCTTCCCTTCTCAGTTTTCTTAATGACTTACTTGGTGACTCCAATAGGATTTTTTTTTCTCTCTGTACTCTACTTCATAGTAGCAGGTTCATCATCCCCTCCTTCTTGAATAGTTTAAAGTCTTTATTATGGAAGGTCATTGGATAAAAGTGTTCTCAAATTATTCATGTTGCAAGTTCATCATTTTTGATCCATTATCCTCAATCCTTCATTCCACTGAGCATGACATTTGTTTTCCTTCTAACTTCACTGACTCCCTTAAGGTGTCACAGTACTTTGCCCAGTGCTATAGTGGTCAACCCCCAAATTCTCACCTTCCATTTCAAAGCTCTTATTAGAACAGATCACATAATCATTTCCATCTTCTCCTTTTTCTAGACTGCCTTCTTTATTTCTCTGAAGTCCTTCTGTTATTGCTTCTGTTTCAATAAAAGTCAAGAAAATACCCAGTGTTTTCATCGGTGATGTTCAATTTAATCCCACATCTCTGAAGTTCCTAGTCCTATGTGCAGCATGTATTGGTCATCCAAATGTTTGTTGAATTAATGAATAACATACACAGCTGGAAAAGCAAAGAATGCCTTCTTTGAAGGGCGATTGATCCTTCATTATTGTTTTTAAAAGATAAATGAAACTTTTTTAAGGTTTTCATGAGTAACAGCCCATCTATAAATTGCTAGGAGCAATTTTAACTGTTTATAACAGGATGGTTACTTCTGCATGCATGACTATGTTATTATGAATCTGACACCCTCAAGATAAATATTATTTAAATAGAAGTAACATCATATCAAAAAACCTTAAAAATATAACAATTAAAAATGTAAATTTTATATTGCATCATGGTGCTTCTGAAACTGGTCCAGAATTTTCACTTTGGTTATCTGTTGTACAAATTTCAATGACTATTTTTGTAACATTTCAATGCCTCTTCTAGAGTTGCATCAGAAAGCATGTTTTAGCCTGAGTGGCACCATACTATTGTACTCTGCATTTGGGGCTTACTTTATATTTGCAGAATGCACAACTATCATATTCATTAGTATTTCTGCAAAATCTTCCTGCAAGGTAGCTCAGCATTACTGATGCCAACATAAAAGTAAGTGTGCACTTATCAAGAAGATGCTGATAGTATTCATATGAAATATCAATGAACAATATTGCACAGTATTCAAATCGATTGTTTTTCCAGGATGCATTTCAGCAGAACTATCAAAACCTTTTTCTATATCATTTGAATTGCCAACATAAATATGAACCTTAATTTTCAAGGGGGATAATTATCATAAGATATTGTATTTGACTATTAAACCTTATGCTATTTAAAACTTACACAGAAGTCTTAGTTTATGAAGGGAATATTTATTGAATTATCTTTAGCTGTACAAAGGTGTTTCAATTCAACATGTCAGTTTGTGAGTACAATGCATCTTGATCAATGGTTCCCCCTCTCTGAGTCACATATTTTATGTGTAAAAGCTCAGTTACATTTCTAGCTAGGAAAATATTCTTCAATGGCAAGTTAAGGTAAATATTTAGACTCTTATATGGCAGAAAATCAGAATCACTCAATTAAATGAATTTGAGATGGTCTAAAATTGTTCTTATCATCTTTAAGATCTGATTTTCAGTTAGTCAGCCCAAATCATTCACCTATCATCACACAAAGATAGACCAGATTACTCTAAGTACTTATTTTAGTGGAAGCAGGAACTCCAGTCCAAACAAAAGCACAAGAAAAGAAAAGAAAAAATATTCAAAGCAAGATAGAGGAAAAAAGAAACAACGGAAGTGAATTCTTTGTATCATCTCTTTCTTTCTTTCTTTAGCATATTTTCATCCCTAACAAGACTAATGTTCTGGTAATAATGAAGAAAGGATGAATGGATTTCTGTGTAGACAACATCGACTATGCCACTTGTTCTAAGTAAGAATTGTGGGGACACCTGAAAGTGTGGTACAAGAAAGAAAATGCTAGGGCTGGGAAGGTGGCTCAGTGGTAGAGTGCTTGCCTTGCATGCCCGAGGCCCTGGGTTCGATTCCTCAGTACCATATAAGCAAAAAGAAAAAAGTCAGAAGTGGCGCTGTGGCTCAAGTGGTAGAGTGCTAGCCTTGAGCTGAAGAGCTGAGGGACAGCACCCAGGCCCAGAGTTCAGGCCCCACGACTGGACCCCATCCCCCCAAAAAATAAAGAAGATGCTAGTTCAACTGGTAAGAGGCATAAGCGTTCATGCTGGGAGGATTTTGTTGAGGACACCATCCTTGGGTGGGAAAAAAAACTCAGAGCTTATCATCCTGGCTTCCAGTTTTACTTCTTCCATTTTCCTATTGTTTGACTTTGGGTAATCCACTTCACATTTCAACTTTTTGTTTACTAGGAATGTTCTCTCTTAAAGGTTGTTGAGATTTCCAGTGAAACTAGACAAGTGAAGTGGCTTTGAATGAACTTGATATAGAATGCAAAATTCTTCCAACTATGAACCTGAAACTACATTTAAGAATACTCATTCCGCCGGGGGCTGGTGGCTCACGCCTGTAATCCTAGCTACTCAGGAGGCTGAGATCTGAGGATCGCGGTTCAAAGCCAGCCCAGGCAGGAAAGACTGTGAGACTCCGATCTCCAATAAACCACCAGAAAACCGGAAGTGGCGCTGTAGCTCAAGTGGTAGAGCGCTCGCCTTGAGCTGAAGAGCTGAGGGACAGTGCCCAGGCCCAGAGTTCAAGCCCCACAGACGACAAAAAAAAAAAAAAAAAGAATACTCATTCCAACATCTTTGAGAACCACCAACATTAATTTTAAAAACCAACCCAAGGTTTGGGAATGCGGCTTAGCGGTAGAGTGCTTGCCAAGCATGCTTGAGGCCCTGGGTTTGATTCTTTGGTACCACATAAACATAAAAAAGCAAATGCTCCACATCAACATCAGTCAGGTGTATGTTAACCTGCAGATTCATGGGGCCTCTCCTAAGACCAACCTGGACAGACTCCAATCTGGATTTCAGGCAAGGTTATCAGGTGATTCCTAGAGGACCATTGACACTGGGTAGTACAATATAAAAGAGCTTAATGGAAACTAGAAAAATGACAAAACTCTGGGTTGGAAGGTGACTCATATATCCTAGGGAAAGGCTGAAACTCTTACCCTTCGAAACTACAGTGGACACCAGGAGCTATTGCCATTCAACAAGGAAACGGACAGTATCTGTATTATCATGTATAAACAGCATCTGTTAGGATTAAGCTAGGAGACATGGAGACGCCCAAAGGCTAGGGGTTAAATAATTAACCGTTGTGTGTCCCCTTCCTGTGAAGTAAATTTGCAGGAAGTCTAATACTATTGTGAGTGCAGCACTTAAATATACTAGTAAACCAAGGCAATACAAACAAGTATTTCTTTGGTGCCTGTCTAACAACAATTTGATCTGGAGTCTAAAATAGTCAGCTAGACCAAAATTACTTGTATCATCCTGCTACCTATACAAAAAGACACTCTACCAAGTGCTCTATCAGCCTCTAGCTCAATCCAGTTGGAGTGACCAAGAGTTAAGTTTGGGTCATGAATTTATCATTTGATCTTGTTGTATTTGCATCTTTCCCCTCCTCCACTCCCTCATAGGCTTTTCTTGGGTGACGATGGGTAATCACATGCACAGATTGATTTTTGTTACATAATAAGGGAGATATTATTCACAGGAAAGAGCATTCCTGAGTATAAGAGAGATTCAGACCAGGTTATCCTTTTTAAACCAGTATAGAGGATGGGATATCCAGAGGCTTTGACTGGAGGATCAATCTCCTCTCTGAGAAATTCCTCTCTTGAGGGTGAAATCTTATATTTGTTACTAAACATTTCCATTGTTTTTACTCCATCTCACAGCTTGCTTGACCTCTTGTAGAGATACAAGAATCAATGACTTCAATTAAACAATTCCATAACATTATGGTTTAAATGTCTCCACCAAAATATATCTAATCCTCATTGTTGGGAGTTATGTGGTAGAATCTTAACAATAATATTTGGAGGTGGAACTGTTTGGGAGTCAACTGAGGTGAAATAAGGCCAAAGGGGCCTGGCCCTACTTTAGTGGGGCTGTGGCTTTATAGGAAGAGCAGAAGCCAGGCACCACTGGCTTACATCTGTATCCTAACTACTCAGGAGGCTGGGATCTGAGAACTGTGGTTCAAAGCCATCCCGGGCAAGAAAGTCTGGGAGAATATTATCTCCAATTAACCACCAAAAAAAAACCCTGCAAGTAGAGCTGTGGCTCAAGTGGTACAGAGCTAGCCTTGACCAAAGAGCTCAGGGACAGCATCCAAGGAAGAGGAAGGAAGGAAGGAAGGAAGGAAGGAAGGAAGGAAGAAGGAAGGAAGGAAGGAAGGAAGGGAAGGAGAGGAGGGAGGGAGGGAAAGAAAGAAAGAAAGAAAGAAGAAAGAAGAAAGGAGGAGTAGAAGGCAAAGAAGAAGAAAGAAAGCAGAAGAAGAGGAGGAAGGAGGAAGGAGGGAGAAGGAAGGGAAAGAGATACCTGAGCTAGAATGCTCAGTCTGTCTTGCTGTGTGATGTTAGTACAGCCTTGGGTTTCTATAGAGAATCCCCAATCAGCAAGAAAGACTTTTCTGGGTGCTTCCATCCAATCTTACCGTTCTAGCTTTCTAGGCATCTAGCTATCTAGGGTGAGAATTAGCCTTTCTCTTTATCAATTATCTGGTCTTTAGTATTCAGGTCTGTTCACACTATTGCCACATCCAACTTGTGACAACTTGGCTGTTGGCTATCAACCACCATGATTCTATTACAACCAACAAGAACACAGAAAGAGAGAAAACAGACCTACCTAGTCAGTGTAAGGATACTTCATAAAAGCCTCACAACTTACCTTTGCTTACATTCAGAATGGAGTTGCATCGCCATGTATAGCTGGGAGAAATGTGGGGGCATTTTGTCTTTACTCCAGGTGACTAGCTACCCAGCTGACGTGGGGGAAGCAAAAGCTCCAGTATCATAAAGTGATAAAATCAGGTGCTTGCTGTCACAGAGGTCAGGTGGTCACCAGCTCATAAACATCTTGCTGAAAAGACCTGGGAATTCCTCTGAAGACACAGTCAGAATGGTGCTGATTGTATGTTTTCTGGGGGTAGCACAGAGGCCACATTCCATGGGCGGCGGTGGCAGCAGCAGCATCTAGAAGCTGGCTAGAAAGGGAAAATCAGTCCCAAACTCAGCTTGCAAAACCAAAAGCTGCATTTTCATTGTTATTGGTATTGAAGTTCTGAAACTATCTTCACAGGAATCCTTGACACACACTGGTAGATTTCAGAGATTTGTATCACAGACTGAAGGTCTGAGGTGTGGGAGTGTTCTAGAAAGTGTGTGGGCTGGGCCCCTGTGTATTCATGAGCGCCCTGTGAAAGTGGGTGCAGAGGCCAGACAGGGAGCTCAGTGTTCAGTGTTGACTTGGAAGAAATTGCCAGCAAAGAATAACAAGAAAGAAAGGAAGAAAGGCACTTGACAACGTTGGAAAGAACATGATCTTGGAAACAAACTTAGAAAGAGTATCCTCAAAATGCATACTTAACTAGGCTGTATTGTGAAATCCTTAATGGACTTCAACGAAACTGCTGACTTGACCAGATCACATGTGAAATGCCCACATCGCTTGCAGAAATACTTTGTCGTAGAGATCGGACAGGTTCCCAAAGCACGGTTATATGCATTATATAACTTAATTCTTACAATGACTTGGAAATAAACAAATCACCTGTCATTTTTAATTTTGCAAGTAAGGAATTCCAAGGCTTTTGACTTTTTTGTTTTTATTTTTCCTCCCTTCCCTCCCCACCGTTTTTGTTTTCTGTTTCCTGACTTCTTGACATATGATAAGAAGAGTAAGAAGGGAAGGAAGTATGGCAGTCACAAGACCTGAATTTAACCTTGATTTTGAGAGGCCAACCCCAGAAAAGGCATATAATATTAGGCTCTCCTATGGTAACCGCTATGGTTATACGTACAGCTATTGGTTTTATTCAAGAAAGCAATGTTTATAAAGGTAAGATAATGTGTCTGCAACAGGGAAATCACTCTGAAATATGTTTCAGAGCATGAACTGTCTAGAGTCAGGGAGCTGTCTCCAATGCCAGCCCTGCTGTCTGATAAAATACAGGTGCTGGTCAAAGTGATAAGTAACCTCTGGCCTCCACTTCCACTTCTTCAAGGCTGATACTTCACTGTAATAGGAGAATTAAATAAGGTGAAGTAGGAGATTCTATTCCAATGGTGAGACTCAAACAAATACTTGATTATGATGCTAACTCCATTTATATAGATGGATGAACTGGTAGAAATCGAAACAGCAACAAACAGGAATAATCTACCTGAGTTATCCGTTGCATGCTTCTCACTTGGTAGACATTATTGATATAAACCTTAAATTTAAGAAGCATAACCTTCTTCCTCCAGCCCCCAATTTTAAAACCCTGAGTTTCTGTTGACGATACATTCATGGCTCATGTCTCTAAGGTATGGATATTTCTTATATTTCTCATCTATGTGTTTGGTAGCTCTGAGTCAAGCAAATGAGTATAAAATAGTCATTGTTCTTTGCCTTTTAATGTTTATAAAGAGAAATCAAAGGGAAAGCTCCAAGGAACTCCTACTATCTCATTTATGAGAAGCTTTGGCACCATTTATGAAGGTGAAAGATGTTCTGCTTCCTAGAACCTTTTTTTTCCACCCCTAGAAATCTATATTTTCCCTTAGTATATTGATTTCTTGTTACTAAGTGGGAATGGCTATTAAATATCTTCATTTGGGAGCTTGGGGGTACCAGCTTGTGAGAGGAAAAAATATATCAGTACTTAAAGGAGAGTCAATGGCGGGGGGAGCAGGGGTAGAGAGGACCTAAGTGAAGGTAATCTGTGTTCAGGAAATGATTTACAACCTGGCTGAAGGACCAAAAGACTCGCCAGAGGAGGAAAAGAGGGAGCAAATGAGAAAAGCATCCAATCATGGGTAAAGCCTTTGATGGATGAGAAGAATGCTCTAATAGATGAGAAAGCATTTTCCCCAGTGGCCAGCTGGCTCATCTCATCTTTTTGGCTTGTACAACAGTGGAAAGATTTGCTGTAACAAAATATGAAACAAATAGTAGTAAACAAGCTGATGCAACTAATAACATTGTTCTTTGTTATTTTGATGAGAGGATATTGATCTCTTTTTTGAGGTGGGGGTTGGATTTACACCACTGAAATGTAGCTGAAAAATCGAGTGGACTGATTATGAACAATGGTCCAAACATCATTTTTAGCTCACCAATGCAAATAACATTTCCGTAGTGTATTTATAGTTTTAAAGTAGGCTCACTTGCATTTTCTCATTTTTTATCTTGTAAATAGCCCTGTGAGATACATGTCATTACCCTCATTTTGTACTTGAGAAAACAGGCTTAAAGGACTGCATGTACAACAACATTCAAGTGTTTTACTTTAATACTTTTCATTGGTCCTTCTAATAAATGACAACCTATGGCTGCTGCTCCAAAAGAGGACTTAGAAGTGCAAAATAATGCCAATTTAAGACTGATCGTTGTGTCTGAATTTGGAATCACTTGCTGATTGTGGTAACTTCCAATTTGGTGTACACCTCCTTAAAAATACAACAGGGTAATCTTAGTACAAATAGCAGGTAATGAGAGTTCAAAGCACTGTATTACGTGTTTAGAATACTACCTGGCACATAGAAAAGCTATATAACAATTGGGTGAATTGCATCTTTAAAACTGCCTCCTTTAGGAAAGACATGGTGGCTTACAGCTATAGTGGCATCTACTTCAGTGGCAGAGATCAAGAGGATTATTGTTTGAGGCCAGCCTAAGTAAAAAGTTATCAAAATACCCATTTCAACAAAAAATGGCCTGGGCGTGGTGGTGTATGCTTCTTATCTCAACCATGCAGGAAACATTAAGATAGTTTCCACCAGTTCTGGGCAAAAATGAGATCCCCTATCCAAAGCAAACAGGGGTATGGTTTGAGTGGTAGAGCACCTGACAAATAAGCATGAGGCCTTGAGTTTGAAAACTAGGTCTCTCCCACCAGAAAGTCTACTTTTTAAAAAGTAACTGCTCTATTCCGGGTTCTTTACCTTGGACCTGGAGATGTCAGTGAAAGTAATCTTGACCCTTCAAATGGGCAGTCTAAGGGTTAATTTCCATTTCCATAGAATATTTAAAAAAATCTTTCTCCAAAAGATCTGAATTGCAAAAAAAAAAGTCTTGCATTTCTTGGTCAGCTCAGGCTCCAAATACTCACTTCTTTAGAATAGAATTATTCTGTTTAGAGATTGTTTTGTTCTCCATAGTGTCTTATAGATGTTTCCATTCCAATTAGTATCCCCACAGAACTTTCCAAGACATTCTTAAGTGTACCAACCTTTATCAGACTTTTAGGAAAATGAGATTAGACCAACAACCTAATATTGGTTTAAATTCTATTAGGTGTCCTTGTCTTTCTAATGCCTCTGATTATGTCTACATCCTAGGATCTGGCCTTCTGCTGGGTTCCTTAATCTTCCTCTCGCTTCCTAATGCTTACTGTAGGATAATATAACAAAATACCCATAGGCTGAGTATCTGAGAATCAAAAGAAAATTTTTTGCTAACAGTTCTAGAGGCTGAGAAGTCCAAGTCTGAGACAGCAGCAGGTGTCTAGTGACAATCTTCTGCTTCAGAGACCATGCAGTCTGGGAATCTTCAAATGGCAGCAGCAGCAGCAAGGGAACTCCCCCTGTTCCTTCAAACATTCTCTTGTAAGAGGCAGAACCTTCCTGTCTTAATTGTCTTCCCAAGGCCCTACCACTTCATACTACCACAGTGTGGCTCAGGTTCAGGTTTCAACCAGGGGTTTTAGAGCATATATTCAGGCCATAGCACCTGTCATCTCTCATCACCTAGCATCAATAGTTAGGTTGCCTAAGACCCCAAATTCTTCTTTTTATGAATCTTTTAAGCTCTTTCTAGCCCATCAAGAAGACAGACCAACTAGGTATAAAAACCTAGATAAACCTTTAAAAGGCTGCTACTTCAACTGTACAAGGACTTGCTGAAGATTTAAAATGGTCCTTTCTGACGACTTCAAGGTTTGCCAAAGGGTAAACAGGTTCTCCCTGTCTTTGTGAGGATGTAGGACCCTGGAAAGGAAGGTTGTTAACTATACATTATTTCAATTTGTTCTCATAGCCATATTACAAGGTAGGCCTTGTTCTCCATTATTTTATAACTGGAAAACCGAGAGAAATTAGAAATTAGTCACTCTGCCAAAGCCATCTTGTGGGCAAAGGATAAACAGAGGCAAGACTAGGAGCTTTATCAGTTTGACTCCGAGACTCAGCTTTCTGAAAACTCTTAGTTTTAGTTACAGCGCATTGGCTTACACTGTTGAATGTGGCCTTGAGAATATGAAGTGTCTTGCATGGAAGCAGAAATCATGGAAGCCAAAAGCAGCTCCTCTCTGGACCTCTCTTCTTGAACAACCCTCAGTTAAGCTCCAGGCTGTCTTCTATCCTGAAGTGTCAATGTTACAACACATGGTAAGACCAGAACCAGCCTTCCATGCAGGACCTGACCAGCAAAGCAGGACCTTTATTCTTTACTCTGGATTTCTAGCCATGCAACAGTCTCTCTGCCACCTCAAACACAACTTTTATTGCTGATTGATCCTGTGTCGTCAGCAAACAAAAACTCCCCTAAATGGAGGGCTTTCCTGAGTTCTTGGGGAAGTCCCAGGATTCACCAGAGACTTGTGAAACCTAGATACAAGGCATCTGTCCTTTAAACTACAGTTCCTTGCATTTCTCTCTCTAAAAAAGAGACAATAATATTATTTATTCCATGAGGCTGTTAGAAGAATTAAGCAGTGCACATAAAATGCTAGCCTGACACCTGGAATATTTTTAAGTTCAGTCAACATTAGCTGAATAACATTATAAATGCCAACCCTGACTCTAAGCTCTAGACAAATCAGATCACTACCCCGATATTCCCCATCCTCTCAAACCCACTATTAAAAAGCACTCTTCTAAAGAAGAAGTACCAGCCATAGTAGTCCTACCACATGCTAGCTGTGTTACCTTGGGCAAGATGCTCAACCTTTCTTGACTTCAGTTTCTTCCTCCATAAAATGGAAATCATAATTTTGTATTAACCCATACCATTGTCATGAAATTTATATAATGTAGAAATGGAGAGAAACTCCTTATTTGTTGTATTATTCCCATTCCCCTAAAAGTGTTAGTGGGGGTCTTTTAAGGACTTATTACTAATCTTTAATAAAGAAAGTACAAATTCATTAAGGATTTATCAGATTGACAGTCCCAAATCCCTTTCTTATTGTTCAGCTTTCACATTTTCATATGACACATTCATCTGCTCATGAATTTTAAAAAATTCAACTCATATTAAAATGAAAATGTAAAAGTCCCATCCTTGCTAGCTACAAATTTTACTATTAGTCATTAAGAATGGAGCCACACCAACGGGTTGGGACAACGGTAGTCAAAAGTACAAGGAATGTGTAGCTTGAGTTTGTGGATATTTGAGGGGCAGGGGGGGGGGGGAACAACCTACATATGATCCTTAAAGATCAATGTCTTGAAACAGTTGTACAACCTTGCAAGGAAAGCTTGCAACCCTCAAAATGTCCTCTCACGGAACACACTGGAAACTCCAGTTTTCCTTAGCAGCCTGCTCTTCAGGCACTGTGTGAAGTGAACACATGACATCAGGGATAGAACATCTGAGCGTTAGAGGCCCTGCGACCTGGAGACCATCTGACTCCCACGTTTTACAGTTGAGGATTCTGATCCTGGAGAGAGAGAAGAACTTAACCTCAAAACACACACACACACCCCAACTCCGTGGCAGGGTCTCAGCCAACCCAAGTAGTAGGTGGGGTTCTTACTGGATTTCAGTGTCCAGAGATAGTAGAGGGAGGCTCAGACCGTAGGACGAACAGTCTTTTCTGTCTGGGTCTCCCTGCCAGCTCCCCCCCTGCAGGCCTCCCACCCCACCCCAGGGCTGTGTGATGCAGAGAGGAGAGGAAGGATCCCCTGTAGAAGACCCCGGCCATGCGATGAGCCTGGGCGGTTAAAAGCGCTAGTGCCACTGCAGTTTCCTAGGGCCACGCAGTGGGTCCCCGGCCCCGCCCCGCGCCCCGGCCCCGCCCCGCGCCCCGCCCGCTGTCCGACAGTAACCCCGAGGCAGGCACGCCGCCGCGGTCGGCACCTTAGCCCTTTAGGAAGCAAAGCACCATTGTCCTTCCCTCGTGCACCCCGGCCGGGCTCTCCCGACCCGAGGACTAGGAACGTTCGGTTTGCACCCACATGGCGCGGGCTCCACCTTTCCTTTGGGGTGGGGGTGGGGGGTGCTCAGAGCTGAAGATGTAGGAGAAGGGGGAACGTGGACACCACAGAGGGAGAAAGGGAAACGCGGCGATCCGGCCTGAGATCGTGCCCGGGCCCGCCAGAACCCAGAAGCGAGGCACGTCCGCACAGCCCACGTCCGCACAGCCCACACCTTTCATTTCAGGACGGAACTGAAACCAAGGAAAAATAAACGCCGGGGAAGCCCAGCTGCGCCCAGCCGCCTGCGGCTCTGCGCATGCGCCTCCGGGCTACAGCGTCTGACCTGGAGTTACCCCGCGCCCAGAGCCAGCGAACTAGGTGAAAGGTAATTAGAAGGCGCTACGGCGGGTGACGGCCCAGGCGCGCATGCGCGGGGCTACTAGGCGCTCAGAGGCCGCCGCGCAACTTTCTCCAAGTCTGCTGTATGGGTGTTGACTGGGCCAAAGCAGAAGGCGATGGGTTGCTGATATCAAGCAGATGAGAAAATGAGGTCCCAGAACCCCGCGGGGGCATTGGGAGAGGGGAGAAAGCCATTGACTGGGCACCATTTGTGTACCTAGCGTGGTGCTTGGCATGATACATGTGCTCTTTTAATACAGGTTGAAAAAGAAGTGATCTTCCATTTACAGAAGAGAAAACTGAAGCTCATCAAGTCCATGTAGCCTGTCGAAGTTCATTCAGTGGATAAGGGGCAGTAATGGCTCTTGATTCAAGGTGGGGTTTTGTCATAGATTAAATACACTACTTGAATCAACGCTTCTAGGTTTTACTCACTCAGTCTCTACCTGCAGTCTGTGAGATACCCGATGGCACTTGGGCTGTTACCTTATGGAAGCCAGTGACAGTGCTCCCTGCCCACAGTTGCTGTACTTGCTGCCAGGGTTGAGTTTATAAACTGAATGGACACACTTCCAACCCCACAGCTGCCTCTGTGTCTGGCAGTGGGTGAAGTGACCGCTTGTTTGTGACTGTTCCCAGACAAAGGCTCTTCACATTTATTCAGCAATATACTTAGCACCCCCATTGAGATGTGTGCATTGCTAGAAAATAGGGCGGTAACTTCAGAGGGCAAGAATGCATTGGCTTCTTCTTGACTTAGGCCATAGACAGTTCTTTCTCAAAGTTCTTCAGGCTGGAAGTTCAAAATCAAGGTGTTGGTAGTGGTTCTTGCAAACTTCTGCCCTTCACTACATGTTCCTATGACAAAATGTGGGGAGGAGAGGAAAGGAATAGAGAAAGAAGGGATAGATAGGGATAGATACTCCCCCCATAAGAAAGACATAGACATCTGGGAGTTCTCATGAGTGGTGGAAGCTGTTTATTCCCTCTCCCATCTTGTTCTCCTGTGACACTAGGAGGACATCCCCCAGAGAGGGGAGGGACCCAATCACATTCCTCCACTTCTATTCCTTGGTGCTCACAAAGATGGAGAAACAAGCAGTCTCCTCCTCTCCTGAAGCATCCACCCAAAGGGTGGATGCAAGGGAATGAGAAAGGGCTGCAGCAAAGTAGGCCAGTCCCTTCCCACCCTCATCTCTTTCCAAGAATTCTCCTCCCAGAGTATCTTGTAAGGCAATTGGAATGTCACTGCCTTGGTCCCCAAGACTGTGTTGCTCTTCAGAACGATTAAAACAAAGGCTGCAGTTGGGCTGTCTTTGCCCTAACATAACCCTGTCTTGCTGCCTCCCTGAGGTGACCAGGGGAGATCATGTGCTGCCTGAGGTTGTCAAGATGCCTTGGTAAGCTGACAGCCTGCTGGTGTTGGCAGGAGGGAGGCTGCTTGGGGATTTACATCATTACCCAGTTAAGAGTCTTCTATGCTGAGAACTCTGGCCACACCAGGCCCTGTGCTAGTCATTTGTATTTAAATTCTGTAGTCCTCTACAGCCCCATAGAGTAAGTGCTATAATGCAGAGAAGGAAACTAAGGCTTCAAAGGATTCCTAACATCACACAACTCATAAAGGCCTGGCTGAGACTTCATTCCTTTCACTGTTCCATGTATTTAGATCCAACACTAACTGGGCAGGGAAAACTACCCGTTGGTTCCTCCCTTTGTTCTTTAGCTGTCCCAGTAAATCTTCAATTAAAGGCAAGTGAAATCTATTCTTACTGATGATTCAGTGAGGGAGTACAGACAAAGGAAGGCAGGTAGGTGGAAGATGAGATTGGATAAGATTCAGCATTGTGCCTACCTATAGTATGATTAAATAAAGGAAGAAGAATAAATCAAGGTGTAAGGAGTGCAAGAACTTTTAATAGGAGATGCAAATATTTTAGAAAAACCATTTCTCAGCCTTAAGCTCATAGATAAAGTTTACAGTACTGTAAGAATCTGCAATTCTTCTTTTTGAATTATTGGCAAAAGGCTTACTGGCTCCAGAAAGTTACTGGTAAATACACAGAAAGTAAATGCCACAAAGTCCTGGGCAACATCCCCTCACTATTGAATTGATTCTCACAGGCTTTCTATGTATGATTTGTGCTCTCTGCCTCCAGGAGAGGTTTCTTATTCAATTCAATAAAGGAGAAAACTGTTTATGAGGCACAATATAGAGTAATAAAAGTATATGATCCATAATCTTACCTGGGAAAACGTAAAACTTGAAAGCAAAAGTCCTATGTTAGAGTCCTTGCTCTTCCTGGAGTGCATGGTTCAGCATGGTATTCTCCGTTTTTTAATTTATAAAATAGGTGCCAAAAATCAGAGTAATTTTAAGCAGAGCTAGCCAAGTTAGTCATATACAATATATAAAGGCACAGGTGAGGGTTGGAGCGGATACATGCAAATACTTTTGATTTAATTTAATTCCAAGAGAGTGTAGGGAGCGTTGCCTTATCAGGGCACTAACCCTAGCCCTTCCAGGAAAGAAGGAATGGAATGGGCAGCCATACATTTGAGATCTCAGGAGGTTTCTGGCATGGAGGGAGTTAGCAGGCACCAACTTGGCCTTGGGTCTGAGCTTTGGGCCTTTTCTACCTCTCTACCATACTGAGCTATGACTTGACTCCCATGGCTGCAGGAGGAAGCAGCATCCCAGAGCAGTGGAACCCACCAAAAACACTTCAGTTAATGTTCTCACTATACCACTACCTTGCTCAAGTCTTGAGTCACTGCAGCCAGCATTCACTGAGCCTTTGCTGGGTGGCAGACCCTAGGTACAAATGTAGAATAACTAAACAGAGAATGATCTGAGGGCTTAAGAGCAGAAGAACCCAGTACTAGGAAGGTGACATTTCCCAAGAGATGTTTTTGGGTGGGATGCAAGAAATAGATCCTATTTTACCTAAGACAAAACTAACAAGCAAACACAAGTTTATATATTTAGGTTGAATGGAATCCCACACTGGCCACGGGACATACTTTTTAAAATTTATCAAGAGACTTTAACGAGCTGCAAAGAGGAAAAACCATAGGAGATGCCTCTTGGTCATCTTGCAAGGAAAGAGCAGGTTAAGACTTTGCTGCCCAGGAGTTGACTGTTTACCCAGACTCAGGTACTGGCAAGTCACCTCCCTCTTGTCTATAAAATGCCTTACTCGGCACAGACTGGAGAAGATGATAAAGTTACGTAAAGATGCTCGAGACACAGTAAGTTCCAAAGAAATAGAAACTTCTTCCTTCCCTACTTAGAGTCAATACCCGATCAAAAGTCAGAGCTCATTCACTTGCGTTGCACACAGACCCTTTGAAAATGATAGGCTCAAGAGAGGCCTGCAATATGCAATGTGGAAAGAAAGGGGTGAGGGTTGAAGCAAATTCTTTCGATTTAATTTAATTCCAACAGAGTATTGGGAGCATTGCCTTATCTGGGCACCAAGAGGAAAGGAAATAGACTGGGCCTCCTGATCCCTCAGAAATGTCTGTCTTTTCCCCCAGAAAACTGGTTCAAGCACTGGTCCCTTGGGATGAAAAACAGTCCTGTTAATTAAGCACAACCCCTTTTTGTCTGAAGACTGTAATTACCCTTCCATGTAGATGCCTGGCCTTGGGACTTGTCTTGCTCCTAGGGGTACCCTGTCAGGGTTCAGACTCCTCAGGGTAGAAAAGCAGAAGGTCTTGGGATCTTCAAGTCTGCCCACAGAGGACACCTCTGGTCTGCTTGGAGGGTTGTTGTAAATCATTAGTGTGAGCCCTAGTTCTTCCTTGAGCCATGTGAATGTTGCAAAGACAACACAGAGGAGAGCGGAGCCTTTAAGTCATCTCCTGAACAGTCCACACACTGAAGTGGCAAGGAAACATGTAAGTCTAACTCAGTCTTGATTGTCCTTCATATTCCAATTCATTGTAGGGAATGTATGGGAGATTTTAATTCCCAAAGAGTTGTTGTTCTTTGCAGAGTTAATTGTTCCAGGAAAAGGGATTGTCAGGGCTATAGAAAGGGAACAATGCATTTGGATCCAAACTCAGCCTATTTGAACGGTCTAATGTTCCTTTGGGAGAAGCAAAAGGCTGTGTTGTGGGAACTTTGAAGGGAATCAGGTGAACTAGGAGCTCAGCTATGTTTCTGTGCATTAGGAAGTGCAGCCTTTGTTAAACTACTTCCTTTCTTTTTGCTGAGCCTCAGTTTCCATACCTAGAAACTGAGAGATTTAGTCAATCATGAGGTTCTTTTAAGCATTAATCTCTTTTAAGCAATCAGTCTCATAGTGATTTATAGTTAATGCTACCTACCCCCGAAGAAAGAAGGGTTTTAAAGCCAAAAGCCAGAATTTGCAAAACTTCTGATAGCATTGATATATTGAAATTTGCATACAGACACACATAGACATCAATTGTAACACACTACCACTAGGCCCCTAGCTACTTAGGAGGCTGAGATCAGAGGATCACAGCTCAAAGCCAGACCAGGCAGGAAAGCCTGTGAGACGCTTATCTATACAAAACTACCAAAAAAGCCCTAAGTGGAGCTGTGGCACAATGGTGGAGTGCTAGCCTTGAGCAAAAGAAGCTCAAGGACAGCACCCAGGCTCTTAGTTCAAGCCCCAATATCAGCGTGCATGCACGTGCGTGTGCACGCGCGCACACACACACGAAATCTAATACAAAAAATAAAATAAAGTAAAATCTAATACAAAAAAATATACTTGAGAACAATTACAGTATTATTTAGTTCTTTACCAGTAGTTAAATTTTGCTAATTTAAATTTTTGCTAATTTTAGTTCTTTTCCTGTAGTGCTCTACCACCGAAGCCATACTTCCAGCTCTGCTTTTTTTTTAAATTTTTTTATTTTGAAGATGGAGTCCAGTAAATTTTTCTGTCCCTGCCCAAGCTGTCCTCAAACCTTGATCCTCTAGAGTACAGACTCCTGTATAGCTAGGATTACAGAGTGAGCCTCTGACACCCACCAAGAGTTTTTAGTTTTTAGTAGTATTAGGGCTTGAATTTTATAATATTTGTATGTACATGCTCACGTGTGTGTGTGTGTGTGTGTGTGTGTGTATGTGTGTGTGTGTGTGTGTGTGTGTGTGTGTGTATGTGGTGGTGGTCATGGGATTTTGAATTCAGGGCCTGGGCACTGTCTTTGAGCTTTATTTGCTCAAGGCTAGTATTCTACCATTTTTAGCCACAGCTCCACTTCTGGTTTTTCTAGTGGTTAACTGACATAAGAGTCTCACAGACTTTTCTGCCTCCACTGGTTGTGAACTGCAATCCTTAGATCTCAGCCTCTTGAGTAGCTAGGATTACAACCAGCTCCCAGCTTGAGTATATTTTTAAAGGAGGCTAAGACATTTTATTCAAGGTTACTATTGTACAAACTTTTATCAGTTAGGGAAAAACAAATTTCCTTGCTTTTGTATTAGATAAGGAATGGGGACCTTTAAAGTCAATAGCTAGGAAGAAAAATGAATACATTTATGAATGACCTCTTTAACATGGATACAACAAGAAATACTTGACTGGCGTAGTGAACACTGTTGGTGCCCCATCCAGATTTCCTGTAGCTCTGTCACCTGTTTTTCCATCAGCTGCTCTGCGTTCAGTGCTATGGACTTACATGTCTTTCTTTCCCAGAAATTTCCCCCTATAGAAAGCGAGCTGACTTCCTGAGGAGGCGTTTGGTTTCCACACCCCCAGCCTGCAACCAAAACCAACTGACTTAGAAGACCTGGCCCCCATGGGGTTGGGAAGGTGGCTCAGTGGTAGAGCGCTTGCCTTGCATGCTTGAGGCTCTGGGTTTGATTCCTCAGCACCACATAAGCAAAAAGAAGACCTGGCCCCTCTCCTTAGGGTGAGACCACCTGTGTAGAGCAATGTGTGCTTGGGTAAGGCTGTGGCTAGACTTTGAACTAAAACAACATTTTTGCTTAATTTCTCACCCTGTCCTAGTCAACTCTCCTCATTCTTTGCAGAATCTTTTGGCAAGCACTATCTTAATAAATACACCCACATTCTTGCCTGGGATTCTGCTTCTATGATACTTGGCAAGACAAGAAGGTATTGTTATTCACTGACCAGTAATGAAATCTATTTCATTTGCTCATTAATTAATTAATTAATTAATTAATTAATTCATACATTCATACATTTATTCAATCAAGATATGTGGAATTACTTACTACAAGTCAGACTTGGAGACTTAGAGAAACCTAAAATGACAAGAAGATATTGTCTCTAGTAAACTGCAACTTATTTATTTTGTACTGGGGAAACATATAGGGTAAATAAAACAACCAACATAATAGTTAGATTAAAATAAACGATTTAGTAGTTAATAATTGAGTACAATTTCTTGGTAGGCTCAAGTCTTTTAAAACCTGCAGTCTTCAGAAAGCAAGTGTGTTCAAAGATTCTTGAAACAGACGGAGATGTCTGACCAGTACTGGGCTGGATAATTATATGATAGCCAAATCCCCTCCTGGTTTTAACGTTCTGTGAGACAGAGAAGGAAATAGGGATATTTAGAAGAAGAAAAAAATAACTCCATGAAACATCTCACAAAGTGGTAGATTTATATTCTGAGAGTAATCAAAACATTATTTCTTTGTCACATGGTGAAAGAAGTTTTGTTTTAAAAACTGATAATCCCATGAGATTCAGGAGACTTGACTATTAAGAAATTTTAAAGTCAAAAGCAAAAGGGCTTTAGAGATAACAATTTTATGATTTTCTTAAACACATTAATATTGTACTGGAGAATGAGCACAGAGTTCTTATATAAGAACTATCAAAACATCTGAGCTACTTTACAAACATTCTCTTCATTCCTTGTAGCAATCTATCTGCATGTTTGGTGACTAGGACAAATATGGTCAATATGGAGTATTTAACAGAGTATTTAACAGTAAGGAGTCACAAATAAAAGTGAGGGCATCTCTCTTACCTCTCTACCAGCCATTTCTAGCATCATTCAGGCATGTGATGGAAGCTGAGCAAACATTTTTGCGTTTGAAAAAATTCACCAGTTGCTACCGAATCCTGGTAAAATCTCTATTCAGCTGCCCCATGTCCATAAGCTAAGTATAATAGAGTATGATGACACCCAGTGCAATTAATCATAAATAGTCACACATGGCTATCCAACTTAATTGCAGCTCAGATGTTTCTCATAAATTTGTCTATGGGAACTACAGTCCTACTGTTGTATTCCAACTTTACTTTGTCTTTTAATCAGCTTTACTAATCCTTGGCCTATTGTAAGAGAGTTTATATTATACTGTGCACATATATAATGACGAGATTTTTATCCTGGCATTCATGATGAATTGAAGCTATGCCATAATTAATGTTATTTTTTTTAAATCTGTCTTTTATCTAGAGGCTAGTGAATGACTTCTAATAACCCTGACTGATTTAACAATGGGAGCAGCTCCGCCCTCTTTGTTGTGCAATGCGGAAGTGGTTTGCTGAGCAGGCCGACACAAAAAAGGTCAAAATTGTGCTGTGCATTATATGGGTGAGTCACATCCCTTGCTCTTTGCTCAGGAAGAATGGTGTCTTAAATAAATGAGGGAAAACATGAGCCAGACGCTGGGGCTGGGGCTTTGGAGGCTGCAGCTCCTGCAATCATATGACCGGATTTGCATAAGGTAGTGGGAAGGTAAATTAAAAAGAAAAGGAAAAAAATGCTTGCAAATAGCTATGATTCAAGGCAGAATGTGGTTAGAGCACTCAAAAGTTCCCAACAGAGGGGGAAAAATGATCTCTAGTTAGACAATGTACAGTTGTTGGCTCGGGGTGGGGAGGGGGATATGTGGACCAGGATTCCCACTTTCTATAAATATTTGCTGAGTTCTGCTGCTTGCAGACCCTGGGCCAGGCCCTGGGGACTCAGATAGGAAAGTAGCACATCTGTATCCTGGGAACAGCTTTCAGCTTAGGAATGGAAGATGAACTCATAAAAGGAAAAATTTCAACTCACTCTAGCAAATACACTTTTAGGTTAAAGAAGAAAATTCCCCTGCAATGCAGAGGAGACAGAAACAAGTTCTGCTTGGGGACCCTGCAAAGACTTCTCAAAAGAAGGGGGAAAAATATTAGAATTTATAAAAGTACTGACATTTAACCGCCTGCCTAAAGCAAGCACTGTGCCTGGGCCCCACATGCGTGGTCTTAAGTCTCACAATAATCACGTACTAGTCTTCCCAGTTTACCCACAGGAAAACTGCACCTCCAAGGTTCAACCTGAAAGCTGCCCAAAGTTGCAGAGCTAGTAAATGAAGAAATGGAAACAGAATACACATTCTGTTAGTTATCCCCAGTAGTCCAAAGGGTATGGGAAAAAAGTAGAAGAAAAGAATTTGTGAACTAGGAGAAAAATAGCTCAGGCTTTAGAGCCTGGAATAAGGAGAGAAAAAAAGAGAAACAGAAAATGAGAGAAACAGGATGGAAGAAAAAGATGGAAGGAAGGAGAGGAAAGAGATGAAGAGGAAAGGAGGGAAGAAAGGAGGGAGAGAAGAGAAGGAAGGGAGGAAAAAGAGAGAGAAGGAAGAAAGTGAGGGAGACAGAAAGAAAGGGAGGGAAGGATGAGAGGAAGGAGGAGAGGGAAAGAAGAATAAAGACAAAAATAAGAGAGAAGAAAGAAAAGAGAGAGAGGAGACCTAAGAGAGAGAAAGCATGAAAGAGAGCAAGAGAGGGAAGGGAGGAGGGAGAAAGGGAAGGAAGGAAGGGAAAGGAAAGGGAGGAGGGAGTGAGGAAAGGCAGGGAAGGAGGGAGGGAAGAAAGGAGGAAGGAAAGAAGAGAGAAAGAAAAGAAAGAAACTAAGGGAAAGGAAGGAAGGAATTTGTTCTAACAGTTGAATCCCATGCCAGGAGTCAGACAGGATAGTACACAACGCGATGGTTTCATAGCTTTTGTGTCTCCCTCAAAGTTCATGCATTGGAGACTTTGTCACCAGGATGGCCCAAATGGGAAGGAATGAAACCTTTAAGAGGTAAACTCTGGGGCCAGGTGCTGGTGGCTTACGCCTGTAACCCTAGCTACTCAGGAGGCTGAGATCTGAGGATCACAGTGCAAAGCTAGCCCAGGCAGGATAGTCGTGAGACTCTTATCTCCAATAGACCACCAGAAAACTGGAAGTGATGCTGTGGCTCAAGTGGTAGAATGCTACCCTTGAGCTGAAGAGCTGAGAGACAGCATCCAGGCCCAGAGTTCAACCCCCAAGACTGACAAAAAACAAAAACAAAAACAAAAAAAACAAAAGAGGTGAAGTCTAGTCCTTGTGCACTCCTTGAGTTCTTAGGATTTCGTTGTTATAATGGGAGCCCCTCCCCTTCTCTCTCATCCTAGACTAACATAGAACCACTTGTCTCCTTCCTATGCACAGTAGGCCATGGGTCCCTGTATTTAGAGACAAAGCAGACAAGGGACAGCCAACCTGCATTATGCCATTTGGCCTTTCAAATTCCAGAAGTGTTGAGGGAAATAAACCTTTATTCTTCATAAACACCTGTGTCAAGTATTTTGCTACATGCATGGAAATCTGATTGATACACAGCTTCAATTTTCTAGCTGTGTAACAGTTTGGAACAGAATGGTGTAAGTATATGCAACATATATGGATTATATATATGTACACATACCATTTGCCATTATACACAGTTTTCCCCATTGTATATTTGACATATGTGCCATAATAAGATTTGAGATGTGTTTATAAAATTTTAGTACTAAGAGAGCCGGGCGCTGGTGGCTCACGCCTGTAATCCTAGCTACTCAGGAGGCTGAGATCTGAGGATCGTGGTTCAAAGCCAGCCGGGGCAGGAGAGACCGTGAGACTCCTATCTCCAATAAACCACCAGAAAACCGGAAGTGGCGCTGTAGCTCAAGAGGCAGAGCACTGGCCTTGAGCTGAAGAGCTGAGGGACAGTGCCCAGGCCCAGAGTTCAAGCCTCACGACCGGCAAAAAAAAAAAAAAAAAAAAAATTTTAGTACTAAGAGCAACTAAAAACCATTAACACAAAGAAAGGGGGATAAGAAGTGATGGGGAATAAGAAGGTGGTATTTAGTGGTACTGTGGTTTTGAACTCAGGGATTCACATTTGCTAGGCAGGCATTCTACCACTGGAGCCACTCCATAAACTCCCTTTTGATGGTGGTATAGGGATTCTGAACTCAAGGTTTTGCACCTGTTAGGCAAGCATTCTACCTCTTGGGCTATGTCCCCAGCCAGGATGGCAATCAATGCTTGTTGCACTAATCAACAAAGACTTCCCTCTGAAGGGATACATGGGTGTTTAAAGTCAGTGGATTTTATTGCAAGTGTGGAAGCAAGCCAGAATATGTTAAAACCATAAGTAAGAGTTTAAAAATAACCATAGACACTTAAATGAAAGCCAGACTACAAATATTATTTTCTTGTATTTCCCCTCTAGTATTTTCCTATGTATATAAATAATGTAAAGAAAAATGTTTTAATATCTTACTCTTCCAGACATGTGATCACAATGTAGAGGAGTTTAGATGAGTTTGTTTTCTACTTTTATAACTTAAAAAATAGGATTTCATACATTTCTCAGGGGAAAACTAGCAAGCATAGTACAAAGAGTCCTCATCTACACTTAACCAATACATTTGTTTAATCTGACACATCATTCCATCTATTGATTATACATAAATTGCCCCATTACTTTGTATGAACCATCCCCGGTAGGTTAGCTATAGACATCAATGTGCATTTGCTAAAAATAAGGATATTCATTTTCTTATAAAACCACAGCACAAGTATTACAACCAGAACATTTAATATTATGTAATTCATAGTCCACAATCTCTATTCAGATTTAATCAGTCACCCCAGCAATTATTTTCTTCATTGCAAAGCAACTATCTTAGGGATCCCCATTATATTTAATTCTCACATCTCTTTAATCTCCTCTCATTTGAAATAGTTTTTCCACCTATGTTTTGTGTTTCTTGACCTTGACATTTTCTTGATGAATACAGCCAGCTCTTTTGTACCAGTCTCTTGATTTGCATTTGTCTGATTGTGTTCAGGGGTTGCCATTTTGGCAGAATACCACCACCTTCTCAATGTATTTCACAGGGAAAAAAAATGTTTTCAACTTCGTTAAGGTGGAATCTGCTAGTGCTATCCGCTACTGTATCACTTTGACTCCCTTTGAAATTAGAAAGTGATGCATGGAATTTTGAAACTGCATACATTTTTTATTCTTCATTAAACCTTCACCAGCTGGTTTTACATCCAGTAATGACTTTCCATCTTCATCATCCTGCCTGTATTTGTTCATTGGAATCCTACTGAAAGAACCTTCTTCCTTCCTTCCTTATTTTTACTTATTACTTATGAATTCATTTATTGATGCCAGTATGGTCTCATAGATTTTAATTTTATTTAATGATTTATAAGCCATTACTGTCATTCTTTGTTTTGGTGCATGCATTGTTCCATATTTATCCCACGGGAGCTCTTTAAGTTGTCTTCAGTGTCCTTTTGGCTATGTTTCCTCTGTCCTTTAAGAATTCCTTACTTTCTAGTATACCAGGCCTTAGCTTTGCCTTGTGCCTTCCTGGCTTCGCTGTTTCCCCATAAGCTGTGGTTCCTTTCATTGGAGAATGGGATTTAGATACCAAGGTCTTGGTGCTAGGTATAAAACCAAGTGGAAACCTCAGCAAACCTTCTAGTTTCTTCTGTTTGAGCAGTGCTAAGGATTGAACATGGTGCCTCACTCTTGCTTGGCAGGCACTCTACCACTTGAGCCACACCTGCACCATTTTTTGAATTGGTTATCTTCAGAGTTAAGGTCTCAAACAGATTTGGGCCGTGATCTCCCTACATGTGCTTTACCGTATCACTGGAGATGCTCGACTCTTATAACTGGAGTAATAAACACATGCATGTTACCCAATCTATGGTTGAGATGGAGTCACAAGACTTAGACTTGCCTTGAACTGTGATCTTCAATCTCCTGATTTTTGCCTCCCAGGTACACTCTAGACGACTCATTCGTAAGCCCTTTTTTCTAGAGCAGAAAAAATGACTCATTATCTTCCATTTAGTTACTCACTGGTTTACAGTAATGGCTAACTGACACCATTCTAAAAAGCAACTAAATTGACTACAGAATATTTACTTATAAATTTTAGGTGTATTTATGCATGCCACGTAGACAGTGAAGCGTATAAACTTGGATGTGATAAGGTTACAACACTTTCCAGTATCTTCATTTCTACCACAAAGGAGTAATTTCTTATGTTATAGAAACATGACTTTTTAAGTTGGCGATTATTCTATAGTGTGGATGTATTATAATTCATTTTCCCTATTCCTTATATTCATTTTCAATATTTTTCTATTAAAAGCAATACTGCCATGAATATCATATTCACACTATTAAAAAGAACATAGTATCTCTGTATGCTCTGGTTCAGCAATCAGTCTTTCACTTACAGAGTTACTGTTACAGGAGCTAATACAACTTTCACAATTTTAAGAAAGCATTCTTGTTATTCCTATAACTAAATTGATTCTGGCCCAGGCTATTAATTTCCTAAGATCACTACAACAAATTACTACAATCGACCTGTCTTAAAACACTAGGAATTTGCTTACTCACAGCTTAGGAGTGCAAAAGCTGAAATCAAGGTTTGGTTTAGCTGGTTCCCTCTGGAACCCTCTCCCCATGTCTCTTTCCTAGCATCTTGCTGCTCTAGTTCTTGATGCTCCTTGGCTTTTAGCCACATCACTCCAATGTTCCACTCTGTCATCGCATGGTTTTCTTCTGTGTGTCTTTGTATATCCATGGCTCACTCTAACCCATTATCACATCACTTTAATTTAACTAATTATATCTGCCTAGATCCTATTTTCAAATAATGTCACACATTGAGGTTATCAATCCTGTACACTCAGGGTACAGGAAAGCCTCCTTTGCAACTCCAAATCCCTTATCTAAATTCTCATAACCCAACTAGATTTTCAAATGGAAATACCATGTGTAACCCTCTATTAAGGTCGGAACAACACCCCATAATCAGGCATATGACTGCCTTTCCAGTGAAGTACATACTTATTTCAAGAGATATAAAGATAATAGTTTATGTTATATGTATCCAACCTTGCTTCCAAATAAAAATAAAACCATTTTCAGCTTACAGAGTTTGGGGGATTTGAGCATTGCAGATTCTCTGGTCCTGAATGTGGGCTCATTTCCATGCATCAATATTAAAAGCCCAAATCAGAAGACCACCTGCAGTAGCCAAATACATTATCTTCCCTAGCTCCAAAGTCATTTCTACCTGAGTAATATTTGTCATGCATTACACAGTTTTCTACTCCTCAGGTACTTTTGTAAATTCTCAAGATAGGCAGCATCTCCTGTATCCACGAAGCCATTCTAGATACTTGACCAGGAATCTTGCGCTGAGGGTCAGCATGTAGAAATCTATCTCCGAGATGACCACCTCCTTCCTAAACGATACCTATCCTGTATCCCTGGAGCCAGGCAGAGCCAATTCTCACCTCATCAGCTCCCCTGAGTCCTCATTGCCAGACTCTAGCATGTACTGAATCCAGTGATGCTTTTGGGAAATGAGAAGAAACATGTGACTCCTTTGTGTGATAAACTTAGTTACAGGTTGTCCCCAAAAATATTAGAGTGTATAAAAAGAACTCTTCTAAGTTGTTCTCAAGTTATACTTATGATTTAGGGTGGATTGCTTAGTGTACAGATGCTCCTCACATGAGCATGGGGTTACAACCCAACAAACTTACCATTTATTGAAAATATCATAAATCAAAATGCACTTCATCAACCTTAATACATAACAGAAAGAGAATCTCCAAAAGTCAATACGTTGATTTTAGAATAACAGAGCAATGTGATGGGAAAGCGCATGACACAGTAAACTTTGAGCATATTCGGGGAGGTTTTCAAAGACACAATGAAGAAGATTGCATAAGTTGTTTTGAAGCAATTGTCCTTGGCTACACATATCAGTAACATTAGTATGCTCCAAGTTTAGACAGGCTGTTGTGGGGCAAATACCTCTGCAGAAATATTTGTGATGTAAAGTTGCAATGGCCTCTGTGCAAGGTTATGGCACTGGAAGAGCTGTTTTTTAATGATGGTTATTCTATCAGGGATAGGGGTGTGAGATTCACTCCTTCATAACCTTCCTGCATTATTTATTCATTTCATCAAGGCTTCATTTTTGTAAAGATCTTCATTTTGGAATCGTAGTGAAACTTGGTGGCTTCAAACAAGACAAGCTTATTCTCTAACACTTCTGGAGCTTAGAAAGTTTGGGATGTGTCACAAAGGAGAACTCGAGGATAGAGGAGAGAACCTGCTTCTTTGCCTTTTCTACCTTTTAGAGATTCCTTGGCTCAGGCTTCCAATCTGTGTCTTCATAGCACATCATTCCAAACCCTACTTCAGTTATAACACCATCTCTTCATGCTTCTCTCTTCTAAGGAATCTTGTGGTTTTATGGTTTCCACCTGGATGATTCAATACTACCTTCCAAAATCAAAGTGCTTCATTTGGTCACATTTGAAAAGTCCCTTTTGCCATGTCCGAGGGTGTTGGGGATTGGTAGGTAGGTCATCATTCTGTCAACTACCTGAAGACCTCCAATAGCTCACGTTGTCTCCCCAAGACAGTCTCTCTCAGCTGCCCATAATATTTTCCTGGCAACCTTACCTTCAGTCAGTCCCTCCCCACCTCTGATCAACTCCAATTAGTCAAAAATATTCCATTGAAAACAAAACAGTACAATGAATCAGTCACATCTTTGCAAATGTTGTTAAAACTTGAGAACCCTTCTCAAATTATTCTGCCAAATAGCAATATGTGAACCACTTTGTATTTTTAATTTTTCTGATCCCATAGCTTATCAAGTGAAAAAGACAGGTAAAGTTCATTTTAATTATATATTTCTTTTAAAACAATATATTCAAAATAGTCCATATTAAAAAACTTCTGATGAAATAATTCCATCTTTAATTCTGTCTTCTTTCCATATCCAGTGCATATTTTATATTCACGGTACATGTCAATTTGAACTCACTGGCTTTCAAATGTCATGTGTATCTAACAATTTAATCTTGGTTATCTCAACTCAGGAACTCAAAGTAGTGCAAATATGCCTATTTTCTCTGTTCCCGATTGATTTCTCTCATTTTCCAGTTAAAACTCTAGCTTTGTTTTTTCTTAAGACATCTATTAAAGATTCTAACAAAAGGGTTTAGCCAGTGAATGTGTGTTTGTGGTCTCTTTGTAGAAATGAACCTGCATTAACCGTGTGTGTGTGTGTGTGTGTGTGTGTGTGTGTGTGTGTGTGCGTGTGTGTGCGTGTGTGTGTGTGTCTGTTTGTTGCTTGACCAGTTCCTTGAATTTTGAGATACAGGATCTATAAAATGAGAAGAGATAAATAATAAGTAGAGAAAAAGTCTGGCAAGGTATTAATTACATAAAGGTGTGGGCATAGTAGAAAAGAAGTCATAGAATAAATGGACAATGAGGATATTATGCTAATCACAATAAAACATTACAAAAAGACAAATATTACATGATTCACTTTTATCAAGTATCCCAAACAGTCAAATCCATAGAAGCAGAGAGAATGGTGGATCCCAGGGGTGAAAAGAGAGGGGTAATGAGCAACTGCTATACAGGATGTATAAAGTTTTGGTTATGCAAGAAGGAAAATTGCAGTGATCTTCAGCACAGTGTTGTGCTTTTAGTTAGTAATAATAATAACAGTAACAATAACATAGTGCATACTTAAATATTTAAGAGGGTAGATCTTATGCTACCAGTTGTTTGTTGGTTGGTTTTATTTTCTTAGGCAAAGAGGAACCTGGAGATGCAGTTCAGTGGTAGAGTGTTTACCTAGCATGTGCAAGGCCCTGGGTTCAACCCTAGTACCGCCAAAATAAAAAAAGAAAGAAAAATAATGGAAAAAGTGTAATGAAGAGAAAGAGAAGGGGAAGGGATAAGGAAAAAAAAGCTAGGGAGATAGTTGTAGAAAATAGCTGTACTTGGGGCTGGGAAGGTGGCTCAGTGGTAGAACACTTGCCTTGCATGCATGAGGCCCTGGGTTCGATTCCTCAGCACCACATAAGCAAAAAGGAAAAAGCCGGAAGTGGCGCTGTGGCTCAAGTGGTAGAGCACTAGCCTTGAGCTGAAGAGCTGAGGGACAGCACCCAGGCCCAGAGTTCAGGCCCCACGACTGGACCCTCCCCCCCAAAAAAAAATAGCTGTACTTCTAGAGCTAAAAGAATAGGATGGGAGTTTCACAAACAAGAAACTTCAGAGCAGTTTCAAAGTATAAGACAGCTGGAAAGTTGGCATTTTTGAAAACTGGGCTGGAAATTATGCAAGTTAAAAAAAGGCTTAAATTAAAAACTGAGCTCATTTGAATAGTGTAGAACAGGACTTTTGTTTCTTCTTTGATGTGACTGGGAATAGAATGAGTTTCATGAATGTCAGCAATTTATGAGGTTGCATATATGATGTCCTGTTTAGAAATATAGTATAGTGGGTCAGAGGGTAGAGCAGGCTCTAAGTCCATGGTACAGTCTGCTAAAATCTCTGCCTCTTACTTGGTTTGTGCCTATGTACTTGTGACTATGGTTCTTCAACTACAACCTGGGGACCATC
The DNA here is from genome assembly GCF_019054845.1 of Dipodomys spectabilis. Taxonomy (NCBI): domain Eukaryota; kingdom Metazoa; phylum Chordata; class Mammalia; order Rodentia; family Heteromyidae; genus Dipodomys; species Dipodomys spectabilis. The sequence goes on from NW_024870683.1 coordinate 15,380,511, forward strand.
AATACACCTAACACATAGGCTGTTAGGAGTACTTACAGTGATTATATTTCATCTATGTTGGCATGTCTAGGGAGTATAACACACAATAGCGATAAAATAATTATGATTCCTTTCAGAATTAACTCACACCAAGGAACTCATTAGGATTGCAAGATTCCCAACACCAGAGATCATTCTGCTCAAGAAAAAGGACTATGTTAACAGCTTCCCCTAATTGGGAGCCAGAGATGGCTCCAATGCTCTGTCTCAGCCTGAGGTTCAAATTCCCAACACCTTTTCAAACTCAAAAGTTCCCTAGGCAAAGTAAAATTCCAATCTATTACTAGTCATCAGATTGACAAAAACCAGAAAACAGAACAAAACTAGTCCCACAATGTACCGAAGAGTGGGGGAAAACAAACCTTCCCAGATCACAGAAAGCAGCAGGTCAGTCCAGCTTGCATTAGGTAGCTTGAGACGAGCTGTCTGAATTTAAAATGTACAGACCTTGAGTTTATGTCTAGTAACTGAGCTTACAGTTATATTGCCACAAGTTGAAATGGTATATGTGTAAGAATCATTATGGCAGCATTGTTTGTGATATCAAAGGTTCATAAGCAGTTTACACACCAGTCAAAAGGAAACTGGCCAAGGAATACATGGCATGTCCAGACAACGGATCCCATGCAATATTTAACAAGAATGAGGCAACCCTGTGTGTACTGAGGTGGAAAATTCCCCAAAGCATATTGTATTGTACCTTGGGAATATTAAGCTACCATTCATTGAGGGGTGAAAAGGCAGACAGTATCTATTTAGTAAAGATACCTAGGCAATCCCTTTAATGTCTTTTTTAAAAAGAGTCAAGGAGAGAAAGGGAGGGAGTGAAGATGAGGAAAGTGAATGATATATAGGTATGAAATATCACAATGACACCCCTGTCTTAAAATTAATATACACTAATAAAAATGCATGAAACAAAATAGTAAAAGCAAAACAAAACAAAAGAGTTATAAAGGGAAGAGCAGCCTGGGGGAGGGAAATGACTTGAATTTGATTTGAGACATGTTGAGTTTAAAAATGTATAGTAGCTGTCAGGTAATTAGAGTTGGGACTCAAACTGTATTTACAAGAAAGTAAGTTTGGAAACATAGAAGAGTGCTGTGCAACAGAACAGATTAGAAAGAGCAGACTTCCCACACAGATGGAAAGTTGAACCACTCTTTATAAATTTACTAAATCAGTCTGTGTGTGTGTGTGTGTGTGTGTCCTATTTGTGCTTTCCTCCTTCCCTGTATCTACATACAACTCAGTTCTCCTTAAATACCAGCAAACTCAAATTGCTCTCTTGGGTCTTAGGAAAGCACCGTGGTTCATTCTGCAAGGCTTTTGTAACTTTTCTCTTGGGCCAGTCATTATAGAGTCTAACATACAAAAGACAAATCCATTCCTTCCACGCTTCCTCTCTAAACAGTATTCTCAGTTTTCCAGCTGATTAAAAAATCTCATGGGAATGACACAACAAAGAATTGGGAGGGTTAGTGTCATAAGAAGAAAACCATAACGTCCAGAAAATTTTAAAAACTCACACATTCTAAAATTCTTGCAGAGACAGAAAAAAAAAAGATGTTGCCAGTGTAAAAGAAAAAATCAGCTACAAACTTCAACCATTCTTAAAGATCTCAATTCTGATGTAAAAAATGAGCTGCTATAACTTTGTCAGTGATAGTTTCTCAAGTGTTTCTTAGCTAATAAAAGCAACATAATCTGACATTTAGTAGAGGCCATTTTATTTCAGTAAAAATCAGTGGGCTTTAATAAACTTATTCCACTGTGCTTCACACCATCCTCTGAACATAAAGAAGACCAAGACAGTCATCTTTAATTTTGTTAGACAAATGTAGCCACTGAGTTATTAAACACTAGTCCAAGGTTGCATATGAAGACAGTACAAAATTAATCTCAAAACTAAGGTCAGATTCTGAATACCTAGTTCAGTACTTTGCCTACTAGACTTTTCATTCTAATAGTGTTCCTAAGCAACTGCCATCTGATCATATAAGAGCCTCTTGATTAGAAAGAATTTTTTAAAAAAAATTTCTAAGCATCTTAAAGTAAGAAAATGCATCTAAAACATTTCTGATTAGGAAACCAAGTCCCAGAGAGGTAAAATGACATGCATGAATATGATACCACAGCATCTGTATGATACTGAGAAGCAAAGCTAGGTATAAGCCCAAAACTTTGATTTCATCTTTGCAAAAATTGTGGCCTTTGCCATTTTTATAAAAAAGATAACAATGTTGTTTAACCCTTACTAGTATGCTATCAAATGCTATCACAAGCATTTTCATGAATCAATTGGCCTAATACTATAATATGCTCATTTTGATGAAGATGTTGAATGCTAGAGAGGGTGAGTTATTTGTTCACACTATAAAAGAGCCAGAATTTGAACCCAGGTCTATACAATTTAGTCCCAGTTCTTCACCACTGTGCAATGTTGCCCACAATATCATAAAATTTCAGAATTTGAAGGAACCTTAATGATGATGCACCTCAATTCCTTCCTTATCTCTGATACATAATAATTCCATCTATGCCTGCGTAACAAGTGACAGAAAAAATAAGTAAGAAAGCAATCTTTTCTTACTTTAGGGCAGCTGAAGTGACTTCCCTGAGCCTTCTGTTTCTGTCGATTCCAAGGATTGCCACTTCATGGCAATGACCAATATGCAACTAGCTTTAACTTTCCTAGTTTTATTCCTCCCTGGTATCACAGAGTTATTAAGCCCACCACAATGCATATACATTTGAAACTCTGAGGACCCAGATAAAATATCAGCTAGCTTCTGTGCTGCAAACAGATCACAAACTATGAATGAATAGATCCAAGAACGTGTGGAGGAAGCTCTCCTACTGAGCTTTCCAGATACTTCCTGAGAAGACCGTGTGGCCGACGACCTCCAAAATCTCCAAGTTTGGGTGTTTTGTTGTTGTTGTTGTTGTTGCTTTTTTGATAGATAAATGGCTTTATCTGAAATTAACTGAAACCTGATGGCTCATAATCACAAGATTCAAAGTAAACCCTCCCCCCCTTTTTGCTGCTGCTTTGTCTCAGACATTCTTTGGAGTCATTCATGTGCCCACAATGGGATTAGAACAACATTCAGAGTGAGTATAAATGAGTAGTAGTTCACAATAGGCCAAATAGCACTGGGATTGAGAATTAAAATTAGTCTTTTTTTCAGCAGAGCTTGAAAGTTTTGTCTAGAGTAGAGTAATTCCTAGTGCTCTGAAGCTCCTGTACATTCTTCTTGTAGCCTGTGGCTACAAAGTTTCTCTCTGAGATGAGCAGAAAGGTTTTGGAAATGCTAACAATGATTTAAAATATCGGGAATGTAATTAAAGCCACGGAAGTATACACTTGGAATGATTAAGATGACAAATTTTATTATATATAGCCACATGTAAAATGCAGTTCATAAAAAATTATTTAATTAAATATAATAAACGGGTGAATTATAGGGTATGTGAATTATATACCAATAAAGCTACTTAAAAAAAAATATGTATGAAACCTCAGAAATTACTTAGTCCCAAAACTTTATTTTATAGCTGAGAAAATAGAGACCCAGAGAAAATGGACTCTTCAAAGGTTATACACATTTTTTTTCCTGTTAAAAAACACTTCATTTTTAATTTAATGTGATGTATATTTTACCACAATAAAAGGAAATCTTTCAGTTTTTATTGTGCCACAGAGACTCATAGATATGCACTGCATTTTAATAAATCTCTGTGAACAAAATTACAAAATCGGACTGACTTATTAAAGATGTCCTCTTGCCAAGACTGCTAGAGAGTAATAGAGAAATAGAAATAGAAAGAAATAGAAAAAAATGCTTTCTCTTCACCAATGAACTGTGAAATAATTTGGACATTCAAGACGAAGGGGAGAAATTATGCTTCCCTAATAAGAGGAAAACCTGCCTATCTCACCCTAACTTAACCACTTCTTTTGAGGCCCTTAAGGTCTTTGGCCTCCAGATCTTTGCTAGAAGAACCTAAGTACACCTTACATGGAACTGACAGAAGAGGGGCCAGTCAAACCCCATGAAGAACTCATTTCTCAACTGTCAGAAACTAAAGAGCTTATAGACCATGTTAAAAGTTCAAAAACTTCCTCAAAAATTCAATTTCAAAATAAATGTACACGTAGGAAAATAAATTGAAGAGGTTTGGAATATTTTGTCTGTTGTTTCGTTTTGGTTTGGTTTGATCTTACGGTGCTGAAGATTGAACCAATGGCCATGAGCTTATTAGACAAATGCTGTACCACTGAATCGCACCCCACCCCTAAAGTGAAAGTTTAATTCGAATTCCTGAGTTGTTTGACCAGCCCTCAAATTCTCAAAAGGGGTATCCTAGTTCACTCAAGTGTACAGGTGAGTTGAGAGAGCCTCATTCCCATTAAAAATTATTAAAAGGCCACTTGGAAAATCAGTTCTTTTCTTTAAAAAAAAAACACTAAAATTATTCATAAGAGTCACACAATCTCTATTGGGAGTTGCATTCAAGAATATAATAAAAAAACATGGCAGAATTAAAGTATATATTTATCTCTCGTTCCTGCTAATAAATAAATAAAATGGCATTAAAGGAATAAAATGGCTGGAGGCATAGCTCAAGTAGGGTACAAGACCCTAAATTCAAACCCTAGCGCACCACGTACATACAAAGTAAAACAAAAAGTCTTTGAAAAGCATAAGAATAAAGACAATGGGATAATCATCACCAAGTGCACTAAGCTTATCTTTTCCATGTCCTCTTTCTGCAAAGGGGACCCACAAAGCCCTGGTTCCCTTGTTTTCCCTTCCATTCAGAGCCTCCTCCCAAGAAGAACTCAGCAAACTCTCCTTGTAAGCCCAGCCTTTCTTTTTACATTCTCCACAAATGTCTTTCAGGCTTCTAGAGCTTAAATGGCAAATCAAGAACAGCTGGTGTGATCTAACGTGCTCTTGAATTGAGAAGTTGGGAGCTTGATCTCTAGCGGAAAAAGGCATGCTTTCTCTTGATCTCTAGGAGGATCTTCATTTACAATTTCCCTTCATCTACTATGGATAGATGGCCACAGATACATGAAATGTCTACACTCTAGTAAGACCCTTTGTTTCCATAGAACCCAAAGACCTCTATACTTTCTATCCAGGGCATTATGAGGACACGGAGCACCCAATGAAAAATTCTGTCCAAATAAATGGTATTATTATGACTGATAAGCATTAACAATTAAGTACTTTGAGAGTGTCACAAATGGGCCATAGTGTCGTAATAATGATTATAAGCACTCGAGTGGTTTGCATTTGTATTATAATGAAAACATAACTATATACACTATTAATAAACTCAAAGGTGCAGTTATTAAGTCTTCTTTTTCCCTTGAAATTTGATGATCATACTGAAAATTCATACGCTGGTCTGTGAATTCCAGATACAGTGGATGATGCCAGGTTTTTGTTGCCCTGCTTTGGCATAATCTGTGTGTGAGAACAGTCTTAATCCTGTGTGCTAAGGATCCTTAAGCATCATCCACTGTATCTTGGAGGGTACTGAATAGCAACTCCCATCCCGTGGGGACCAGAAACGACTTGGAAACATTGGTAGCAGGCCAGGCTGTTGGTCTTTCAATCAGGCATTTCAGCCAACCTGCAACAAACACTGCCTGGTCTAGCTATTGGGAACTGAATAATTGGCATGGACATAAATGCCTGCTGGCTTGTATTGGAGTCCCCCATTTGAATTTTAATTCTTTCATTAGGCCACAGAGCATCCTTTTTAAAGGATCAGATCCCATGATAATTAGATTCTTCCTATAGCACTAGGAAAGCTAGATTATTCTTCCTAATTTCCTGATCTGGTTGCATTTAAATAAGGTGGTACATCCTGGGCCAATTAGAAGAAGAAGAATGGGTAAGATTCAATTTCCTTTTCAAAAAGTGCATACAATAAGCTCCGTAAATTTTTTCTGACACCCAAAGAGCATAGATGTGCTTTCTCAGAGACTAGAGGAAGAAAATCTTTAAAAATTGTACTTTTGGTGAATGATTCCCAATGAACGAAGGCGCGAACAACCCCAGGAGGCTCTGTAGAGTTATAAAAGTGTGGTTTGTATGTGCCAGGAGAGAGTTCTGCTGTAGTTTCGATGCATTTATACACCCTTATTGAGACAGCAGGTGACCCAAGGGGAAAGGATTCTTCAATGCATTTTTCTTAAAAATCTTTTAGGAAGTTGGTTCGAGCTATGTGGAAATATAATTGTGACTCTCAGCAGGCTGAGATTCAGTAACAAAGAACAGAATAATAGGCTTTTATATAAAGCATTCATTCATTTTTATTCATTTATTCTTTTACTTAGTACCTCTATGAAGTGTCAGGCTTTGAGAAAGGACCTAGTCTGTCTTTAATGAGATGAAATTGTTTATATGGGAAGATACAGAGTACAGAGATCACAGGGCAGAGAGACAAGAAAATATATTAATAAATAAATAGCATGATAATTACTGATGGTGCAAATGCCAAAACTCAGATGAAGAATAGTTTATCAAGGATGATACAGTAAGACGGTAAGAAGGAAAGAAAGGTTTAGTTGAGGATAGGAAGCTTTGGCTGAGTCTTGAATGATTAAGAGCAACTTGTCAAGCAGATCAAGAAGCAGATTGGAAAGAAAGAAGAACAATCCAGACAAGGATAAGCAACTGTACAACAACAAAGGGTCATAAAACAGCATGTGTATCTTGCTACTATACAGACCACCACTGAAAGCATAGGGGAAGAAAAATGAGAACAGAGAGATAGTCAAGGGTTGATCTACAAGGGCTTTTTCCATATTGTGGACTCTGTCCCTAAAGTAATGTGTCCGGTAAACTGTACTCTGAATATGGGGATCACCAGGTACAAATCTGTCCCTTCATCAGAGTCTATGAATCAAAGACCAACTTAAGAGTAAAGGATATGACCTGTTAGCATACTAATAGTGTGGGCAGGCATAGGCACAGGTCCAAAGCCCTGCAGGGACCACCTGGAATCTGCCTCCATATCAATATCCATCTGTTCATTGATACCCACTGGTTATGGTGATGGAGCACCACATGATACTGGTATCCAACCTATCTTCCCACATTTTGCTATCAATAATGTAAAAAGAGATGTCTCACTGTCGTCTGGATATTCGGTACTTATTCAGAATATCTGTTCAACCAGCCTAATGGCCTTAATCAAAAAAGGAAATTAGATTACTCTGGCATGACCTGTTTTACTGAGACATGCTACTGGCTTAGAGGGATTGCTGCTTAATTTATAATCACTCATAAGCCATTAGTGAAATAATCTTTTATAGGATTTTGCCTAGGATTTGGGCCAAGCTCATGAATCCATATTTGGTAGAGGAAGGAGGAGAACATGAATTGCATTTTCTGAAATTCAAGGCATTTTCTTTGTCTTAGTCTTACAACATGATTCCTATTGTCGACGAGTTCCCCCAGATTTTCAACAGTGGCTCTGTGATCTGGCCGGCCGATCTCTCTCTAGCTTGTAGAAGGACTTGCTAAAGCTAAAAGACAGCTCCACTCAATTTTGCCCTTCTGGGGAGCTTTTGACCCTTGGATTGCCTTGCTCCTGAGTATCCTTGTCCTTGGCACAGAAGAGACAGCAAAAATGGACTTACCATTTACTTTCTGATCATTTTTGTTGTTATGTGTTCTTGATGAATGTTAATTTTTTTCAAACCATGATTTTCAAATTGCATTAACTCTCATCTTCCATATATTTCAATGTTTACCATTTCCCAATATCCAAAGTGCACAGGATAAGCACTTCCAAAGAGACAATTGATGGTCCTTAAAACTGTACATTTGAACTCCAGCTGAGTCATACTGGGGATTTAATGCTTCAGGAATTCTCCCGGAGATAATACATCAGTAGGAAATCTGCAAGGGCAAGAATCTTGCAAATCAACCTTGACAGGAAAGAGCCCTTGAACTCTTTCCCTTCTGTAAGATTCCACTGCAGTCTGTTTCTTTTGCATTACTGGAGTAAAAAGGCAGATTTAGGGTCTAGAAGACAGGTTACCTGTCTAGATCTCAGCTCTTAATTTATAAAATGAAGAAGTATGTTGAGATAACTTCTAGGGTTCTTGAAAACCGAAGGAAAGATGAATTAAAATGCACACACCAGATGTTCTGCCAGGATCATGCCAACAACATCTGTGAGATGTCACTTCATGTAGACAAACCCTCATGAGCTGACCACAGGTGGCAGCTAGGGAAAATTAAGTTTACTGATACCACATACTTTCTCATAAGTCATAGAGCTAGTAAGGGGCAGAATGAGAACTCAAATATTAATCGGCCCACATTATAGAACCTCAATGAGAAGGGAGGATTTGTTCCTCCTTTAGATACTTGGCAATACCAGGAGACATTTTTGGTTGTCATATCTGGGGAAATTGCTGACCACTAGCATCAAGTGGTCAGAAGCCAGGGCTACTACTAAACATTTTACAATGTATAAGACAGCTCTCCGCAACAAGAAATTAACTGGGCCAAAGTGTCAACAGTGTTGAGGCTGAATAACCAAAATCTAGCAAGCAAACTCAAAAACATGTTCAGATTTCTATTAAAGGACATTTGCCACCTTCCCCTCCTCACCCCGCAACCAGTCACATAGAACAAACACATATCCCCAAAAGGGAAGCAGCCATTGTTCAAGTCTCAGAAGGTTTCAGTATGCCCGGTGCACCCACTTACATAACAGAAAGCATTGTTTTCCAAGGCTCTTCTCCCAAATCTTTGAGGATATTTATTTCCCTACAAGACATACCATGACTATCCCTGGACTTCACAAATCCACTGACTCTCATCTGGGAATCCCACCTTAAAAAGCAGGGCTTTTACCCCTGGTAGGGGGCTATAGCTAAGTCCACTGGCAAAAGTGGCCATCTCCAGAAGGACTTCAACAAAAGTAATTATAGCTCTGAATGTAAAACTAACACAATATATGGGCAAGAAATGAGTGGAATAAGAGGAAAGACCTCAAAATCCTCACCTATGGCCATCAGGTCCAGAGATCACACAATACTTGATACTAATTAAACAATAATTTCTTGAGGAAATGTCAGCCCAGACCAGAACTTCCGGCCTCTAGCTGTACAACCCAGAGTTCCTTTCCAGTTCCTCTCAGCTTTGTGGCAGACACGTTCACACACCTTCTTCCTCAACAGAAAGCACTGACTTTGTTCAGTTAGCAGGCAGACAACAAAGGCTTAAAAGAAGGCAGGACTTCCCCTTCCCAAGGTATGAACCAGCTAGTCACAGTGATCGCATTCCTGGTTTAAGAGAGGATTCAGAACCTAACAATGGCCACTGAAAACTGAAAAAAGTGGGAGCCCCTTTGCAAAGGAGCCTCTTTTTGCCATCACATCCAACTTCCCATTGTGAGAACAGATCTGAGAGCCCACCATGCCTGAAGCAGTTTCCATCAGCATGGGGTCATCACGGACCATCACATTGTGGATGTGAAGCAGAAAGATAGAAAAATCTGGGCTTAGGGTCATATGGAGCTACATTCAGCCAGATTTACAACTGCCTACCTCCTGCCATCTTGACAAATGGCACAACAAACATTTGTATAAGTCCTTCTAATTGCACCCAAATACTGTCACCTGGTACTAGAGTGACTTCAAGGATATCTTCTCGATTAAAATATCTTCTCTTTAAAATCAGCTCTGGAGTTATAGTCTTTCCATGTGAGAATCCATTATTCTCCATGAGGAAGCCGTGTAGAGGATATTAGCTGGTCTGTGCAAACAATGGACTCTCATACTACCAGGATGGTTTACAATCATCATTAAGAGCATCAGGTTTGGAATTAGATCACCAGGGCCTAAGCAGCTGTTCCAACCCTTACTTTGTGATTGTAGCATACTTCAGCTTTCATTTCTTCATTAGGATCACCTGTACAAAAAGCAAATCAAATACAAAGCACTTACAAGAATACAAGAATACTTTGTGCAAAGTAAATCTCTTGTAGTAATTACTAACCTGTCTGTATACATCTTATTATGCTTTGTGTGACTAGCTACCTATTTCAACTAGAAACTACCAGGAAGAAATGGTCTATCAGTCAGAAGTTTAGCAACAAACAAAACCAATTGGCTTAGTTTAAGCAGAAAAGTGATTCTTATTTGTATTTTTGTGCTGGGCCTGGGGCTTAGACTCAGGGCCTGGGTGCTGCCCCTGATCTTTATTGATCAAGGCTAATGCTCTACAGCTTGAGCCAAAGCTCCACTTCAGGCTTATAATTAGAGATAAGAGTCTCACAGAGTTTCCTTCCTGAGCTGGCTTCAAATTGCAATCCTCAGATCTTAGCCTCCTGAGTAGATAGGATTACAGGTATGAGCCACAAGCACCTGACAGAACCTGAAAGGCTTAAAAATTATGTCCCCAGGAATAACCCCCAATTACACCAAAGAGCTGTCAAGGACCATGACTCCTTCATGAACACAGAGTCTGCAGGTTATCTCTAATATCTCTGCTTCTGGAACCTCTGAGAATCCATGCTCCTGGGACCACCATTGCCAGAGTGAATCATGCAGCACTCCTTCTTGATGTAACTAGTTTCCAGAAATTTTTAGGTTCTTTACAGAATATAGTCTGATTAATGGAGTCTAGGTTCCAGTTACCAGACAGAATGCAACAGTCAGTGTCTGGTCTTTCTCTTGTGTTAGATTAGCCTAAAAGATGAAGAATTCTCCAAGCTGAGTTCAGTATGTAAATTAAAAGATGTGCAAACTTTCAAAGAATAAAATTAATTTAATTATTATCCAAATGTTGTCAGGTAGAAGAGAGAAGGAAGTATAATGGGTGCTCCCCAGTTTATCTAGGTACTCAAGCAAGAAGCCTTACTGAGCCTGGCACCGGTGAGTCACACCTGCAATCCTAGCTCCTCGGGGGGATGCGTCTGAGAATCGCTGTTCAAAGCCAGCCTGGGCAAGAAAGTCCACGAGACTCTTACATCCAATTAGCCACCAGAAAACTGGAAATGGTGCTGTGGCTTGAAGTGATAGAACACTAGTCTTAAGCAAAAGAGCTCAGGGATAGTGACCAGGCCCTGAGTTCAAACCCCATAGCCCAAAAAAGGGAGGGAAAAAAAAAGCCTTACTGCCTCCTCTTAGCTCCTACAAATCTTTTTTTTTTTTTTTGGCCAGTGGTGGAGCTGGAACTCAAGGCCTAGGCGTTCATTGTCTATGTACTCTTTCACTTAAGGCTAGTGCTGTACCACTTTGAGCCACAGCTCTACTTCTGGTTTTCTGGTGGTTAATTGGAGATAAAAAAAAAAAACTCATGAACTTTCCTACCCTACCTGGCTTCAAACCATGATCCTCAGATCTCAACCTCCTAATTAGGCAGGATTACAGGTAGGAGCCACCAGCATCTAGCTAAGTCCTACCAATGTTATTCTTCAATCTCAAGAGTCTGATCTTTCCCTAGGGAAGCTGAACTGCTGAAACACACACACACACACACACACACACACACACACACACACACACACACACACACACACACACACACACACACACCCTCATTATGATTGGTGACATTGTTCCAAGAAAGACGTTTGTGAGAAGAAACAAGTCTGTTCATGTCACTTCTCTGTGCAGGAGGTTTGATTACAGGATGGTATGAAAAGCCCATCATTCCCTACCCACCTTTCTAGCTGTATCTCCTGCCACATCCTATGTGTATCTTGGTGGAGTGGGCCAGTCACACTGAGCTTTTCAGAATCAATTAGGATAGGTTGTGTTCATGTCTTTCTTTTGCTCTCCTTTTCACCCAGTTCTTTCTTTTTATTTTTTATTATTGTTATAAAGGTGGTGTACAGAGGGGTTACAGTTACATAAAGAGCACATTTCTTTGGGGACAGTGTCACCCCTTCCCTCGCTCTTTCCCAGTTTTCCCCAATTGTCCCCACACTTTTGCTCCCTTTGCTCAGAGTACTGCTCTGACTCCACTTGACAGAGTCCACCTCTTATTGATAACCAAGTTGTTTCTTCTCTTCTTAGAAGCTATCCAAAGTCCTCCAGAGCTAGTCTGAGGGCTCCCCCCTCTATACCTGGTTAGCATTCTGCATATAAGTCTTCTGCTACAACTCTCTTACTTTTTGCTCCTGGCTTTGATTCTAGGGCTGCTCTGTCTCTGGATGGTGGATAGCTCCAGGGCATGTGTCTGGGTTTAGCACTCACCAAGCTCTCCACGTCTGCCTGAATAGCTGCAGGCTAGAGTGATCACGAAACAGAAAACATCTTGAATTTGATCAGATCTCTCCTCTTAGATCATGCAGACTTGAAGACTGAGGCTTTTGAAATTAAACTTCTCAGACTACTCCTTTCATGCAAACACAAATTTCATAACCTTAATAATTAAGGGAAATTAGTATGTTGATTCATATTTATAACATTCCTTCTTGGCAGTGGTTGGATATGAATCCATTAATAGGAAGTCCACTACCTAAGAAGTCCTGTGAGTGCTTTTTGAGTTTGGGGAATAAAGTTTCTCTGAGAGTGGAGGGGGTTAGTATGGTTACAATTAAGCCTATGTTTGTCTTAATGCTCCTTCACAAACAGAACCTACATTAGCTACACACTAGATATACAAGATCCATAAGAGCAGTGATTTTTTTTTTCCTGGTTTGTTTACAGACATATCCCAGAAGAGTACCTGGAAGATAGCAAACTCTCAAAACAGGCAAATGGACAACATGTTGGTATTTAACATAGAGACTTTCTTCAAATTCATTGAACTCAGCATAACTTCATATGCACTGAAATCCAGACACAATTTCTGGGGCTAGAACTAAAGAAGATAAACGAGGGCTATGGTTCTGCTAGCCACGGAAGGCCTGACTTAAGTGAGGATACTTGAGCAGAGACTCGGATGGTGGTAGACATAAAGATTGAGCTGTATCTAGAGGAGGTGTCCATCTCCCCTCCCACTTCTGCCAACCTCGGCCCTGGAGATAAAGGATCAAGACATAAAAAAAAGTGCCTTATTTGCACATCCACAGAATCCCCTGGCAGTTGCTTTAATTTCTAATATAATCTAGATAATGGGGAGGAAATATTGATGCTCCTCCAGTTAAGCTAGCCTCTTAATCCCCATTCAATGTTTAAAGGCTTCTATTCCATACCTTTCCCAGGTTCATAAGAGTCCTAGGGTGATTCCTAGATCTACATTTTCTTTTTCTTCTTCTTTTTTTTTTGTGGGAGGGGGGCTGTTGAATTCAGGGCCTCATACTCTTACTTAGATTTTTCTGCTCAAGGCTAGCACCCTACCACTTGAACGATACCTCTAATTCTGGCTTTTTGCTAGTTAACTGCAGATGAGTTTCTTGGGTTTGTCTGACTGGACTGGCTTTGAACTGGGATCCTCAGATCCTCGGCCTCCTGAGTACTTAGGATAATAGGTATGAACAACAGGTGCCCAGCTCTAGATCTACATCTTATTTCCACATACCTATGATCTTCAAGTTGACATCGATGCATGCACACAATAAGACCATTTACACACTGTAATGCCCTCCATGGGCACATCCACATAAGCCCACTTACACAATGACTCGTGTGTATTTTACACTTTACAGAAGACAGAAATTTGGAGAAGAGGTTAAAGAGGTCTGCCTCTGCCTCGCTTAGTAATGAACAAAGAAACTTGGTACTTAACATGTGACTTGTCTGTTTGAAATATCTTTTGATCATTCCACCCATAGGACCCTCCTTGGCCCTTCACCTTACAGAGTCCTTTAGATAAACTTTCAGCCTTCTCTTTCCTCTTTCCTTAAGTCTTCTCTGTATCTCCTGAAGAACAATTCGTCTAGTGCTGGACTCACATTCTACGTAGACACATTCTCAAGGCATGCAGATGGAAACGGTGAAGCTGCAGAATAAGCAAGCTCAGGAAAAGTTGAAGGCAGGATATAGAAAGCCAGGGAAGTATGCTGAAAAGGAACACAAGTAGATGTTCACTTTTATTTTTCCTTACTAGAAATGCAGCAAGGAATCCCTTACGGATGGGTAGATTAAAGGGAGGGAACGTCAAGCAGAGTACCCACAGGTAGGACTGGAGACTCACAAATCTACAATGCTGGTCTTGGCAATTAGGGAGCTAGAGAGGAGGCACACTGGGCACAGGCACCAGGGACTAACTGGTGGAGAACATAGGAAGTGCGGGTGAGCTGAGAAGATACCAGGATCACAGGGAAGATTCTAGGATAAGGATTGCCGCAGGGTTCCAGTTGGGCAGCTGGTGGATGGTGTGACCATGTGTTGGGAGGTGCGGCAGAAGAAGTCCCACACACAGATTTGAAGGGACCAGCAGGTCAATCCCTTCTAGCCCACTTGTGTTGCCCAAAGGGACTTAGGGTCCTAGCTGGCTGGGTATTGTTCCTCTCCCATCTTTGTTACCTGCAGGAAGAAGTGCCAGCCCTTGATCTTTGCACCAGCTGCTGCTGGGTGTCTGCTTAGTACTTCTCTTGGCTGAGGGCTAGTGGCTTGTAGCTTCCCTATAGAAAAAGAAGACTAGAGCAACTGAGGCTGTAGCCAGACTCCAAGGCAGCTGAGCAGAGAAAAGAGGACAGAGAAAGCACTGAGAAGAACTTTGAACTGCTTAATTGCTGTGTGACCCCAAACAATTCCATCACCCTCTCTGAATCTTAGATTCTCATCTACAACTTGGGGATGGAGGAAAAACTTTTAGGTATTTATTTAATGTATGGTGAAATAATTTTTGAGTAAAATATTATAAGAAATGAATTTGAAGTGAGATAAACAGATTTTTCTATCTGCCCCCAGCTCTTGTCAGGTAAGATCTGGGCATCACAGATGCAGGATTGACTCAGAGTAAAAACAAGCCCTGAAAGGAGAAATGCACTACCACAATAATGTCAAGGTTAATATTTCACAACATGTAAAGTCAAAGTCATTTTAACTGGAGAGATTTTGCATTATAGTGGACACTACGGCCTTCATAAGCAAATAGTTCTTGTATAGACATGTGTCTCAAAACTAACCTGGAGGAAAGAGGTCCTAGTCATTACTGGCAGAAGAAAGAAGAAAGAGGAGGAGGAGGAGGAGGAGGAGGAGGAGGAGAAAAACTGTTCTTACCTTCCCCCATTCTGCACCATGAGAAATGCTGCTCTCTTTCTAAGCAAGGACCCTCAGTGGAAGAGTCCACCTAAGATGAATGCCATCTAATGCATCTTCATGTCAGAGAGCAAGGAGTCAAAGCCACATCCATCTGAGTGTGAAGCTCAAGTCCTTACTGCCACATCAGCAGAAATCCAGCCTGTGCTCTGGGTTCCTTCTCAAACTGGGTTGTCATAGTTTATCTCTCCCTCCAAACTCCCTTCTTACCCCAGACACACATGCACATGCGCACGCAAACACGTGGGCACACACACACACACACACACACACACACACACACACACACACACACACACTGGCACTACCACCATCATCACACAGAACATTGAACTTTCATTCTGACACCGGAATGTGGCCTTCCCTCGGGAACTATGATAATACCACTTAAATTCCCATGGCCAAGACTGGAGAGACCCTGAACCAACCCTGTCAAAGATGGGCCTCATAGTGTGGTGAGGAGACAGTTCTGTAGACATGTGACAGTGACCTGCTGTCAAAGGTATCTAGATTCCAAAGTCCTGGGCCTTTTCCACAGACATCCCATGACACCCCCCCACACCATCCCTCCACTGCATCTGGGGAAGTGGGTACCCGAAGAAGGTGCATTCCTAAGAACTCCTAAGATACTGCACCAGAAGAGCCCTGAGAGAAGGCGGTGTTATTGAAAGCACTAGGGAGCAGAAGGGGGGAAATCAAGGGGTCCTAATCTTTAGTTACCTCCCCTCCTGTGGGAGGGCCTGGGGTACTCTCCCTGCCGACTGGCTGCCTGCCACTGAGGTTCTTGTGGCGGCTGAGTCACTGAAGACAGTGAACATGTCTGGAGGAAGGCTGGAGAGTGACCGCGAGTAACCCAGCTGCACATGATGGTGGCCGGCTGCCAGCTGGCTCTTTCCCGAAGCCTCGCAGCTGGCAGAGTTAGACAAGCAGTGGCTCCTGAGCCACTGTCCCAAGGGAGTGGCGAGTCCCAGACCCACGCAGGACACCGGCTTCCAACAGTCACCCAGATGACAAGCTAGACCCAAGCAGGACTTCCTAAAGGTCACCAGGTCACAGGCCAACTGGTGCCTCTAAATGAGAGACAACAGTACACAAAGCTTACCCAGCCTTTGTTTGAGGCAAGTGGAACAATCGTGTCCAAAGCCATTTCCCATCCATCTGTCCTTTCGTCTGCCTCCCAGCCCAGGGGAGAGCTCTGCCCCCCCTCAGTGCCTGGACTGCTCAGCTTCTCTGTACCTTAGTTACCATGTTTGTAAAACCGGGCAAAGTCAGAGCACATAGCTGTTTGTCCTTGGACAATGTACTCAATTTAATTATCCTTCAATTTCCTCATGGGATAGATAGGAAAATTAAATAAGTTAATTCATCTAGAAGCACTTCAAAGAAGAATGGGCTACATAGAAAGTGCTCAGTAAATGCTAGCAACGATGACTATTTCTGCTCACTTTATTAATTATAGAATTGTTATGAGGATTAACAAAATAATAGCAACTGACATTAATTGCATTTTGGCTATGTTTCTGGCATGGAGTCAAGTCTTTTCTAGGAGTTACCTCATGGGTAACGTGGCGTGCACACGGAGAGAGCCACTATCATTAAAATTCACCCTCTCTCCCATTCTACAGAGGAGGAAACAGCTCAGAGGTTTGGTGATTTGCCCAAAGGCCACAAAGCTAATAAGTAGAAGTTGCTTATGCTTGAATCAGGTCTTCTGGGAAACAGATCCTCACAGTCCTACAGCCTTCATCTCCTCCACTTTCCCCAGCATCTGTTCCATGACTGGCTTCCCTTTAAGAAATGTTCCAAGGACACATCTGCAGCTCTGTGGCAATGCACCTGCACACAGCTGTTCTCAGCTCCCGTGCTGGGAGCGTCCAAGCTTGCCTTGTCATGGTTTTCCCCTTTGGGAGCCAGATACCAGATCCAGCAGGCACGGATAGGTGCAAGAGAATGAGATGATGAGAAATACCTCCGTGGAGCAGATTGAACACAACTCTCATACTTTTTTTTTTCTTTTTTTGTCAGTCATGGGGCTTGAACTCTGGCGCTATCCCTCAGCTCTTCAGCTCACGGTGAGGCACTCTACTGCTTGAGCCACAGCACCACTTCCTGTTTTTTAGTGGTTTATTAGAGATAAGAGTCTCACGGACTTTCCTGCCCGGGCTGGCTTTGAACTGCGATCCTCAGATCTCAGCCTCCTGAGTAGCTAGGATTACAGGTGTGAGCCACCGGTGATGTCATGGGACATAAACGTTCTTGGAGCTGAACTGGAATTCCAGTTCTGCCTTTCTTCATGATGTGTCTCTATTGAGATTTTATGATGGAATCTTCCCCCCCCCACTCATACCCCCCCCAAAAAAAGCTCCAAGTTCCCCTTGCTTTGAGGAAACCCATTGCCTGAACAGTACATACCAAAGGCAAGGTTTTGCTGAAGGTGAGTCTTCTAGGCTGTGGGTAAGCCACTTCCCCTCCCTGGGTCACAATTTGATTCTCTTAAGGTTAGAATTACAAGACTCATCTAAGGATCTGATACCAGCCACGCCTGCAAGGGAGTAGTTCTATACTTAGGCTCATCGACAGGTTAAATCTGACAGCCTGAAGCAACACAACTGTTAAGAGTGCATGAACACAAAAGACAGATAACATTACACATTACAATGTAATATCTAGACTTTCACCAAAGAATAAAAGCACATCATTCTTTCTGATGGAAGCATAGAATTCCATTACATATATATATATCACATTTTCTTGATCCATTCATCTACTGAGGGGCATCTGGGTTGGTTCCATATCTTAGCTATGGTAAATAATGCAGCAATGAACATAGTTGTGCTAGTAGCTTTAGTATGGTCTTGTTTGTGATCCTTAATTGTAACCCCTTTGTTTGGTATTTTCACAATTAAAAAAAAAAAAAGAAGAAGAAGAAAAGCACTGTCCAATGCAGGTGCTTCTGCCTTACAGAAAGGCATTTTTCCAGAAACCTCACATAGGAATGCCATGTAACAGAAAGCAAAGATAACAGCTACAGTGAAACATGATCAGGGAAGCAATACAAAAGCAATGGGCTTGTCTCTATATTTGATGCCCAAGTGTTCATGGCAAAAGCTGGTCCTTGTGAAGAAATAAACACAGCTGAGGAACACCTGGAACTTGGGAATGCCCGGGCTGCCACATAACTACTCAGGGAGACAAGGGGTAAATCTTTAGAACTCTTGAAAATTGTTAAACATGGACACCATTCAAACTGACTTAAGCTTAAATTAAGTCCATTATATTAAATCTATCATAAACATTCAAAATCTATCACTTCCTCGTGAGTTTTGCTATTTGCTATCATTCAGGTTTGTTTAGATGTTTTTTGTTTGTTTTTAGTGCCAGTCCTGAGGCTTAAACTTGGATACTGTCCCTGAGCTTTTTTTTTTTTTTTTTTTTTTTGGCTCAAGACAGTATTAGACCCCTAGAGCCATAGCTCCACTTCTGGCTTTATAGTGGTTAATCAGAGATAAGACTCTCATGGCCTTTCCTGGTGGAGGAGGCTTCAAACCACCATCCTCAGATCTCAGACTCCATGATTAGCTAGGATTCTAAGGCGTGCACCACCAGCGCCTGGCCTACCATCCATATTTGTGAACTTATTTACTTACCTTACCTCATCTGTGTGATGCAAATGCTATGTCCCGTGTGCTGCTTTGCATCTTTCCCCAAATCCATTTGTTGCGATTACATGTTTAACTTGAAATCATCCATAAAGTATGGGCAAATCTATCGATGGCCTCCTCTCCATACCCTAGAGAGTCAGTTGTTAAACATCTACCAGCACAGCAATGTCAATGGGTCTCCCATTATTGTTGCACTCTAGTTTAAGGTTGAAACAAGACTCATCTAGCAGATTGGCTTGGAGGACCTGATGAAAGAAACATGCTTAAGCACAGGTGTTGTTTCCTTGGTTGATTAAATCTCTTGCCACACTTTGCACTACATGTGCTTATAGAGCATCTCATGAAGGCCAATCAGCCCTAGAGTGTTGAAAGGGCACATGTCTGCAATGACTCACACAGCGTGGGGGCTTTGTGACACGTACTTCTAGAGGGAAGTCACACAGAAAGAGCCTAAAAAACAAGAATGGAATCTTCAGAATGTTCCTCTCAGCATTCAGTTCAATGGCGTTATTCCACACAGTCAGAGCACTGGACAAAGACATCTATGGTTGTATTCTCTGGAAGGAATTCTCTGGTGAAGATATTCTTGCACTCACCTTCACATCAAGGTCTTCACTGCCTTCCAATATTAAGTTATAACTCCCCAACACTCCTAATCCCTCTTATTTTTATTTTCACCATCTACTAAACCATACAATTGACTTACTTTGCATAATGTCTTGATGCCTTGGTCCCTGTCTAGAAGGCAAACAAGGGTTTGGGGCGGTGTGTCTCTCAATGTATGGAATAGTTCCTAGCACACTAGCCCATTTATAAGTAGTTTTAATATTCATAATATGCTTGGGAAAAAACCACTAAATCAGATTCTAATTCTTGCTCCATTACTAGTCAAGTTACTAAGCCTTCCTGATTCTCAGGCTAGTTCTAAATTAGATCAACAAAATCCTACAAATTCATCCAATTTCTATTAGATATACCCCATCATGAAAAATCTACCACATCTATAACTACTTCTACATGAAATCTGTCTTCTGAAGCCCCCAGTTCTGAGAGCTATGTTCTAAATATCATGTAGCCATCTGGCTTCCCCCAAGCCTTCAGCTCTTCCCTCTAGCCAAATGCAATTGAGCAACTAACTACATGAGAATTTGACCTCTGGGCAAACAGAAGCTTCCCTGGTAACCCAGGGAGAGTTCTTCTGTAATAGGAAACACTCAACCAACCCAATTTTACTCTATAAAGAATTTACATCGTGAACTACAGATAAAATCTGACACTCCCCAGAAGCTTAAAAGGGCACGAGTGTGAGAGGGGTTGGGAAAGCCATAGTTAGTAAATGAACCAAGTCAGAAATCAGAAGGAAAAAAAAAAAACATGAAGGAGAGAAAAGACACAGAATATATGGAAAGGTCCATCGGTTTTTAGTTAAGAAGAGTAACTGACAGACACCCAGGAATATACGGAAGGGACAATTTATGTGACATTTCTTATAGATCACTTTAGGGAGAATCTGTAGTCTGTGGTAGAGATCCTTGAAGGTGCTGGTTCACTTTCAACCTTCAATGGCATGTAGTGTGTCACTGATTTGCTTTCTGCACTCAGATTTCCACAAGATTGACTTCCTTTAGCTCACAGACATTTTTTAGCTAACTTTGAATAAATATCCCTTATGATCAAAGAACCTAATTCAGAGAGAAAGGAAAAGGTGAAAGACAATGATTGTTTGACCCATCCTGTTCTAGAAATTCCTGTTAACGCCTTGTATGGTTCTGTACTTATTTATCTTACTGTAGCAGATGCTACCTTACCACCTTGCTTCACAAACTACCTTGTAAGATCTGAACAAGCAGTAATATGTCAGGCAGTGTGCTAAGTAACTATCACAATCTATTAGGTAGGTTGATGCTCCATTCTGATAAAGCAGGGCTCTTATGAAAGTGATTTATTATATATTCATCCTTCCTACCAAGCATTTTGAAATTACATGGCAATTCTCTTCTTTAGGTTCTAGCTTTGATTCCAAGATCCAACATGGAATTGAAAATATGGGAAACATATCAACAATACTCTTCCCTCTTCTAGACTTTAGGAACCCAGAAGAGAATAATACTGTAAGTTAAAGTGGTTTGATGAACCCCAACAGAGCTTTGAGGCCTCCAGGAATTTGGAAGTACTGATATCTATTACACATTAGTCTAAGTCTGCTCAAGCCCTAGAACTATGAAGGAGTCTAGACTGCTAAGACCACAGTCTATTGACAAAACAACTCAATCCAACAGAATGCTCGTTCTCAGTGAGCCATCATCCCATCTAACATCAGATGAATAACTTCACAGTAAGATGATGATGATCTCCTGGTGCTTTGCTTGCTTACCTATACCACTGATAGAAACAAAGATGGAACTCTAAGAACAGATGAAATAAATCTGTATTTTCATCTAGGAGGTGAAATGACTTGCTTTTCAGTGTTAGCAGGATTAGTATCAACTTTCAGTCCCATCTCACTTTTCTTCTCTTTGCTTCACTTAGATTCACTACCTAACAATGAATCTTCTCATGTCCTCATCTGTGGAATCAGGCTCTTTTCCAAGGCACTTCCCACCTATGACAAGAGCCAGAGGTGTTATCCATAGCTATGTTTCCTTCCCTTGATTTTTTTGAGTTGAAGAAGCCATTTTCCCAGATACAAGATCTGATGTCCTAGCCTCAAAACAGATAGGCTCCCAAGAGAACAACTATCAGAGACCTGAATGATAATGTAGTTAGAAAAACTTAGAAGTAAATTCCAAGTCCACCACTTGAGGTTATCCTGGGCCATTGTATTAGCCAAAATAAGAGAGTCAACAGTGCAAAAACAATTAACAACTTAAAATAGAAAAGATATATCTCTCGTGATAATACATAGCCAACATAGTTTTGTGGAAAACAGTGCTCCCAAAAGTGACTAAGTGATCTAGGCTGAAGAAAGTTCTCTGTTCTAATGTCACCATTACAACATACAGTCTTCATCTAATACTAAAGCAGAGGAAAGATGGAAAGGCAATTTTGAAGTTTTTTGTTTTTGTTTTTCACCATTTCAGTCCAGAAATGACACAATGGAATTTCTGTTTGTGGCCTATTGACTAGAACTAGTCACATGGCCCTGCTCACCTACAAAAGTCTAGTAATTATGCTTTCCTTATTAACAAGAAGCCAAGAAGAACTGGATAGGCTGATTTACTTATTTAAATCTATGACAACTGGGCACACAACTTGTGATTCTACTGTGTCGTTACTTCTTGCCTTCAAGAAGTCCACTAGAGCCGGGCACTGGTGCCTCACGCCTGTAATCCTAGCTACTCAGGAGGCTGAGATCTGAGGATCACGGTTCAAAGCCAGCCTGGGCAGGAAAATCTGTGAGACTCTTATCTCCAATAAACGACTCAGAAAACCAGAAATGGTGCTGTGGCTTAAGTGGTAGAGTGCTAGCCTTGAGCTGAAGAGTTGAGAGACAGCGTCCAGGCCCAGAGGTCAAGCCCCACAACTCACACGCGTGCGTGCGCACGCGTGCAAACACACACACACCCCCAGAGTCCACTAGACTAAAGATCCATTCAATGAAGGGAAAAGCCTGCTGTTTGTGCAACCACTTATCCCAAAAGATTCTATTTCCACTTCTCCCTTGACCTCAGTGCCATCCATGATGAGCTGCCAGGGTCCTTCTTCTGGCTCACTCTTACCCTATTCTGCCTTGGCTCCACCACTGATCCCTTCTCTAAGAAGAAACCTAAGGCTTCATGTCTTTTCCAGTTCTTATTAGTTATCTCAAAGAGTGGCTAATCAATGTTTTAAGCAATGGAGTTATCTGGATCCTCAAGCTTCTTAGAGGCCAAAGGGGCCAAATATTTCACAGCCTAAGCAAATTTATTAGATGAAGATCCAGTAAATTTAAACTTTCCTAAGAAAATGATTAGATATGTAAAAAAGAAAGTACAAAGATGCTGATTGCAGCATTGCTTTGGGAGAGAAACTTTGGGAATAATATAACTATCAGCAAAGGAGAATGTTCATAAATATGAATTATCTACATTATTGATGTGTTGTTGGTTCTGCCTGTCAAGTTCATCAGGGAATTACAAAAACAAACAGACAAAGCCAGATTACTCCTTGCAATAGAGACAATAGAGTTCATTTGGAAATTTCCCTAGCCTTATAGGTAACATTGAGGCCTGCACTCATTTTGTTTGCCCTGCAATGACATTTCCTCAGGTGGATTTGGGGGCTCCTTTTGGGGTTGCTGTATAGGGAACATCTGTATTGGGCTCATTCACAACTGAGGAGCTTTGTCTAGTATACTGGTTCCCCAAGCCAATCTGCTCTGATCAGGAAGCAGCTGGCTCCTCTTGCTATTACAGAAGGTTGTTTTGTGTCTAATGAATCCTCTTTCAGTTATTCTAGTTCAATGAACTACTATGAGGCTTTAAAAAATAGTATGTTTAAAATATGCATATAAAATTGAATCTATAGTCTGACACCTACTATTAACATAGATGAACCTTGAGACATGATATAAATAAAATAAGCCAGTAAAAAAAGAGGACAAACACTATATGATTCTACTTATATGAAACACTTAAGAGTAGTCAAATTCATAGGCAGAAAGTATAGTGGGGTTGCTGGGGTTAGGGTAGTTGCTGTTTAACAGACATTGAGCTTCAGTTTTGCAGAACAAATAAAATTCTAAAGATACATAATGCATGTACAACAATAGGAATGCACTTAACATTACTAAACTGAACAGTTAACTAAAAGTTACATGGTAAATTTTATTATACATATTCTACCACAATCTTAACAACTGAATCCCTAGTACCACCTTAAATGAGTACATGTTTTGTTGTATGTGGGAGGAGAGAGGGTCTAGTGCTCCAGTTTGGGCAATAGGGAGATGCTACAACTCATTCCCAAATATTTTTCAACTAACAAGTGCAAGATAAGCCAACTATAGTCCAACCCAGCTTCCCATCTATTTCTACAAATAAGCTTTTAATGGGACAAAGTCATACCTAATTCCTATTATTGCTTTTGTGCAATGTTGACAGAGGAGAGTAATTACAGCAAATATGGTATGGTCCGCTTGAGGCCTAAAATGTTTACCTTTACAGAGTAATTTTCCTGTCCTGTGCTCTAGTGCACTGAGAATAGATATGGAGACAAGGAGGATGATTAAAACTGCTGAGATTGTTTCTAGCATATTTATAAGATTATGTCTTTGTTGCCTTGTATGTCCCTCCCCCATGGTACAACCCCTGCTTTCACTATATATGATGTTGGTATATGTGGAGGGGAAGGGAAAAAACAAAGTGTTAAAACAGGGATACAGGAGGACCCATTGCAACAATGAGATGTACAAGTCGTTATGTCAAAAAACGAACTTTACAACTTTGGTGGGTGGGGACAGTGTGGGGGGATGGGAGGGGAGGAGGATGGGAAGGGATGGGAAGGGGAAACAAAGCAGGAGGCTACAATGCTTGATAAGAAATGTGCTCATTATCTTACCCATGTAATTGTAACCCCTCTGTACAGTATTTTCACAATAAAAATATATTTTAAAAAAACTTTGCTGAGGGCTCTCAATCCTGTATTTCAAACAAGAATCCACCAGCTTGGATCTTACAGAGTTAGCATCTCTTCTCTGTTTAATTTTTCTTCAACTTTTCAGTTGGCCCTTTCAAAGCCTTCATTCTAGGCTTCTAAGATAGCCTATAGCTACTTTGAATGCTATAGGTATAGGAGATAAAAGGAAAGAGAAGTTGTCATGGTATCCAGTTCTGGAGTTGCATTACTCAAGACTTTCCTGTTACGTGAAACTTGGAATATACTTCAAAGAGAGGGAAGGGCATCATGTCACATTTGCACCCAGATTTATAAAAATCTAGAATGAATAAATTCATTGTGATATCTTTCAATTGTATAGTCATGTATACATTTTAAATCTCTATAATTTTTTTATGTTTGTGTTTTCTTTTCTTTTTCTGTTTTTGGTCAGTCGTGGGACTTGAACTCTAGGCTTGGGCGCTGTCTCTGCGCTCTTCAGCTCAAGGCGAGCTTGAGCCACAGAGCCACTTCAGGTTTTCTAGGGGTTTATTGGAGATAAGAGTCTCACGGCCTTTCCTGCCCAGGCTGGCTTTGAACCATGATCCTCAGATCTCAGCCTCCTGAGTAGCTAGGATTACAGGTCTGAGCCACTGGTACCCGCCTTTGTATTTTCTTATGATGGGTAGGCTTTTACTTTTTACAATAAAAATGTAGTTATCTTAATCTTTTTAAGAAATGATTATTTTTTTAATGGCAGGTTGAAACCACGGACGAACCCCATGAGAGACATCTCAGCAGGGTCAGAAATTTGTGTAATCCTTAGCCAGCCTAGGTTTGTTTTCTAAAACTCTTCTAAGTCAGGGCTGAAATCTGGCAAGCTCAGTATTTTCTTGGCCTGCTCAGCCACATAACCCATAAATTTCATTTGTCCTGGCTCTCCCTGCTCCCCAGGGAACTCTTCTGCCCTCTGGAACTTTAAAAAGCAGCCTCTAAGCTGCCACATACTTGTATTCCCCATCAGGGTTTAGGTTCCCTTTCCAAAGGCCACTGACATTGGTTCTGAGGAGCAATAAAAGTCAGCCCTGGATTAGGTGCAGCTACTTAGCTGAGCTGGTATATGTAATTAAACCTTTCGCCTATGAAAGGGAGATAATCCTCCCTTTGTGGGGAAGAAATTCTTCTCTTTGCTTCTTATTTGCTTCTCTCCTTCACCCAAGAAGACCAAATACTAATTTGAACTAGATATATACGATGTCTATTTTTTTAAGGAATGGTAGGTAGGGACTCTGGGCTTGAAGCTCCCTGAGACTGGTGATCTTCTTTTGTTATTCCCTTCTTGGGGCAAGATTTCTCTCACAAGAAGAGAAGCATAACCACCTTAGATTCACCTACCAAGTAATTGTCAGAAATGATGTCCTAAGATTGAATTCAGGGAGAAGCAAAGGACTTTAAAACTTTTGACTTAACTGTGTAACAAGGAGCTGTAGTAGGTTTGGGGTATAACTCTAGACATTATAAAATGCAGACACGCTTCTTAAAAAAATTTTGAGACAATATCACTACTTCTTAAGATGCCTTCCTCGTAGAGGCATAAAGACTCAATGAAACCAAAGGAATGGAGCAGCCAATGGCTAGATGAATAATAGAGGCTTGATATCAAGGAACTTTTTCTGTCCTCCTCCTTTTCTTCTTCTTCCTCCCTCTTCTTCATTTTGACCCCAGGGGTCCTTCATCTAATCATACAGCATTTTGTTACACTATAAAATACCTAATTTACCAAAACTATGAATGCCTAGAAGAACCAAGCTGGTTTTTTTTCTTATACGCCTTTCAATTCCTGGAGCCAAACACAGCACCTGATCTATTCACTCGTTATTCATTTAATATCAGATGAATGAAAAGAATAAATAAATTAAAAAGCAATGACTCTTCACACAATTTGATTCTCTAAATCTGTTTCCTCTCACAGCATTCCCTATCTCATTAGTGATAGGATAATAATAATCTTATCCTAGTTAATAGCAATGCAGTCTTTTCAGTTGCGCAGGTCATAGAACATACTCCAGACTCTCTTTCTCAAGTAAGTTGAATCCAATCCATTAGCAAATTGAGCGGCTTAATTTATATCCAGCGTTCAGCCTCATCACTTCACTGCTTGCATACTGGGCAAAGCCAACTTACTCCTTGGAATCTGTTTGCAATACAAGAACTAAAGCAGCCCTTCAAAAGTTCTGGTCAGCTCAGCTCACATCCATGCTCAAAACATTTCAGGGACTTCTCCTTTTGCACAGAAGATAAACGATTCTTTTCTGTGACCTTCAAGTCTCCTTTCATTTCCCGCCCCTCACTACTTTATCTCCTACCTTTCCAGGCAAGCCTATTCTGCTCCAGCCATGTCAAATGTGCCAAATGCACTCTTTTGTTGTTGTTCTTGGTTGTGAGGTATGAACTCAGGGCCTGGACACTGTCCCTAAGCTCTTTTGCTCAAAGCTTATGCTCTACCACTTTGAGCCACAGCGCCATTTCCAGTTTTAAGTTGTTAATTGGAGATGAGTCTCATAGGGACTTTTCTGCCTGGCATGGCTTCCAACTGCGATCTTCAGATCTCCGTTTCCTCAGTAGCTAGGGTCATAGGCATGAGCCACCAATAGTGGCCACCAGATGCGCCCTTAACTCAGTCCTCTGCATTGTATGATTCTACACCAAGAACCTCAGAACCCCTAAAGAGGATATTTTTCAGTGCCAAGTCACATCAGGTCACTGAGCCAGCATATACCTCCTATGTAAATGCTCTTAAAAGTCTGGAGGCTTGGTAGAGCACTTCCTTAGCATGTATGAGACCCTGAGTCCAATTCCCATCGGACAAAAGGTCTGGATATTTGCCTTCATGGCCCCTTTAAGGATATGAAGGAAAAATATTTATCATGAATTTGCAGTAGTGTTGAAGCATTCCTCCTTATTCAATAGGTTATGGATTAAGTCTAGAAATGTGGTAAGAGATAATTTTCCACTTGACATTTATAAGTGTTCATCAGATCTTGGGGGTTTTATCCTTCTGTTGTTATGGAAATCAAGCAACACCATAGGTGTTGTTTATCTGTCTTTCCCCTAAAAACTTTATGGTTTATTATCCATATTCACCAATCTCTGCAGACCAAGTCCCTGGGCTGTGACACCGGCCTTGCTGCCTGATGGATGATCACATCTCCCTCGCCCCTGGCAGCTATCTGGTGTTCATTATTCTCAATTCTAGGGATCACTGTCCAAGACAACACCACCTTGTATTCTAACTCAGGCCATCAGCATTTGTCATGCCTTACTGAAAGGAGGTAGTCTGGTCCTACCAGAAAACAGAGTCAGCTGGTAGATCTCACATAGTAAAAACCATTCTGATGTGCCCAACTTCTTGGAACTCCTACCCTCAGTTCTTGGCTAAAGAAATTCCAGCTTTCCCATTTCATTCATTACAATGCTGCCTTCATTTAGTAGCTACCCTCATAGTGTAGTTGGGCCAGCTTCAAATATATTTGTCAGGATTTTAACCACTAAGACATGAGATCATGCACCTGCACGACAACTTCTACCCAACCACCCTTGTGTTCCATTTTCCACAGATTCAATATTCTCCAAAACCTACTCCATACACATTATCCTGGCTCCAATTAGCAACCTCTACAGACTATATTTCTTTCATTCAGGCTCTGGTGAACCTTTACTCCAGTTAAGGCTGAAGACAGCGAAGGCAGGCAAGAGCAGATCCTAATGAGGATAAGTATCTTATTGCAAGGGACCTATAACATGGGTAAAGAGACTGATTCCTCTACCTTTGGAGTTCAGAGAAATGCATAAATGCAAGATTCTTCAGCTCCTCCGGTGCGTTTTAGGATTGAAGATGAACAGCATGCAAGGGTTGTCACACTGCATCTACCATCTACATGCCTCAGCTAGACTTTGCCAGTGGGCTAGATGTTGGATGGGAGGATAGAGGCCTCGACCCTTCCTGACTATTGAGACCTCTCACCTCTCCTAATCTCCCTTCTTCTTTCATTTGTTTCCTCTTTAGTATGCATCACTTTCTAAAGTGTTATGTCGTTTATATACTGATTTAGTTTATTGTCTGAAAGCATCAGTAAAGTGTCAGTTCCACGCAGGCAGGTGTTTCATGTTCCATTCCCCACAGTATCCATCCTGTCACGTAGAAAAGTACAAGACCCATAGTGAGCTCTCAATAGACGTTTGCCAGATAAATTAAAATAGCACAATAAATAGCACGCTCGCATTTAGCACTTTACAAACACTAGAGTCATTGACACACAGTTTGATATCTATTTGTGTTTAATCTTCATAATCACCTCTCCACTTAAGCAAAGGTGATGCTATCATTCTGATTTTGCAGACAAAGGGAAAAAAGGCTAAGTGATGACAGCAGTAATGGAATGGAAGGAAAGTATGGGACTTTGGATCATGTAGAACTCCCTTTGGATTTTGGTCCCAAAACTTGGATCTTGCATAAGCTCTTTGCAATCCATTCTTCATCAGCAAGTTAAAACTTGCTCTGAAGATCATGTGAAGATTAAGTGAAATGATATACTGGAGAAAGTTAACAGTTGTATCCACTACAGAGGCTATAAATTGTCATTCTTTGGGCAAGGATATAGGAAAGAGTTTGAGCACAGTACTTACTTCTCTATATACCATTCCATAATTCAGAGGTGAATAGCACCAGTAAGTACTACAAATTCTAGCCACAAACAATGTTTCCACTTTACAGGTGCCGTTCACACCATTTATGCCACTTCCCTCAGGCTTAATTTGGCTACTTAATTTGATTGTATGCTCAAGTATGTTCAAAGATAGTTTTTAACAGACAGGTTTACAGCTTGGTTGCAGCTGGCCAGTTACCTTAGTTCAGTTTGATGTATTTGTTGAACCTATCTGGGCCCTAAAGGGATTTTTGAGTAATTGTTACCTGGCCTAATGATAAGTTTTGGCCGCAGTCAGCTCAAGATTTGAATCCTGACACCAGCTTTAATTTATACATTCCTCGCCTCGTTTCATTTACATGAAATGGTTACTTTTGCCTTCTCAGTGGCATGGGTTCCAAAGTAGAACACTTTGGCACCCAGACCGGCAAGGCCCCCACTCCAACCCCCCTTCTGATTCTTCAAGGTGACCCAGACAACAGATGTGTGGGTAAAATGAAGAGCCCGTTCTGTTTGCTGCCAAAGCTTCGTCTTATCGACAGCAGAACATCAGCATTGCAAAAAGATGCCTCTAGTCCCTGTTGCTGCCACTACTGGTGATGAAATACCACTTGTAGAATTTATGAGAGCTAATACACAATAATCTTGGATCTAGATATCCTCTTTCCCCAAGTCTAGGCAGGCATTGAATGATTTTTTTCTCCTCTCTTTTGTTAGCATATACTAATCATACGAAGGGGTTTCTATGATATTTCTATACCTATACATAACATAATTTAACCAAACTCACCTCTCTATTATTCTCCTTCCCTTCCTATTTTCAAAAATAATGTTAACAGGTTTCGTTATTGTATTTTCATGCATGCATATGAAATGCTTCAATCATTCACCCTTCTTCATTCTTTCCTTTCACTCCCCCCCACCTTTTCTTCTGGCTCCTACTACAAACCAATTCCCCTATTTTACTCTCAGGCCATTCACTTTGTTTTTAGGTCTCGATTCTGCATATGTGGACATATGACATATGACGAGGACATAAGACGGTGACTTATTTCACTTATTTCCAGGACCACCCATTTTTCTGCAGATGACATCATTTCATTTTTCAATATGGCTAATTAATACTCCTTTTGTGTGCATGTAAATGTGTGTGAGCGTGTGTGTGTGTGTGTGTGTGTGTGTGTGTGTGTGTGTGTGTGTGTGGTCTGAGCTATCCATGTGAATATATCGTAGGAAAGAAAACCAAGGATGACAGTCTCTCTTGTTCAACAGTTATCTCCAACTTGCTAAAGTGAAGATGAAGGCACCATTTACACATTTAACTCACTCCAGCCTTCCAACTGACTCCAGGTCCATCCACCATCTGCCTGCCTGCTGCTGCACCATGGACCACAAAGGGGATCTTCCACCAAGCCTAGAACAATCCAAAAGAGCAATGAGAAATAATAAAAATGACCTGTTTAGGCTAGCTTGATTACCCCTTTGAACGATTAATGTACATATGACAACAAGAATATTAAGGAGTTGGATCATATCTGGACTGGGGTAAAGGTACTAGTTGGGAGTGGGGAGAGACATGGAGATGGGCAAGGATGACCACTATAGTCAGAATAATCTATGTACACACGTGAAAACGAATTAAGAAATCTTGATGACACTGGCTTGGGAACAGAGATAGGAAGGAGGGATGATGATGGTAGGAATAACAGATCAAGATGCATTATATACATAAATGGACACATTAAAATGAACCCCCCTGGTACAACTGATAGATGCTGGTGAAAAACAATCACAGAAGCTCTTGTGGCACTGCAGGTTTTAAGCATGTCACTGTATCCTTATCCATTCCCTACCTACTTCATAAAGCTCTGGTGGGGGTCCAAAGACAGAGGGATATTTGGGAAAGTATGTTGACTCATTGCTGGTAGAGCTAATGAGCTCTTAGGGAAGCTATGTTATCCTGGGAATATATGATGTGTTTGAGGAGTAAAAATGATCTTTTCAGTTTTAGCTAAGTCAGGTACAAGAAAAGCTTGAATTATTTAAAAAAATCAGTTGTAGGATAATTCAGTAATTTAGTTTCTAGAAGTTTCTGTGACTTGTTACTTCACTGAAAACCATGTTTTCTCCATGGAACTGTCTCCTTTAGCAGCCACTGATACTGATGCAGTAGAGCATGCCATTGTGAAATTGCAGGAGTTGGCTCCATGTTCCCTCCCTCCATGTTCCATCCCTCAGATGTGCTTCTACGAAAAGGTGTTAGGTGTTAGGAAATGGGGAGACATGGACCAGATCCTTCAGTAAAGCCTTGGACAGCTAGACTTGAAGGAACATGATAATTTCCTCAGAGGTATAGCTCTTTGTAGCCACTCTCCTGACATTTCCTTAGGGACTTAGACACTTCCTGTATACAACTACCCTTCCTTGGTGGCCACAAACCTCAGCCACTCAATCAAAGTTCCAATCTGTCTCTCTCTTTGCCCAAATGACACATCCTAGCCATAGAGAAGAAGTAGCCTTTGTTTTCTTTCTCTGTTGAGAAACTTTCATTAATTTATTCATTAACCTGTGAAAGAAACAGGTACTAAGATCTGTGCTTCAACCATCAAATTGAAAATAATAAAACACAGTGAATAGTTATTCTTGTTATAAATGATTAGTGTAGGGAATAATCGGAAGTCATGAGAACCATCAACTCTGAAGGAATAGAAAAAAAAAAAACCTTCCTAGAGTCTTTTACACTAAAGCCTGAAGAATAAGCGAGTGTAATTTAAGACTATGTAAGAAGGTTGGGATTAAGGGTTCTGGGGTATTGTCTGTGTTGAATGTGTAGAAACAAAGAAAGAACACATGAAAAACAGAAAATGGCAGGTGTGAGATCAAAATTGAGAAAGCACAAAATTCTTGTGTGTGTGTGTGTGTGTGTGTGTGTGTGTGTGTGTGTGTTCATTCATGCTAAGTGCTCAAATTCAGAGCATGGGCACTGTCCCTGAGCTTTTGTGCTCAAGATTAGCACTCTACCACTTTGAGCCACATTCCCACTTCTTGTTTGTTTGTTTGTTTGTTGAAGATAAGAGTCTCATGGAATTAGCCAGGTTCCAGGGGCTCACACCTGTAATCCTAGCTACTCAAGAGGCTGAGATCTAAGGATCATGGTTCAAAGCCAGCCCGGACAAGGAAAGTCTGTGAGACTCTTATCTCTAATAAACCACTAGAAAGCCAGAAGTGGTGCTGTAGCTCAAGCGGTAGAGCACTTGCCTTGAGCTGAAAAACTGGGGACAGCACCCAAACCCAGAGTTCAAGCCCTACGACCGACAAAAAAAAAAAAAGGCTCATGGCATTCCCTGTGCAGGCTGGCTTTGAACTCTGATCCTCAGATCCTGACCTCCTCAGTAGCTAGGATTGCAAGCATGAGCCACCTGTGCCCAGCTATTACAAGATTTTAAGTAACTGGAAGAGTTGAATATAGCTAGAATAAATACAGCATGTGAAAGGAAGAGAGAGAGAGACGTGAACTGGATAAGTGAGCAAGGATCAGTCTCTACTTCTCTCCCCTATTTGCATGTTTTCATGTTTTTGTTTATTCAAGAAATATTTCAGTTCTTCATATGTGCCTATTTATGGAAGATCAGGAAAGACTTTGTATACTAGGTAAAGGAATTTTGTCCTTGTCATAAAAGCACATAAATTATTGCATCAAACCCAAGCTAATATTCCAGGAAAGCTAATTCCAGTGACCAAGATGTCTTCAGGCTTTGTCTGGGGAAAGCCTTTGGCATTCTCACACAGATAATGTCTGGGAGTCTGAGGGGAATGCAGAGAATAAGATCTTTCTTGCCTCTCACTACACTATGGGGAAAGAAACACTTAGTGAAGCTAAAGGCCAAACCGCTGTGCTCCTCATATTTCTTGATCAAGGAGTTCCCCCAGGACTTTAGGACCCAGGGCAAGGCACATTCTCAACCTCCTGACATTGAGATCCCCAAAGATATCCAGAGAGAAGTTCTTTTGGAGGGTACATAAACTTTTAGAATTGTTACGTTTGCTTTGATGTATCAACTCCTTTATTATTTGAAATGACTTCCTTTATTCCTGCTCATATTTGCTCTAAAATCTACTTTGATATTAATTTAGACATCTAGCTTTCCTATAGTAATAAGAATAGGGTATAGCTTTTTCATCCTCTCAACTTTGATGCATTTATGTCTTCATATTTAAGGTGGGTTTCTTGGTTGGGTATATAGCTAATTGGTAGAGTTTGCCTAGCATGTGTAATGCACCAATATCTCCAATATCATACAAAATAATTAATTATTAATTGACTAAAATAAAGTGGTTTTCTTACAGGAAGTATATATTTGGTATTTGCTTTTTAAATCTAGTCAAGTTTTAAATTTTTATATTTAGGCCATTTACATGACTATAGTTTTTGATATGGTTAAATTTTACTTACATCTTGGGGTTTTTTTTTCATTGGTCTTGTCAGCTCTTTGCCTGTTCCTCTTTATCCCATATTCATTTAGGTTCCAAAATTTTGAAATCATTGCTATCTCTTATGTAGCAATACTGCGTTTGAACTCAGGACCTTATGCTTGCTAGGATGGCACTCTACCACTGAGCTATACCTCTAACCATTTCTATTTCTTAGACTTTTCCTGAATCATTTTAGTGGTTACTTTAATATTTATGGCACTGTTGTCCTTCTGTACCACCAGAAGATTGGCTCCATGGTTCCTTAGGGATACTAAGACTTATAGGTGTTTGAGTTTCTCATATAACCCCTGTTGTCACTGTATTTAATTTGGGAAGGAGAAGGGAAAAAACAAAATGTTTAAATAGTGATGAGATGTACTATGTTGAAAAACAAACTTTACAATTTAGGAAGGGGTGAGGAATGGGGGTAGGGGTGGGGGTGTAGTTGTGGAGGTGGGAGGGAAGGGATGACGGGAAAAGCAAAGGAGACAACAATGCTCAATAGGAAATGTACTCATTACCTTGCTCATGTAACTGTAACCCCTTTTTACAGTATTTTTCCAATTAAAAACATTAAAAAATAAAAAATAAAAAAACATAGTATTTGCAAATAACCTACCTCATCCTCCTGTATACTTTAAATCATCTCAGATTTTAAACACCTAACACAACATTGTTGTATAAATTGTTGTCAAACTATTTTGTTCAGAGGTAAATGACAGGAAAAATGTCTGTAAGTGTTCAGTACACATACAATTCTTTGAAAATATTCTAATTCAGAGTGGGTTGAATCTACAGATGTGGCAATTGCTGATAGATTCAGATTTCTACAAGATCATCTTTTATTTATTGCCTGAGAGCTTCTTTGAACATTTATTAGAGTATAGAAACATACTGAATTCTTTCAACTAGTATATCTTTTAAAATCCTATGCTACTCCTGCTTTTGAAATATACTTTTGCTGGGTATAGAACTCTTTTTGGGGGGAGAATGATTTTTTTTAGGTATATTTCTAGGTTAACAGCTTTCATCTCTCTTGTGTTACTATAAAGATACTATTAATCTGCTATATGTTTGCCTTCATTTTACCTTTGTTATTTTGAACATGTTGTATCTTTTTTCCTCTGGCCATTAAGCTCTTCTCTTTGTCAGAGGTTTTCAATAACTTTAATTATATTATTCCTTGGTAAAATTTTCTTCATATTCATTAAGATTCTTGATATTCTTTCTTTTTTTTTTTTTTTCCTTTCCAGTACTGGGTATTGAACTGTGGACCTCACACATACTGTGCAAGTGCTCTACCACTTGAGTCACACATCCAGTTTGTATTTTGTTTTTAAGATAGAGTATTGTTAACTTTGCCTGGTGTTGGTCTCAAACTCACAACCCTCCTGTCTCTGCCTCCCAAAGAAGCTGAGATTCCTGACATGTACTGCCAACACTCAGCTGAAATAGCTGGTTTATAACCTTCTTCAACTTTGAAAATATTTCAACAATTATTTTTTCTAAAAAAAATTTTTTGGTCAGTCATGGGGCTTCAACTCAAGGCCTGGATGCCGAACCTAAACTCTTTGTGCTCAAGACTAGCCCTCTACCACTTTGAGCCATAGTGACACTTCCGGTTTTTTGTAGTAGTAAATTGGAGATAAGAATCTCAAGGGGATTTTTCTGCCTGTGCTGGTTTAGAACCTCGATCCTCAGATTTCAACTTCCTGAGTAGCTAGGATTACAGGCATGAGCCACCAGTGCCCAGTTATTTCTTCAAATATTTGTCTTTAGTTTTCATGGATTCAATATGTTGAACAACCTTAGATATGCCTAGGTACCCCTCCTCTTTGGAGACTTATATTTTTTGGTTTTTAAAGTTATTCTTTAGTTTACTTATATCCCTGCTACTTTTCTCTCTGTTGTGATTTGAATATTTTTTGTTATTCTATCGTTAAGTTTGTAATCTATTCTTATTGCCATGGATTGCATTGTATATATTTTTTTCATCTCTTACTACAATTTTCCTCTTACAAGTTCTATTTGTTTTTACTTTAGTATCTTCAATGTCTCTGCTTAATTACTATATTCACTTTTTACTTTAGCTTCTTAAACAGTGACAGTGGTAGTTTCAATATCCTCCATTAATTATAGCACTGTGTCATTTCTGGGGCTTTTATGCAAGCATTATTTCTTATTCACTTTTGTATCTCCAGGTGCATAATTGGCATCCAGGGTCATGGCACCAGAGTAGAACTTAAGGTCAGAGGGTCGAGTGTCATCACCTGCTGTTCTACCACGTGGTCTCACTGGGAGGCTTTCTTCATCTATACCTCAAGCTGGATGAGCTGCTTTGAAATTCTGTTGTATAATACTTTAAATTTCCCTCATAACTCATCCTCACAAGTCTGCTTTACACTTTGTAGTAGTGACTATTATTTCAGTTTTTAAAAATTATTTTAGTAAGTGCAAATATGTTTGAAAAGCGAAGGTCTTACTTGACCTCTTACTAGCTGTGTAACCTTGGCAAAGCATTTAAATTCCCTGGGGCTCACATTTTTTTCCTTGGTAGTTTCATGATAAAATTATTTTGAGGATTCAATATTTAAAGCACCTAACACAGTTAAAAGCAATTGCTCATGCCAAACAAGTAATAGCCAGCAAAGTCAAATGATAATTATAATTTAGCTTAAAAATAATTATAAGAAATGGATTTCAAGTCAGGCACTAATGGCTCACACGTGCAATCCTAGCTATTCAGGAGGCTGAGATCTGAGGATAGTGGTTCAAAGCCAGCCTGAGCAGGAAAGTCCATTAGACATTCACCATCAATTAACCTCAAAAAGCCAAAAGTAGAGCTGTGACTCAACTGGTCTGAGCACTAACCTTGGGAACACAAAAGCTCAGGGACAGTGTCCCAGTCCATAGTTCAAGGACTGGCCAAAAATAAAAAAGATTAAAAAAATTGGTTTCAAAAACTTGAAAATATACTTCATCGACCAAATATGGACTAAACATGCTGAAATATCAGCAGTAGCATGCACATCATCAACTACAAGATGCCAGCCAGTGAGGCTCTTCCCCTTGGTGAGTCAGGCTCTGGAGTACCACTTCCCTCTTCTCCTGATGGCTTCCCAGTCATCCTTTAATACCCAGATTGGATGTCACTTCCTCTAGTGTATTCTCCACTGCCCCTGGTAATTAGAAACTTTCTAGAACTTTCTAGACTTTCTAGACTGATGAGATAACACTCATTATGTGTCATATCTGTATCCATTATGTATCATTATATATCATTATGGAGCTAAAATGAGCACAGAGCCTGCACATAGTATGTACTCCACATATTTTTACTGCTTAATGACTGAAAGCAACAAAAATTTGGAGGCTTCTAGTTGATATTTAATAAAATTTACTTGTGTATTGACAGGGAAAATTAAGGCCTGGTATAATTCTACAGATTCAGATGTAAGCTAAAGAAAAAAAATAAAAACTCATCAGAGATTTTTGAAATTCAATTTCAAATAGAAATAGTAAAGAGTTTAATGATACTTACTCACTGACCGGAAGAGTCTGAAAATACTCTCTTTCACTGAAAGCATAAGAAAAGCTTTCAGACTCCCAGGAATCACTTGGGAATCACGGAGATCATCTTTTAAATCAAAGCTAACATGAAAACAAACCAACCCAGGGTTTAATTCTCTGTGACTGCTCCTTTAAATCAGCTGAAGTTTCAACCACGTTTGGTGGAAAACCATGCAGTGGATAGCTCTTTTTTTAAAGAAAATTATAATTCTTGTGCTTAATTATGGATGTTTGGAAAACTCAAATTAAAGTGCACACATTTTTAATCTGAGGCCTATTTTCCCAATATGTGAGGAGTTCAAAAAGTTCAGATAGAATAAGTTAATA
Source organism: Dipodomys spectabilis (assembly GCF_019054845.1). Classification (NCBI taxonomy): domain Eukaryota; kingdom Metazoa; phylum Chordata; class Mammalia; order Rodentia; family Heteromyidae; genus Dipodomys; species Dipodomys spectabilis. The sequence continues at coordinate 15,418,061 of NW_024870683.1, forward strand.
GCCATCAATAATTCCCACGGAGAGTTAGAGTAAGTTACTTTATCATTCTTGAGTATTAACTTTCTTCAAAGTCACAGAAAAGAAGAAGTACAAAGGTGTCATTTAGAATAAGCATACGTGGCACCTGCTAATATAGTAGTTCAAGAGTCAAGAAGGAAGAGACTCCATCCAAAATTATTCTTGCCTAAGTAGCCCAGGATTAAATCCAATTTAAGTAGCAAGGAACAGTAGAAGGCAGAGGCTCTTGGAATCAACCAGACAAGTCTCCATTCTCACTCTTTGATATTGGCTTTCTGTGAGAAAACAAAGTCCTTATCCTCTCTGAGCACCAGTTTTACTGAAGATAAAATTTACATATTCTGTCCACATTCTGCTACTTAGGATACATTCATGGTAGTCACAGGGATTAGGCATCAAGGAATGAGTTCAGAATGGGTTTCTGTTCTAACTAGGGATAAGCTGAGAGAAAGCCTCCTGCCTTCTGAGCTTCCCTGGAAATATGGATATATTCTGGCCCCACCCAGCCTCACTGAAAAAGTGAATCCCACCCAGTGTTGGCCTAGCTAACATTATCATTACAGTTAGTCATCTCCAAATCATGTAGAATTGATCATATATTTTTTAAACATGGTTTGGAATTCTCTGTACCTGCCATTACTACCCTCATCTGCCAATATTTCCCCTAACTGAATTGATAGCTATAAAAAGTATGTTGACATGATTTTTATGGATTATTTTGCTCTGTATTCAATGAATGACATAGAAAAAAATACTTTTGTTTCCTTTAACAAATACTTTTGCTTGCTTTTTAGAGCCTGAAAGACAAGAGCCCAATTTTTTTTTGGGGGGGGTCTGGTCGTGGGGCCTGAACTCTGGGCCTGGGCGCTGTCCCTCAGCTCTTCAGCTCAAGGCTAGCGCTCTACCACTTGAGCCACAGCGCCACTTCCGGCTTTTTTCTTTTTGCTTATGTGGTGCTGAGGAATCGAACTCAGGGCCTCAGGCATGCAAGGCAAGCGCTCTCCCACTGAGCCACCTTCCCAGCCCCCAAGAGCCCAATTTTAAAGCAGCAATTTTAGACTTGAAAAGAAGTTCATACAAACAAACAACCTAATTTGACCCAAAGGATATTGGGAAATGTGCCAGGTGAAGAAGAGAACAGGGAAATCTGGACTTGTCATTCCTCCCACATACAGTGTTGGCTAAGACAAAATAAGGTAATTTCCCTAACGCATCTGACATTTCCTAATCATTCCCCAGTGGTATTAGGAGTAATTAATAGCACTAATCAATTTCCTGCTATGCACACTCCCTCCCTAAACTAAACAATAGTCTCCAGAATTTTGGATCACAAATTATGATGAACTTTTTAAAGGTTCAACATACGTAGGTTCAACAACTCTTAATATATGTTCATTTCTTTATATAATGTGTATGTGCTGCTTTGTATGTTAAAACTCACACAAGTTGGTGATGACGGTGTTTGATTTCATTTGGGTCTGGTGAGGGGGTAGAGGGGAGTACAGAAAGGGAGAAAGGAAGGCTGAACAAATGCACTCATGGTATTCAGCATACACTATGTGGAAAATGACCTATGTAACTTGTGGGCAGAGATGAGAAGAGGAAACTGGGGGTAAAAGTAAAGGAGAGGTGGCACTGTCCCCCAGAAAAGAAATGTTCTAATTACCCGACTTACAGAATGATAGCCCCTCTGTACAGCTCCTTAATCATAATCAAATTATTAGTAAAAACTTAGATAAAATATTTAAATAGCAAGAAAAGGATGAAATAACTGAATTTTTTTTTTTTTTTTTGTCAGTTATGAGGCTTGAACTTTGGGCTTGGGTGATGTCCCTCAGCTCTTCAGCTGAAGACTAGTGCTCTACCACTTCCAGTTTCCTGAGTGGTTTACTGGAGATAAGAATCTCATGGCCTTTCCTGCCCAGGGAGCTGGCTTTGAACTGTGACCCCCAGATTTCAGCCTCCTGAATAGCTAGGATTACAGGTGTGAGCCACTGGCGCCCAGTTTGCTTGCTTGCTTGCTTCTTGCTTGCTTGCTTGCTTTTTCTTTCTTCCTTTCTTTCTTTCTTTCTTTCTTTCTTTCTTTCTTTCTTTCTTTCTTTCTTTCTTTCTTTCCTTCTTTCTTTCTTTTGACATAAGTTTTAAAGTTTCACATCATATTTATCTTTGTCTGACTGTATGGTCCTGCTTTTTTTCTTTTCTCTTTTTCTTTCTTGTTTTTTTTTTTTTTGTTGTTGGTCATGGGGCTTGAACCCTGGGCCTGAGGGCTGTCCCTCAGCTTTTCAGCTCAAGGCTAGTGCTCTACCACTTGAGTCACAGCACCACTTCCAGTTTTCAGAGTGGTTTGGAGATAAGAGTCTCTTGGCCTTTCCAGCCGGGGCGGATCCTGAGATCCTGTGTAGCTAGTATTACAGGCATGAGCCACAGACACCTGGCTAATTTTCAGCATTTTTGATGCCAAGAATTATTCTTTCAAACAAATTAGAAGGGACTACATATTTATATTAACAAATAGACCCAAAATCCACTAAAATTCTTTTTCTAGGTTAATTAAGTATTCAGGTGTCATAAATAATTTCCATGGTGGGACAATGTAACAATAGAAATATTCTTTAAGGGCCATTTTAAAAAAATGTCTTGGGTTTCTTTTAAGAATTTTTGTTTATCATTACTAAATGTCACTGTTACCTTGATAAACAAACTATTTAGTCAGTGCTTACTTTCTTTTAATTTATCATATAAGCGACATTTGTTATATTTTTTAAATCATTATATAAAAATGAGGGAGGGGGTAAAAATGTTTGACAAGAAATGATGTATGTGTAACCCCTCTGTACATCACCTTGACAATAAAATTAAATTTAAAAACATAAAAAAGATCAATAAACTGCAGCTTTGTCTTTAACTTCAATGATCTTTAAAATGCTTTAAACTTTAAATGTGAACTTCTGTCTTCGGAAGTTCAGAATATCATTGTGAAACAGGAGTCAGCAAACTATGGCCTTTAAATCAAAACCATTCCACTCCTGTTTTTGCAAATAAAGTTTTATTGCCACACTCATCCATTTGCATATTGTCTATGGGTGCTTTACACCTACAATGGCAGAGTTGAATGGTAGTGACAGAGCCTGTGTAGTCTAAAATATTGACTATCTTCCTCTCCTCTCTGCAGAAGAAAAGTATTAACTCTTACTATAGATCATTATACAAGTTTTAATATTAAAGGTTCTGTTCTTCCCAAAAATCAGTACGTCTACATTTTTGTAGACTTTTTAATTGCCAAGGTTTCAAGTCCTTTAGTCATTAAAATTCACTTGTGCTTCCATTTCTCTAGCCTTACTCCTTCTTATATTCAAGAAATCATTAATACATGTATTATTAATATATCCCTTCCAGGATATTTTTTTCTCAGTAGAAAGAGAGAAAATATTGAAACAGGATCTACGAAAGATCTAGCAGGGGAAGTGGTACAGTTCAATGATAATGTACTTGTGTAGCATGCAAAAGATCTCAAGTCCCAACACCACAACAAAATAGAGAGGGGGAGATGGAGAAGGGAGATGGAGGGAGGTATACAGGGAGGGAAGAAAGGAGGGACATAAGGAGGAATGGAAGGAAGAAAGAAAGAAAGGCAGGCATGCAGAAAGGAAAAGAATTAAGCTAATGTAAAACATTGAGAAAAGTTAGTAATAACTATACTTTCATTCAAATATATCTCCACAATGTCAATTCTATCCTAATGCTGATTTATTCAGACCAGCAATATTATCTATCATCTTCCAATGATGTTTGCTGACAAAGCAACACACTTTTGCTTGTTTATTTCAGCCAATTTTTATCAGATAGAAGAACAAATGTTTTCCTAATAGTATGTAGTAACTTTTTAGCCTCTGGTCATTAAAAGATGCACACAGAAAAAGAGACTGAGGAGAGAAAGAGAAAGAGAAAAAGAAAGGGAAAGAGAAAGGAAGAGAAAGAGAAAGAGAAAGGAAGAGAAAGAGAAAAAGAAAGAGAAAGAGAAATTATGTTAAGTGCTGGGCACTGGTGGCTCTTGCCAGTAATCTTAGCAACTCAGGAAGATGAGATCTGAGGATTGTGCTTCAAAACCAGCCCAGGCAAGAAAATCTGTGAGACCCTTACAACTAGTAAGTACTAAAAAGCCAGAAATGGAGGCGTGGCTTAAAGTGGTAGAGCACTAATCTTGAGCACAAAAGCTCAAGGACAGCACCCAGGCCCCAAGTTCAAGCACCAGAACCAGTACACACACACACACATTTTATATATATATATATATATATATATATATATATATATATATATATAAAATCATCTTTTATGTGGTAGATGCTTTGATTCTAATTGTCAAGATAATCATGACAACTTCAAAATATATTTGGGGGTAGTGTTCAGTGCTAATGATATTAAACTTAAATCCACAGTTTGAATAAATTCTAGAGATATTATTTAGCCTATAGAGGCATCATTTCGTGCTCTCATCACTTAAGTATTTCAGATGAGAACTATGCTGTTATTCTCATGGGTATGCCTTTAAATGTGATTTGGCACATCTCTCTTGAAGTTGTCAATATGTTTTAACTATAAATGCCTTGAAAAGATTGTCTTTTGGACTTACCTGTTTAGTGTAGCCTCCTGTACCTGGATGATCATCTCTTTCTCAAGATTTGCAGAAGCTTCTGCTCTAATTTCACTAAACAAATGTTCTATGCCTTTAGTTTGCTGTGCTTCTCCTCCTCCTTCTCCTATTACTCCTCTCCTCTTCTTCTATGTCCATCATTCATCAGTTTGGTCTTTTAACGTGTCTCAGAGGTCTCTTTTTTTCAATTTTTCTTTATTGTTATTGAAGTTTTGGAGTACGGAGGAGTTATAGTCACATGAACAAAGTAATGAGTGATGAGTACAATTCTTTTTGAACCATGTCTCTTCTTCTGTCAAATACTGTACAGAGGGGTTACAGTTATATGAGTAAGGTAATGAGTATACTTCTTATCAAGCATTGTCACCTCCTCCTATGTTTATCTCCTACCATCTCTTCCCGCCCAACCTCCCCAGCCCCTCCCTTCCCCCCCAAGTTGTAAAGTTTGTTTTCAACATAGTGTCTTGTACATCTCATTGTTACAATGGGTCAACCTGTATCCCTATTTAAGCATTCTGTTTTTTCCCTTCCCCTCCCCAAATTAGAAAAATGTATATACAAGATGCAGGCACCAACATCAAAAACAGTGAAAACAAGGGTTATACTGTGGGGGAAGAACATACAAGAGAAATAAAAAGCACATAGTACATTTTTAATACGTTAAAAACAATAGCAAGAAAGAAAGAACCACTTGTGTCCCTATCTTGGGGTTCGTTTCACTTAACATCATCTTATATGGTCATATGTACATAGCTTTTGACCTTTTCTGCTTGTCCTAGACTTATACTAGTTATTGCAAATAAGGGAAACCATGGGACCTATGTTTCTTTGGGCCTGGCTTACTTCATTTAATATAATTTTTTCCAAGTCTTTCTATTTCCTAACAAATGGGGCAATGTCATTCTTTCTGATGGAGGCATAGAATTCTATTGTATAAATATACCACATTTTCTTGATCCGTTCATCTACTGAGGGGCATCTGGGTTGGTTCCATATCTTAGCTGTGGTAAATAATGCTGTAATATAGTTGTGCTGACAGCCTTAGTATGGCCTTGTTTGTGATCGTTTGGGTAAATGCCCAAAAGTGTATCCCACTTGGTGATAGGGGAGCTCTATGTGGAATCTTTTGAGGAACCTCCCTACCGCTTTCCAAAGTGGTTGAGGTCTTATGGTGTCCCAGACATACTTTTTTTCCCCTTTATCTTTGGACTTTTTTTTTTTTTTTTTTGGGTCCAGTTGTCGGGCCTGAACTCTGGGCTTGGGCGCTATCCCTCAGCTTTTCAGCTCAAGGCTAGCGCTCTACCACTTGAGCCACAGCACCACTTCCGGCTTTTTTCTTTTTGCTTATGTGGTGCTGAGGAATCGAACCCAGGGCCTCATGCATGCAAGGCAAGTGCTCTACCACTGAGCCACCTTCCCAGCCACCCCTTTATCTTTGTCAGAATGTTCTCTACCTTCTCTACTAAGAAGATATTCTATCTTCAACTTGATTCCATCTATAGCAAGGCTTTTAAATTAGGTTTTTTTTTGTTATTGAGTTTTTCAAATACAGAATTTTTTTACTTGATATTATTCAAAGACTTGTAGTTTTTATGTCTTGAATTGTCGTCCCTATTTCATTCAAATGTGTATTTGTATTTTTTTGAATTTGTTCACATACTAACTTATGTCCTCTTTAATTAACCAGCTATCATTCTCTTAAGTGCAGATCGTATTTGAGATTTGATATGTTAAACTATCATTAAGTCCTTTATTGTCGTATTGTTGAATTTTGGGCCAGTCATGCTACTTTATTCATATGACTTGTGATCCTATATTTGGGTTTGCATTTCTATATTTGGATTTACAATCTTTACTTGGAGGTTTTAATTTCCTATTTCCTTTCAGCTAAAGTATATACACTGTTCAGACAGGACATGGTCATGGCCAGCTTGTAGTTTGCTTTCAGTTTGATAGGATTTAATTCATTAGATAAGCATTCAGTCACAGTACTCAAGACACTGGGTATCAGCTGTTGCTCCACTCAGGAAGAAGACTAACCAAAAGAGTGTCTGGTGTTCCCCTGGTCCTAGTCACTCTTCCAGAGATGGTAAACCGGCTGCCTTTCATTGGTCATCTTAATCTAAACCTTATTTCTTTATTTTCAGTTTCATTTTTTCAGCCCCTCTAAGGATCAACTAGATTTCATTCCACCTCCATCCATGCCTATAACATTGTATTGCTGTCAAGGATATGGGTTCTTATAGCCATATAAGGAATACCATTTTACTGGAACCATTTTATTAGAGTGAATTTGAGTGACTTTCTCTTCTTGGCAGCAAACAGTACATCACTGAGAAAATTTTATTTCCGGAAAGAGAAGTTGAAAAAAAATAGATAAAATTAAGAATCATTGTCAAAAGAGATCTATTACATGCCTTTCCCTCCCTATGTCATCCTACATCCTAGCTGAGAAGCCAGGGGTGTGAGGCATGTAGTAGAGAAACTTTTGCCTTGAGTCTCTACCGCCAGACAACTTTAAGCAAAGTAACATGACAAAGAGTAGAAAAAATTCAATTCCAAGTCATTTTAAAACAGATTAGGAAAAAAAGAATATCTCTGAGGAATGGCAGTGTACATTTATCACTATCTCAGTTTAGGGGCCCTAGTGGGCTTAATTAAGCCCATCTAAGCACAGGTGGATAAAACCATGCTCATTATTTCTTGGTATAGGATTGGGATTGCTTCTTCTGGAAGTAATAATACTGAGGAAATCTGAAATAAAATGAGTAAAGTTTCGTAAGACATGAACTTGATCATCATATGCCCTGAGAATAAGATTCCAGTCCTGTGAAAACTGCAACTATCTGGCAAGGCTTTTCAGCTGACACTCTCCAAGACACAAAGACAAGGTCCAGCACAAAGGTCTGTCAAGTAAACTGTCTGTTTTTCAGGTGGTGCCACCAGTTTTGAACTACTATAGTGACTTGGGTTAATGGCTCTTCTCACTATATCTCTTTTACATACTGTTAGGTAATGGTTTGTCCCTTTCCACCCTCACACATTCCTTAATAAGTAGACTCAGAAACCACATAAAGGACCTTTATGCAAAATTAAGATTCAATGAAGGACATTATGGTAAGTTGTTTTCCTCCCTGGGAGCTTTTAAAGTCCTTCTGCTAAGAGATTCTGGATAGTTCTCTTGACAACAGCAATCATTTTGGAGTACCGCATGTGACACAAGAAACGTAATTAGAATCCTTCACCAGGACTTAGAGACCTAAAAAGAAAAGGTTTTGCTTTCTTTTCTTTTTCTCTTTTCTTTTCTTTTTCCCCCACTCTGGGACTCCTTAGCTAGAATGACCAGAAGTCAGGTCCTTATGAAAAAGTAAAAGAATGCACTAAGAAGCAAACTTGCAGAGATAATAGAGTAGGAAGAAAAATGCCCTGGTTGAACAAAGGCCTCAGTTCTAGTCCTGAAGCCTGGTTCCTGCCTTAGTTTAGTAACTACTTCATCTTTCCCAAGTTACCCAGAACCCCACCCACTCTCTTTTCTGTGGAGGCTAATTCAAATTGAGTTCCTGTCGCTAAACAGTCCATGAGACCTTGGAGGGATAAGTAAACATAAGCTGTTGTTGTTGTTGTTGTTACTGTAAATACATCCCTAGGATAAAAATTTAAACAGAACATAGAGATATATTACATAATTATAAAATTAAGTATTTCTCTCACCATCTTCAGAATTCCTCTGTACAGAAAAAAGAAAGAAAGAAAGAAAGAAAGAAAGAAAGAAAGAAAGAAAGAAAGAAAGAAAGAAAGAAAGAAAGAAAGAAAGAAAGAGAAGGAAGGAAGGAAGGAAGGAAGGAAGGAAGGAAGGAAGGAGGAGAGGAGAGAGAGAGAGAGAGAGAGAGAGAGAGAAAGCCAGACACATCTATAATCCTAGCTTCTCAGGAGGCTGAGATCTGAAGATCATGGTTCAAAGCCAACTCGGGCAGGAAAGTTCATGAAACTCTTATCTCCAATAAACCACCAGAAACCCAGAAGTGGCACTGTGGCTCAAGTGGTAGAGCGCTAGCCTTCAGCTGAAGAGCTGAAAGACAATGCCCAAGCCTAGAGTTCAAACCCCATGACCAACAAAAAAGAAAAAGAAAAGAAAAGTTATTCACAGTTCTTTCTATATCTTTTCAGAAATTTTCTGAGACTGATTTTATAGCACTCTAAGGAAACAAGGAGAATATGAACTTGTTCTTGGATTAGTTCAGCAAAGTAACAATGTGTCAATATTGCAACCTCTTTCTTCCCTCTCTTTTGAATTATACTGGATTTAAACATGCAGTTGTAAAATTACCTTACTATAAACTTTTACATTTTATGTTTTAAAGTAAAACCCCAATGGGGAACTACTAGTTGCTGTATTTTTGTTTTGTTGTCATGTAAAGTTTTTACAACATACTTTAAAGCATCTAATACCTTGAAACAACTAAGAAAACCATTGAACTTCAAAGAAAGTTTTTTTTGGGGGGGAGGGGGGGTCCGGTCGTGGGGCCTGAACTCTGGGCCTGGGCGCTGTCCCTCAGCTCTTCAGCTCAAGGCTAGCACTCTACCACTTGCGCCACAGCATCACTTCCGGTTTTTTTCTTTTTGCTTATGTGGTGCTGAGGAATCGAACCCAGGGCCTCAGGCATGCAAGGCAAGCGCTCTACCACTGAGCCAACTTCCCAGCCCAAAGAAAGTTTTTTTAATGGACTATAAACCTAGAAGGAAAATTGAGGGGAGGAGTTGGGTTTCGAGAGATGAAGGAATTTATTTTTAATTTTGTCTCTATAGTGCCTAGTTTGAGATTTCCTTTCTGTAAAATAGTCAGAGATTAGACAATTCATTCTCTCATAGCAGATTCATTCTTTGTCATGAAACTTATGGGGGAAAAGAAATCAGTAGAAAATTATATTTAAGTGGTAGAGTTGACATAAATATACTTTGAAAATAGCTACAAAAGCACAAATATATAACCAAAAATGGATGCAACACAGCACTGTAAATGTACTAAGTGGCACTGAGCTGTTCTCTTTAAAATAGTTCATTTTCTTTTATGTGAATATTGTCTGAATCATAATTTTTAAAAGATGGTAGTTAAGGAAGTTTGACCTAGACAACTTTGAACTATACAACTTGTGGGTGAAGACAGAAGGGAAAACTGGGTGAAATTGAAGGAAGGGTGGCGTTGTCCAAAAGAAATGTACTCTTTCTTTTTTTTCTTCTTGTCAGTCGTGGGGCCTGAACTCTGGGTCGGGGCGCTGCCCTCAGCTCTTCAGCTCAAGGCTAGCACTCTATCACTTGAACCACAGCTCCACTTCCAGCTTTTTTCTGCTTATGTGGTGCTGAGTAATCTAACCCAGGGCCTCATGCATGTGTGGCAAGCACTCTACCACTGAGCCACCTTCCTAGCCCCAGAAATGTACTCTTTACCTGACTTATGCAACTGTAACCCCTTTGTTCATCACCTTTATTATAACAATGCGTAAATAAATAATGAAGAAAAGTTGGGAGTTAAGGAAGTTTGACCTTTTTTTTTTTTTTTTTTGGGTCTGGTGGTAGGGCCTGAACTCTGGGCCTGGGCGCTGTCCCTCAGCTCTTCAGCTCAAGGCTAGCGCTCTACCACTTGAGCCACAGTGCCACTTCCGGCTTTTTTCTTTTTGCTTATGTGGTGCTGAGGAATCGAACCCAGGGCCTCAGGCATGCAAGGAAAGCGCTCTACCACTGAGCCACCTTCCCAGCCCCGGAAGTTTGACCTTTTGAAAAACAAATTTGAATTAAAAATTTTTCATAATCATCATCTCTGGAAAAAGCAAGAATATCCTTTGCTTAAAATGTAAGATACTATGCTGAAAGGTTTCCAATAAACAGTACACATGATAAGTGAATAATTATGGGATAGTGATAAGGTACTATGTGGTATGAGGTAAAATAAAGTAAGAAGAATAAGAACACTAAAGCAGGATGTATAAAATGACAGTCCTAATTGGCTTCATTTAATAAGCTAACATTAAAGAAAAAAATAAAAGGATAAAAGAATTGCTGATTTAGTACAATATTTCTGGGGACAGGAATCTAAAAAGAGAGGAAGGGCTTATTTGCAATAACTAGTATATGTCTAGGATAATCTTACCAGACAAGCAGGAAAGGTCAAAAGCTATGTACATATGACCATATAAGATGATGCTAAACAAAATGAACCCCAAGATAGGGGCTCAAGAGAATTTTTCTTTGTTGCTGTTGTTTTTAATGTACTATGTGATTTTTAAAATTTCTCTTATATGTTCTTCCCCTATGGTATAACCCCTGTTGTCACCGTATTTGATTCTGGTGCCCTGCATCTTGTATATACATTTTTCTAATATGGGGAGGGGAAGGGAAATAACAAAATACTGAAACGAGGATACAGGGTGACCTATTGTAACAATGAGATGTACAAGACACCAAAGCACTAATGTTGAAAACGAACTTTACAACCGGGAAGGGGGGAGGGGAGGAGGGGAGGAATGGTAGGGGAAAAACAAAGGAGGGGGTAACAACGCTTGACAGGAAATGTACTCATTACTTTACTGATGTAACTGTAACCCCTCTGTACAGTATCTTTACAGTTAAAAAAAAAAAGGGAGGAAGTTGAAAGGGCCAGTGGAAAGGGCTGAAGCAGAGATATCTTACCTGTTAAGGAACAGCAGAAGCCGCACACCTAGAATAAAAAGAATGAGAAGTGATAGGTGTAAATTGGGCAGCCCTAGCAGACTTTAGAAGCTACAAACCAAGTAGAGAATAAACTAGAAGGGAAGTGGAAGGAGTCTATGATAGGTGCAGACAGACCAATCAGAAGGCTAGTTCTATTACACCCCCTCATCCAAGAGAAAGATAATAATAGCTATAAGCAAGGAATTAACAATGAATATGGTGGAAAACGGGCAGATTCTCAGGGTATCTTTAAGACAGGGTTTATGGAACGTTTGAGAGATTGGAGCTGAGGTGGAAGATTTCAATATTCTGGGCTTGGAAAGCAGAGATTGCTGGGCACTCAAAATAAAGATGGCTTTGAGTGAGGTGGACTTGAAAGAAGGACCGGGAATGGGGCAGGGAAAATGAGGGTGCCAGAGGTTTAGTTTGGTACAAGCGAACTTAACGTGTCTATTAGAAAGCCAACAGATAGCTCATGAAATTGAATGGGGGAGTTTGAGCAGTTCTGCTGGGTTTTTCCCTAGTCTTTTTGTTTTTGTTATTCTTCAAAAAGGGTCTCATGTGCTTTTTCAATGAGGCTAGCCTATTCCACACTCCTCCTGTTTATAGGCATGTATCACCACTTCTAGCATTTTATTGGTTGAGATGAGCTCTCGAAAACTTCTTTTCCTTCAAACTGTGACCTTCTCAATCTCAGCCTTCTAAATATCTAAAAGGGGAGACACAAGTCACTCCTCTCAGCTTGAAGGAGTTTTTTTGAAGTATTCAAATTTGTATTTTTTTTGTTGGGGTCCAGTCGTGGGGCCTGAACTCTGGGTCTGGACGCTGTCCCTCAGCTCTTCAGCTCAAGGCTAGCACTCTACCACTTGAGCCACAGCGCCACTTCCAGCTTTTTTCTTTTTGCTTATGTGGTGCTGAAGTTTCGAACCCAGGGCCTCAGGCATGCAAGGCAAGCGCTCTACCACTGAGCCACCTTCCCAGCTCTCAAATTTGTAAATTTGAAGTGATTTTGAGGTATCCAGTCCCTTGGCTTCCTTACGAGGTAATATTTAATTATGGTGGTATTTGTGAACACAATGTGTTCTCCCCGCACAGAAGTGAAGTTCTTGCCCTCATCTATTATAAAATTAGGACATGATTCCTCTATACTTCACTTTGTATCCTTTGTATACTTCACTTGCATTTCTAGAGGAGACTATTAATTTATTTCAGCCAACATGTATCACTCTTTTTGAAAAGATATTACTGAAATGTTCTGCTATTTTAAGACAGGTGTGACTAAATATTTTCCAACAATTAGACCATGAGAGTCCACAAATGGTAATTGCCAAGGTATATTTTTCCAGACTCTAGAGGAGATTTAGTCAAGTGAAATGTGATATGTCCTAAAGGAATCTGGACACATGCAATGCGCCTAACACATGTTACACCACATATATCAGTGTCCTAGGGTTGTCATAACAAAGTTGGTGGCACAGAACAATGCAAATTTATTCTTTCACAATTCTGGAGGCTAGAAGTCCAAAACAAAGAGCTCATCAGAAGCAGACTGTTTGTGAAGATCTTTGAAGAGTATCCTCTGACCTTTTCCCTCTATCTCCACGTGAACACGTAGCCTTCTACTTTTTTTTTGGGGGGGGGGGTCCGGTCATGGGGCCTGAACTCTGGGCCTGGGCGCTGACCTTCAGCTCTTCAGCTTAAGGTTAGCGCTCTACCACTTGAGCCACAGTGCCACTTCCGGCTTTTTTCTTTTTTGCTTATGTGGTGCTGAGGAATGGAACCCAGGGCCTCAGGCATGCAAGGCAAGCGCTCTACCACTGAGCCACCTTCCCAGCCTCGCATTCTACTTTTTGTATGTCTGTTTCCAAATTTCATCTTACAAGTACACCAACCATTGGCTTGGTTTCCACCCTAATCCAGTAGAACTTCAGCTTAACTTCACAATATTTGCAAAGACCTATCTCCAAATAAGATCACATTCATGGGTACCAGGTATTAGGATTTCAGCATTTTCTCCCTCTCTTTATTGTAAAGGTGATGTATAGAGGAATTAGGGTTACATACGTCAGGTAATAAGTACACTTCTTTTTGAATAGTTTTACCCCCTCCCTCATTTTTCCCAGTTTTTTCTCTTCCAATCCCGTACCCCCAAGTTGTATAGCTCATTTCCAAGAGAGTGTCTAGTGCATATCACTGCTGAATTAATTCACCACCGTTTCTGTACTTCCTCTTCCCCTCCCCATATCATATAAACTTACATAAAAGACAAAGAGTACAGAAATCAAAAACAGCAACAATAAAAAAAACTCTTGTTTCCATTTCTTGAAGTTCATTTTGACAAGCATCATTTTATATGATCATATGCACATAGCTATTGACCTTCGTGATCATCTCCTAAGAATAGCCTCCTTTGGTCTCACTGTATGAAAATCACCCTGTCAGTTCTTTAGAGTCTTGTTTAATTACTCATGTCCAAATGTAATTTTTTCTTTTTTTACTAGTCACTGAATTTAGTTGTAGATTTATAGGCACATGCTAATTATTACAAATAAAGGAAACCATGCAACCTATGTTTCTTTAGATTTGGCTTACTTCGCTTAATATAAGACAAATCCAAGACAAATGTAAGTTAAACCCATAACAGCACAAAATCTTAGATATTATCCATTCATCCTCTATGAAGCTCCCCTGTACTTGGCACACTTGCAGGCACTAGAGATAAAGAGTAGACAAGGTGGTTCTTACCCTCATATAGCTTACAAGAGTTGGAGAGAGTTGGAGTTCAATGTGGTAAAAGAGAACAACTGAGCCCCATGGGAATTTAGAAAAGAGACACTTTACTCAGCATGCGATGTTCAGAGAATTGTTCTAGAGTAAATAACGTTCAAACTAAGACTTGGATGGCAGAGTATGAAGTGTAAAGAAGAGAGTCCCAAGCAGAAACACAGCATCATCTGTTCAAGACCAAGAGTCAAGGAAACTATGCTGTTATCTGGAGACCCCTGTAATGTCTGAGTGGTAATGAGGCTGGACACAGTGGATGAGGGATGAGGGACAGGCTATGGATGGGACTTTGTCCTAGAGACAGCTCCAATATGGAATCCTAAAGGGTCGCCTAACAGTGTGGTCATTCATTCATTCCTATAGAAGTAAAATACCATTTAAAATACTTAATTTTATACATAAATTAGATCAGATTCGTTGGCACACCTTCAATTCATGTCAATTTTCCCTCACTTGTTTTATTTTATAAATTTGTACCTTATTCTTTTTTGCATTCTTTTTTTATTGTGAAAATATCGTGTAGAGGGGCTACAATTACATGAGCAAGATAATGAGTACATTTCTTATCAAACATTGTTGCCTCCTCCTTTGTTTCCCCTTCCCATCCCTTCCCATCTCCCACCTCCCACAACCCCCCTATACCTTATTTTTGAATTTGCATACATTAATAATATAGGGGGGTTCATTGTGATGATTCCATGCATACATAAAGCATACTTCGAAGTTCACTACCTCCATAAAGTGCTCATCCCTCCTGCCTCCTTTCTCAACCAGTGTTTTGGAAGCTTAAAGGAAGGAAGGGACTAACGACCATCAAGCAGGAAATTGTATATAATAAAGTATCTCCATAATTTCATTTAGTTATGAGCCATGCTATTAAGAAAGTGGAAAACCTCATTATTGAAAGATGACCAGAGAAAGAGTACTATGAACAGATCGCTCAAGTTGCCTTTTGTAGCATGAAATGGACAGAGGAGTTTAAAAAAAAGAACTGAAACATTATGGTTATAAGCAAGATAAGAATAATGGTGGCCTAAACTACAGCAGTAGAATGAAAATAGATGTTAGTAAACAGATATTTGGGCATGTTGAGGAAGAAATATTTGGAATATGAATGAATGTGCGAAGAAAAATGCAATGTTAGACAGTGTAAATAAAAAAAAATCACCTTAACAATTCTTTGTTAAGTTGGCAGTATGAAACTTTCTTCCATCCTCTTAAAGAGCATACTGAGATGAATTCACATGGATTTGCAGCTTGGGAATGCACATGACACTATAGGTGTCTCCCAATAAAACACACAATCAAAGAAGACAAAACAAATCCTGCCCTATGTGTGTGCAACTGAGTCTTCTGCTGGAGGAATAAACCCAGCAGCAAAGGCAAATATCATTCTCAGGGCCAGATGGGTGAGGCATAATGGCCAAAGGGCATACCAAGTGCTTGGGTGGTTGAAACAATGCAGAAAGCACAATGGAGAAGAATTCAAGTGCCCCCTCTGCCCTCTCCTATCAGAAAGACAGGCCAACAGTCCTGTGGATGGGAGGCTATTTATAGAAAAATTGTCCTTGGGAAGCAATGGGCTGGTTCAAAACTTTAGATTCCAGTCCCAGCAAGAAGGGCTGGGAAATGTTACAATAGGGTCATGGCCTTGTCCCTGTAGGGAGACTTGCCTCTAGGCAGGAAAGCTAGAGATCAGATAGAAGCCAGATCTGTGAATTAGATCAAGAACAGCAAAGGGAAACATGAATTTCACAGTATATTGCTGACTACCCATCAAGTTCCAGAAGTAGCATTGCTGCCTAAATTGGTCTGACCTCAGAGACTTTGGACAAAAAGGGGACAACTGAGAAGTGTATCCGTGGGCCCAGGGAGGAGTACCCATGCAATAGAAAGGCCTGGAAATTAAGGCAAGAGGACAATAGGTTTGAATTACTCTGCTTGGCCCAACCATGGCCATATTCTGATGAAAATACTCATAGGAGATGGCTAGTTGAATATGTTGATAATACGAAGCTTTTAAGGGCTGGAGGTGTTGCTCAATGGTAAGACTGCCTGCCTGCCTGTCTGACAAATGCAAGGCCCTTTGTGCCACCAAAAGAAGATGAGGAAGGAGCAGGGAAGGAGAGGGGATTAGAGGGGAGGGGAAGGGAAAAGAGGGGAAAAGAGGGAAAGGGAAAAGAAGGAAGGAAGGAACAAATGAATGAATGAAGAACAAAGAAATGAAGGAAGAAATTAGGGATGCCAGGGAAGTTGTTTTGTTCGCAGGATCAGAAGAAGGGCAAAGACCCATGGGCAGAATGTGTGTGGTTCAGTCACCCATGCCCAGCTCCATTCCTGTGCACAGTTCAAACCCTGGCAGAAAGAGAGGCTCCATGTGGTGCTGAAGGAGCTGCATTCACGGGCGCATTATCACTGCTATTCAAAGCTGGATGGCAAATTAGGAGTCAGACAGAAAACATTCCAAAGAAAAGATGCTATTTATTTCCCTCAAGAGTTTCCTTGTGCATAAAAGTAGATTTATGTAGACAACATATAAGTCAACTAGCATCTTTCACCTACCAGCTGTCCAAGGACAAAGAGTCAGGGCCAATGTCAAGGAAGAGCAAGACGCAGAAGAGGGTATATGCATGACTATGTAATGCTCCTGGGGATGAAGTCTAGGGAACAAGAGTCAGCAATGATAGGACCCCAACAATGACACTCACAGGTGGGTGAGCCCTGGAGAGTCAAGTCACATTATTACAATGTCAAGATGAATGCTAGATACCATTTAGGTCCAACTAGCTGCTGTTTTCAGTCACGCCACTTGCTTCATTTTTGTTTCTTTCAAGGACCTTGAAAAAGTTATGTTACCAGCAAATTTAGAAGCCCCCCCCCCAAAGCCTCCCTCACTAAGAAGTGAGCCAAGGCATTGGAAAGAACCTAACATCTGTGCTCTCCACAACTGTTGTTCAGAACCACTGTACTGTACAGTAACCTCTCTTTTGGGTCTTGTCTCATTGTCTCCCAGCCTCTCCAAGTCTAGGAGAAAAAGGAGGAGGAGCCAGGGGAAGGAAGTGCAGGAGACACCCTGGGAGCTGGAAGAAGAAGAAAGAGAAGCAACAACTGAGCACCAACAAGCAAATCTAAAGTATCCCTTTCAAGTGGAGACCAGGAAGAAAGGTGAGCCAGAGACAACAAAATGCCTCCTCTTCTAAAGATGACAGGTAGCCTGACCTAGGCTTGGGGTTAAGGACATTGGAATTCTTTCTTTCTTTTTTTCTCTACAGCCCATTAAATCTAGAATTCTCACCCAAGTGCCTTGAGAGGCGCTCAGACGCGCCCAGCATGGGTTACACCACAAGGTGCCCGAATTCACTCAACAAGGAGAGAGTAAATAATTCATCTGAGACCTGCCAAGACAACGCTCTGGCACGATAGTGCTCCCTAAGGTTGAAGACTAATTACTGGCAGACAAGGCGGAGCCCAGCAAACAACAGGGGTCTCCTTAGCAATCTGGATCCGTATGCACAAATGCTGGCTCACAAGCCACCTTGACCTGTCCAACCATCTCTTGGGACCCTGCAGGATGACTCAGCTCAGTTTCACCCAACAAATCCTGCCTCTGACAGAGTCTGGTGCCCATTCCTCAGCCCGTGTGAGTTCCAACCACAGTTCTAAGTTTGAGATTTGGCCCCCAAGTGCCATGGAAGAGCTCAGTCTTAGGACACATGGAGAAAGAAGGAAAGGAATCCACAGGTCCTCAACTGGGTAGTGAGTGGCTGCCTGGTGAGGGAGCAGGTGTCAGTTTGGGGAAAGTAGCTTTTCCTAGAACGTGGAGTTATTTCCACACAGTTTTACATAGAAGTAGGAGTTTGCCAGGCCAGAAAGGAAGTGAAGAGGAAGAGCTAATTTTGTTGGAGCTCAGTGTGTGGCAGGTAGCATGTAAGTGATATTTCAGAGAGAGAGAAAGACAGAAAGAGAGAGAGAACAGTGGGTCTCGGAGCTTAGAAATGTGAAAGTGCTTGATAGCTGTATCAAAGCAAATTTCTGGGACAAAATGTGTAGTGAGTGCCCTGTGGGAGCTGTCAGGTGATAAACCAAGAGAGGTGAACAGACAAGGCCTCAGAATTTTTTAGTAAGTATGTATTGGTGTCTAGTCTGTGTTAGTACTGACAATGGTACTGAAGATTCTGGTCTGCTTCAGTTTTACTCTTTATGTATCTACATTCTTTTTCTACCCACAAAAAATGAAAAAGCCTACTATGGGTGCATCTAAAAGGACATCTTTAAAATGTGTACCTGAGGCTGCAGGCACTTAGGGATCCTCTGAAAATTCTTAAGCAGAAGACCAGGTGTGAGCCTCAATAGATGCTCAGGTAGGATGTGCAGGGTCACTCACTTCCCTCTGGCTTTTCCCTCAGGGTGGTCTTTCTCATGCCACTTGCAGACCCAGAACTCCAGCTTGCAGGATCAGACCTCTCAATCCATCAGACAGAAAGCTGCCAGCAATGAGCAAAGAGACACGAAGGGAGTGCATTTCTCTGCCCACTTGGAACTCTCAGAACTTGACAGTGGGCAGAAAACACCCTGGCTCAGCCCCAGGCACAGACACAAAAGGGAAAAGGAGAGGTGGTGAAGTCCTCACAAAGGCTAGGGAAAAGGCAGATTTTTTTTTCTTACAATGTAGGAGCTTTTATTACTAGAAAATAAAATCCTGTCTGAGCAAATGCCAGGAAAACGATTAAGGGCTCAATTTAGATCAGGAGGCTTGGCTGAGCACTGCCGAGCAGGGAGCTAAACAATATCAGCTCTACTCTCTGTGCACATCACGTTTGGGGTGAGCAGCCCCAGCCCCCACCATGCCCCCCTCTCTGCCAGTTTTGCAGAATTACAGTTAAGCTTGGGCCACTTGGTTTCAGTTAAAAGGATTGTGTAGAAGGCAGGATAAAAGGTTCTCACATACAAACCAGCTCTTGCTTCAGAGGGCTAAGAAGAAATGCAGCCAGAGTGGTGCCAGGCCCTGCAGAAATGCTTCTTTCTCAGGCTTCCCCCACCTGACCCAGGAAGGGCATGAGATGGAAAGGGGATAGGGAGGACAGGCCTGAGTTGGAGGCCCCATTCTTCTCCCTGCAGAGCCTTTTGGCAAGATTTTAACATCTCTAAGTCTCAGTGTGTGTCTTCATCCATTAAGGGAAGATAATAACGTGCAGGATTGTTATGGGGATAAAATGACATGGTATGTACAGAGCACCAGTAGACATTAGTAGCTGGTGCCTTTTTCCTTTTCGTCTCCAGAGCCTCCTAAACCAGATAATTATGGTACAGTGGGAAATGCCTAGGATTAAAGGTTGGAAAATGAATGTTCTAGTCCTGGTTCAAGTATAATGAGCTGTGGGATCTAGGGAAAAACCACTCAGTCTCTCCAGGGTTCACGTTCCCTCACAGAAAAATGGGAGTCTGGGATTAGAGAATCCCCAGGAAGCCCCTATTGGGTGCCAGGCATGTTGTCCAGCAATGCACATGCATTATCTGACCAAGTAGTTATGATCTCCATTTTACAAGGAAAGAAAATGGGACTCAGCAACATGCCCCAGAATGCACAGCTAGTAGGAACAGGTCAAAAGGAGTATTTGCCCTGACTTTTCTTTAAAAAAAAAACTAATTAATGTATCTCCAGGGTTCCAAGTATTTTGCAAA
This sequence comes from Dipodomys spectabilis, assembly GCF_019054845.1. Lineage (NCBI taxonomy): Eukaryota > Metazoa > Chordata > Mammalia > Rodentia > Heteromyidae > Dipodomys > Dipodomys spectabilis. Next base: position 15,437,904 of record NW_024870683.1, read on the forward strand.
TCAGGTATTAAAATCACACCACTCTACAGATTCTGGGTCAGATTTAAACAGTTGCCAGTATTTGAAACTGCAGCTGGGGTTTCAGGCTTGAGAAATACAAGTCCCTCGGTAGCAGCATGAAATGTCCCCCACAGAAGACAGAATCTCATATCAGGAGATGGGAAGTAGGCACTATAAATGGTCAGTTCTAGTGCTTTCAATCAAGGCAGAGAGAGGACATTGTGCTGGAGATCCAGGGAGCCAGGCATGCAGGCAATTGTCAACCAAGTGAGCAATTGGTCCACAGCTAGGGATCCGCACAAGCAACCCTGGAAGAGGCCTGTAGGCAGCCAAGCATAGGTTTGAGCAGAGTTGCAAGCCATTTGGACCACAGCATTGTGGAGTAAGTGGGGGAAGAAGAGCTGTAATTTTGGCAGCTGTTACCCTGGAGATATAAGCCTGAGTGTACTTCACAAGTAGGAGACTCAAAAGAACTATCAAAGCCAGCATCATGACTATGGAACCAGGGCTGGATTTGTTCATTGTTCTATGCCAAACCACCCCAAAATTTAGCATCGTGAAATTGAAAAGGTATATTTTTTCTCACACTTTTGTGGGATGGCTAGGCACATATGGGAAGTTCTTCAGCTCCATGATGTCGGGATGGTACCGTCTCATTTGCTGCATTCAGCGAGAATCTCAGCTGGGACTGGAACATGAAGAAGGCTTTATTCAGTCAGATGCTGGCAGTCATTGCTGGCTATCCAGTGGGATCCATTAGTTCTCTGTCACATGGCCTCTCATCTCCCAGAACCTCTCTCCACAGGCCTCTATCCAGATAGTGCTTCCATCTAGGTATCTTGGATATCTTTAAATAGCAGGTGGCTTTCAAGAGAGAAGAATCATAATCAGATCAACAGACAAAGAATAAACTGTTCCATTGTACTGACAATGAACTATTTGAAACTAAAGTTCAAAAAGCAATACTACGTTTGATAATCCCAAAGCATGAAACACTTAGATATAAGCTAAAAACTACAAGATACTGATTAAAGGAATTTTAAAAGGGTTATGGAATGATATACTAGATGCATAGATTGGAAGACTCCATATTGTTAATTCATCAGTCTCCTTCAAACTGGTCTGTGGACTTGTGGACATCTAAACATTGTTCCAACCAAAAGGGCAAGTTTCATAGATATTTATAAAATGATTCTTAAAAAGACAAATAAATTACAATATCCAAACAGATTTGATATGGAACAGTCACAGAGTGATTAAACGAATTCTAGTACATCCATACAGTGAGATAATACTGAGCAAGAAAAATGAACAAAAAGGTTGAGTAAGTCTCTTTGAATAAGAGTAAGTCTCTTGAATAAGTCTCTATGGCAATCATTATTCTGAGTGGGAAAAAAAATAGGGCTGGCAGAGGGTTCGACTACAAAGAAGTAGCACAAGGGAATATATTAGAAGTGAAAGCACCATTTATATTCTGATTAGGTTAGTAGTTGTATAAGTCTAGCTATATGTCAAAAATCATACAACAAAAACAAATCTCATTGTAATGAATATAATAAATAAATAATGAGAACCTAGCATGGTGATGCATGCCTCTAATCCCAGCTACTAAAGAAACAGAAATCTAGAAGATTGCCATCCAGAAAGAAAAAGTTAGCCCATGAGTAAGTCTCTTGAATAAGTCTCTATGGCAATCATTATTCTGAGTGGGAAAAAAAGCTAGATTAAGATGCTGTATACTATTTGAGTCTCTTTATATGTCATTTTGGAGTAGGCAAAAACATAGGGACTTAAAATAATCAAGATCACATCATGTCAGGTACCGGATGGATCAATGGAGCACAACGGTCCAGAAACAGGCCTATACCTATGGTAGTCAATTGGTTTCTTTTTTAAAGTTAGGTAAATTTTAATTATTTTATTCTCAGAACAATATTCCAAGATAAAAATCTTATCCAATTCAGAGAAAGATAAATATTCAGAGGATAAGTATCTTGCCTAAAACCAGGAAGCAGAGATTTATAATCTTGTTTCAGTTAATTACAAGCTTATGTCAGCCGCAGAGGCCAGGAACCTGTTACTCATTGGCTTGCAGCCACATCATTGTAACTTCTGCCTTCATTGTCACATTTCAGATCTCATTGTGTCTCTCTGTGTCAAAAACTCAAGTGACCATACAGCTTAAAAAGGTACTTGAAAAATTGCAGTGAAGTGAAATCTAGCCACATGGTCAGTTGATTCTGGGCAAGGGTATAAAAGCAATTAAATGGAGAAAGTGTAGTGGAGGGGGGGGGAGGGCGGGCAAATGGCCCTGGAACAACTGGAACCCCACATGCAAAGAAGACAGACTTTTACTTCTGACTCACACCTTAGACAATACTTAATAAAATAGCTTCTTTATATAATGTAAAAAAGAAGCTAGCCTTGAGCTGGAGAGCTGAAGGGTAGTGCCCAGGCCCAGAGTTCAGGCCCCACGACTGGACCAAAAAAAAAAAAAGAAAAGAAAATAGGGCTGGCAGAGGGTTCGACTACAAAGAAGTAGCACAAGGGAATATATTAGAAGTGAAAGCACCATTTATATTCTGATTAGGTTAGTAGTTGTATAAGTCTAGCTATATGTCAAAAATCATACAACAAAAACAAATCTCATTGTAATGAATATAATAAATAAATAATGAGAACCTAGCATGGTGATGCATGCCTCTAATCCCAGCTACTAAAGAAACAGAAATCTAGAAGATTGCCATCCAGAGAGAAAAAGTTAGCCCATGAAGTAGTAATACTACTGGTAGTGAGTGGTTCCATACGTATAACTCTAGCTATGCCAAAAAATATAAGTAGGAGGACTGCAGTCCAAGACCAGACTGTGGCAAAAATAAAAGATCCTAGTGCCAGGAGCAAAAAACCAGAAGCAGCGCTGTGGCTCAAGTGGTAGAATGCTTGCCTTGAGCTGAAGAGCTCAAGAATAGTGCCCAGGCCCAGAGTTCAAGCCCCACAACACACACACACACACACACACACACACACACACACACACACACACACACACACACACACACACACACACAAAGATCCTGTCTGAAAAATAACTCAAAGCAAGAAGGAGTGGAGGCATTTTTCAAGTAATAGAGCACCTGTCTAGCAAGCAAAAAGCCCTGAGTTCAAACTCCAGTACCAACAACAACAACAAAAAATAGCCAAAACAACAAAGAAAAGTCAACTTATAAAATGGCTCGCCAATATTCCTTCAGACTCTCCTTGGCAAAGATACCAAGCAACACACCAATAGCCAAAGTTATGTTTAAATATTAAACCTCCCCATTAATTAAAAAAATAGAAAGCTTCTTTACTATATATATATATATTTTTTTTTTTTTTTTTTTTTTTGCAACGGGAAGGCATGTGCATCAGCAAAGCCTTTTTGGGATTTTTTTTTTTTTTTTTTTTTTTTTTTGGGTCTGGTCGTGGGCCTGGGCGCTGTCCCTCAACTCTTCAGCTCAAGGCTAGCACTCTACCATTTGAGCCACAGCGCCACTTCCGGCTTTTTTTTTTTTTTTTCCTGCTTATGTGGTACTGAGGAAGCGAACCCAGGGCCTCATGCATGCAAGGCAAGCGCTCTACCACTGAGCCACCTTCCCAGCCCAGCAAAGCCTTTTTGGAAAGCAGTGCATATCAAAACCCTTAAGTGTTCTTACCCCCTTGAAAAAGTCAAGCCACTTCTAGAAGCCAATCCTCAAATGAGGGTATAATCCTTTCAGCATTGAAATGTTTTCACATCTCCTTCCTCACTAGCACAAACGTGCAATGGGTCCTAAACAAATGCTGCTATCTGAATGGTGACTGACTTCTATATAACAGCTGCTCCCAGCCAGGATCCTGATAAATACCCACTACCTCCTGGGTCTCTCTGGTCAGGATGCTTCTTTCTCAGTAACAACACTTAATAACCATCTTCACTCATTGTGAACAACTACAGTGATTATTACATTCCCAGAAGTTATCAAGGGACACCCTTGTCGTGCCCATAGAAACATCAGGGTTCTGTGTCCAGGAGGAACATGCTAATTAGCTCAAGAGAGACAAACCCAGGAGACCGGATGGAAGACAAAAAAGGCAAAAGAGTCAGTTCCACAGCTATTGTAGCCACTGAGGATCACCAGGAAAGTCAAGCCATTTCAAACCATTTCATCTGGACCAGGCTACAAGACTCAGACCAAAGCTGACTTCTAAAGAGGCTGGGAATTGAGGAAGATGCTCAGTTTGACTCAGCACTCAAGAGAAAAGAAACCTCTTGCTCAACAAGCAGATTGAGAAAAGCCTCAGTCAAGAAATGCTTAGTAACTGGCTTTTGAATCATTGAAAAATCATAGGCTTGAGGATGGGGAAAGACCTTGGCAGGAAACAGGTCTAGCCATTGTCTTCAGAACCAATAGCTCTCTCACCCCTGACAACAGCTACTCCCTTGATCTCACCTAATGTTCCATTTATCTGGTACTCTGTGTTGCTATCTAGATACTGCAACCCCACTCCCTAATGTTACCTGCTAAGCCATCTGCCTCTGGCCTGAATACAGAAATCCTGGCCCTGATATCTGAGCTTGTCATTCTGCCCCAGGATCCAGTCCCAATCTTATTTGCTTTTTTAACATATGATTGCATGCTCATGTGCGCGCGCACACACACACACACACACACACACACACACACACACACACACCTTGAACCCTTACATCAGACACACCAGGCAGACTTGGTTGATGAGACTAAATTATTCAGGAAGAAAGGAATATTTCCATAATAGGGTAGCTAACTTGTAGGACATATACTAACTAAATGGCAAGAGTGACCATTTGCTTAACAACTACTGAATCCTCATGGTATTCTAGGCGCTGTGCCAGACATTCTACACGCATTATAAATTAGTACAATTTAATCCACATAGCAATTATACAAGGTGGGTACTGGTATTATCATGATTAACATACCCATTTTGCTCATGAGTAATTAAGGGCCCAGGGCAATAAGGCTAATATCAAACCAAAGATGTCACTTTGAACTCATTCATTTAGCAAGCACCATATTAAATCAGGGTACCCACTAAGTACCACACACTGTTGTGTGGGGCCTAGGCACTAAGTTATGGTGGAGAGCAAGAATAAACAAGAGATCCAGACTCTGCCAACATGAAGCTCATCATCTAGATGAAAGGAGCCAAAACCTCTCTAGCCACCTGACCATACAGCCAGTATTCCAACTCATGTTTTCTATGCCAGACTTAGAACCGTACTTTCTGCCTTTCTCTTACTGAAAATGGTCCTTCTGTGGGAACCATGAAAGTTCTCAGGCAGAAGACAGATGGCATATCTGTATGCTGATGTTAGATGGGGTACTGCATACCCCACAGATGTAGAGGTAGTGAATCCAAGTACTGGACTCATGGAACTTTTTTAAGACTTTGCTCCAATGTCACTTCCTAAATAAGGCATACTTGCCTCCTGTTTACAGGGTCAAACCTTCTGTCCTGCTCACTTCTTTTATCACTTGTATACTAAGCTAGAAATATAAATTGCTTATATACTATGTCTATTATTTAGTATAAGTTTTTATTATTTACTGTCAGTATTTCCATATTCTAAGCACTCCCCTAAGGACATGGAAACTTTATCATTTTTAATTTTTTATTGTAAAGATATTGGACAGAGGGGTTACAGTTATATGAGTAAGGCAATGAGTACATTTCCTACGGAGCATTGTTACCCACTCCTTTGTTTTTCCCCCACCATCCCATCCCTCCCCAACTCCCTAACACCTCCCTTCCCCCAACCCCACCCTGAAGTTGTAAAGTTCGTTTTCAACATATTGTCTTGTACATCTCATTGTTACACTAGTATATGTCTAGGATAATTTTACCAGACAAGCAGAAAAAGTCAAAAGCTATGTACAGATGACGATATAAGATGATGCTAAGCAAAATGAACCTCAAGATAGGGACACAAGAGTTCTTTTTTTCTTTGTTGCTGTTGTTTTTAATGTACTATGTGATTTTTTTGTTTCTTTTGTATGTTCTTCCCCTTATGATATAACCCCTGTTGTCACTGTATTTGATTCTGGTGCCCTCCATCTTGTATATGCATTTTTCTAATTTGAGGAGGGGAAGGGAAATAACTTTATCATTTTTTTGATAATTAATACCTAGATAGTGCCTCCCCAGAGCTTGGCACACAAGAAGTACTAAGTAGTTATTTTTTTGTATGCATCAGTGTAAGTCAAGATTACATACAGGTGTAGCAGACTGGTGGTGCCTAATTTCATAGAGGTAATGGAAAAGGAAACTGAGCCAGGAGCTAAGTTCCCAATCAGTAAGATAGGAGTTAACTCCTAGCAGTCAAGAGAAGTGTGCTACCAGAACTGAAAGAGATAGCCAAGCAGATCACAGCCTCCTTGAAAACAGACGACTCTGCAGGAGGTAGAGTATCTGTTCTTCTCAATCCTTAAGAGTTTGTCAAATAGCTGAGAGTCAGGAAGTCAGGGCAGATCCGGAAGTACATGACCATCCGTGTTCTCCAAGAAACCTCGGGAGCCTGGGGGTCAGATGAGAGTCAGGAGTTGGGGATCAAAGCAAGCAAAGTCTGAAATTCCAGGAAGTCTGTGAGAACAAGATAATGGCAGCCACCATCAACACAGAGAAGTGTTTGATTTTGAGTTGGGGACAGTGGGAGGAAATAAGGTTTCTTTCAAGGTTTTTTTTTTTTTTTTTGCCAGGAGGTATGTGGTCTTTGGGGCTATAGGAGTGAGCAGGGAAGAGGGGATAGTTTAGGGTTAGGCTGCCACTGGAGAGAGCTAATTTTACATCTCAGCTTCATTTGTATTATAGCTCCATAACTGGGGCTTGAAATTGGCCGTGGCAAAAGTATTTATACACCATAGAAACTGGAAAATGTTATAAACCAGGGATTGTTTGCTTGTTTGTTGAGCACCTCACTGTTAAACAGCTACTTGCAAGCTCCTGGCATTGTGTTGATTAGGAAACGGAGGCTTCTGGGAGATTCTTCTTGGATGAAAGAAGAGGCTGGGATTGCAGGTCAGGACTCAGGCTGAGACAGGTCCATGGAAAGATGCCTATGTCCTTGGGCCACGGAATCTAGAGCAAAGCACTAAACTTAATAGAAGCCTTTTACGTTTTGCTATAGAATTTACATAAGGATTCATTCTTTTAAATTGGGAAACCAAGGATTCATTTGAGTACATTTATGATTACAGGATTTATTATGTCCCAGTATGGCAGCCATAACATAGAAGTAACTAGACAGATTTTTTTTTTGAGGCAAGGTATTATTATGTAGTCCAGGGTAGCTTTAAAACTCTTAATCCTTCCTCAACTTCCTCCAGAGTATTGGAATTTTGGGCCCATGTCAACAGGCTTGGCTTTGTTTATACCTTTTTCTTGTAAAGAAAATAAAGAGGTAAATAAAGATGAGTAGGAAAAAGAGGAAGCAGAGGAAAAAAAGAAGGAATGGCAGATCCCACAATACACCCTGCAAAGCTGAAAATATTTACTACCTGGGTTCTTAACAAATAAGGCTTTGCCAACTTCTGGTCTAGCAACCTACATAAACTTTACTCCTTTACAGCTACTCTATAGTAGCTATAGAATACACACGAACACACACACACACACACACACACACACACACACGTATACCAGATAGTAGCTATATTTACCATTAAAAAGCTTGAGCCTAGTCTGAGGGAAGAACTGGGAATAGATAAATGATGTTAACACAAAGAATGAAACTGGAGGATTCTGGGGCTATAACTTAGAGTTAACAATTACAAATGTACATTTGCAAATATCTGGCTGGTGAGCCAGAGAATTGGATTGAGACAAAAAGGTTGAGATTACAAAAAAAAGAGGAGGGAAGACAGGTCAGGGATTAATTAAATTAGAGACCCTTACTTAGCCAAGTTAAATAGTGAGAGGAGAGAAAGACAGCAACAAAGAGTGCTTCTAGAATGCCTGCTGTGCACCACATGCTGCTCCAAACCCACAGTCCAGCAGCTGTAAGAGGTTGGCCCCATTGTTATTCCCAGTTGATGGCTGAGGAAATGAAACAAAGAATGGAAATAACTTGCCAACAGTCCACAGATTGTTAGTAGAGAGTCCAGGATTTGAAAATCCATAGTCTGGCAGTCTGATTTCAGGATCCCTGTTCTTGTCCTCGACAAATAATTTCTTCCTCTTCTTCCTTTCCTTCTCCCTCTTTCCACTCCTCCTTCTTGTTCTTCTCCTCCCCACCCCCTTCTACCTCCATCTCTCAGAAAGGAAGAAAAGCAGATGGGAAAGGAGAACAGGAAGGGTGATGTGTCATATCTGAAATCTACAGATAAGCAGAGGAAAGTCCAGCTCAGGCAACAGCAAATGTCCCCCTAGTACCACAACAAACATGTTCGAAGTTTCTCTTCACTAGGCTCTGCTTGATGCTGCTGCCAGTCCACAGATGAGTCAGACTTGTCTAACGAGGAATGAAACAGTCTGGGTTAAGATCTACAGAGTTCTGTCAGGGCTCAGTAAGGAAAATAACTCCATCTCAGAGGAAGCTGACCTGTAAGTTTAGAGACAGGTGCCAGAGAGGGTTGTGGAGTGGCCACTTCCTAGCATCACCTGGAAGACTCCCCCCCTTTGGAATAAATAACAAAAGACACAAAGGCAGAAATCCTCATGAAAGTCAGAGAAAAAGTCAGGTGACTGATGAACGGGAACCCTAGCATCTGGAGAACCCAGACCAACCTGTAGCAGAATAGGCAGCAGAGTAACAGGGGACATGTTTGTATGGGTCCTTTACATCCCATTACCTTGCCTATTTCACAGCTTTAAAGCCAGTTACAGCTGCCTCCTCACACAGAACTTACTGGTGTTGGCGCCCCCTAGTGCTGGAGAGCTATCGACCGGGCCTCTTTGGCTAAGGCTTCTCCAGGTCCCTCATGGCCTTCCTCTAAAAATGCAGTGTCAAACTCCTTTTCTTATTTGCATTTCTCCCCCCAGAAATCATCCATCCACAGCTTTAAATTGTTAGGGACGTGATGGCATTGGTGACTTCACTCTTGTTCACTGGGAAATGAAATGACTCAGCAGCCACTAAGGCCAAGATAACAGTTCAAGTTGTCAACACTGTTGTTCCTGGCAGAACAGAGAAATGTCAAGGTTGTTGGATGTCTGAATAGAGCTGGAGGTTCTAGGATTAACATAACAACAACAACAAAAAGACAGTACTCAGAGTTCCAGGCTGTTCCAACAATCATCAAGTCCCCAGGAGAAAAATTGCAATAAAAACTTGTTGACTCTTCTGACCATAGGAAGGGCAGTGTGCTGAACTACAGCTCTTCCTTCCTGCTTTCCAGCATATTTGCTGATACGCCTGTACTGAGCATTACCAGGGACATAGTTCCTGCTACGCTGTTAGACATCCATGAAACTATTTGTCCAGCGTCCTTTCCTTCTAGAAACCATTCACCCCGCCCCTACTCATATAGCAGGATTTTGTGGCCTTGTCTTCCCCTCCCATAAGTGATAAATGAAGGTTGGAAACTTGGTCTAATACGGGCCAATCAAAGCTCTTCCTTGGAATTCTTCCAATCCATTTTATCTTTGCTGTGTCAATTAAAGAGAAAAACCTAGAAGCTTTCAGTAATTGTACACACAGTCACATGGAAGAAAGCTGTCTGCAGTTAAACAAAACATGCAGAAATCGAGCAGATGTGAGTGACATAAAAAAGAACCTTCACAGCATCCAAGTCTAGGGATCCAGTTGTTTCTGAAAGTAAGTTGCAGTCGAATTCTGATTAATCGATTATTTATTGGATGTTGTAACCAGGTAAATATGAGAGTTTTGCCTAAACTGCTTCCATTTTGAGTTTCTTTTGGTTGTAAACAGTGTCTGAATCCATCTCTACTTCTGATGGAGGCATTAGGAAAAAAGTATAATTCTGTAAGAATGACCCCCCGGGATTTGCTTTCATAGACTGCAGTGAAAGAAGGTGTCAGTGTACAGCAGCAGTCTCAGCCCAACACCAAGGCCAACACACCAGGTCTAACATAACAAGTCCAGCATGTGACCACAACAAAAGACCACATCAAGTTCAAAGTGAGATCACACCAAGTGCAACATCAGACCACAGAAGAACCAGCATGAGACCACAAGTCCAGGTGGGACCATTCCATTTCCAACATGGGACCATGCTAAATTCAATATGGTACCACACCAAGTCCAACATGAGATTACACTGAATCCGACATGTGATCCCACAAAGTCCATCATGAGACCACAGCAGATCCATGCCAAGTCCAGAGGTGACCCACCATTTTCAACATGGGCTCCCACCTAGTCCAACATAGAACCACATCAACTCCAACACATGACCATATCAAGTACATCTCTGTCCTTACCCTCACCTCCCTGTGCCTCTATCTGCATCTATGGTCTTTATAGCTTCTCATTTGTTCATCTTCTCTGATGTCTCCTTGGTCCGTTTCTCGGGATTCAAATTGATGGCTTCCTTTCTGGCCATTTCTTGTCCTTTAACACCTCTCTAGAGAACTCAAACATTCCATCAGCAACGTAAGTTTGCTTTGGACAGTCAAGCTCCAGGGCCAACTACAATAGTAGGTGTTATGGAATGTTTTTGAACAGAGAAATATCTGAGGCAAATTATATTTTAACTATGTGTTTCTCACAGAAAACAAAAGGGATAGATTATCCCCCTGATTTATTCAAAGGAAAAAAAGGAGTAATATTTATTCTAAACAAAAATATTGTTCATTTTCCTAGAGAATTTGTCATTGGGTGTCTTGAGTCTTTTTTTCATTGGGAATACTGCCTTAAAAGCTAATCGTGCTCAGTGTAGAATCACTGAAAACACAGAGAAGCTATTTTTTAAATGAAAATCCCTCCAAATTTGTATATATAATATAAGCATTAAGATAGTTGAATACATCATTCCAAGATGCCAAGATGATTTATAATTCTATATACAGAAAAAGTTATACTACATAAAAATTATATTATACTTTTGCTGCTTTAGCAATATAATTTTCATTTGCTTCTTTTGAGTGATAAATTCCTCCCATTACATTTAAAATATAATTTGGTTTGCAAAAAAAAAATTATATGTGCCTTCTTTAGAATGCTATCTCGTAGCTCAAATAAACATTTATCCACATTTGCCCAATGGAACAATTAGAGTTGTAAAATATTTGGTTCCAAATAAAGGGTTTGCATTCAGAAAAGGCTGCATTTTTAAATAGAAATTAAAGGTTGTTACGTGTTCTGCAAATAACCGATCAAAGCTAAATGAATTTCACTCTAAGAAATACCTTTTCTGTGAAAGTTCATTAACTTTGTAATTGTAAAATTCTAATTGAAATTAATGCATTCAAAAACAAAAAGTTCTGAACATGATCTTGGCTCAAACATCCACGGAAATCACGGAAGGAAGTTCCATTCACTAGGGTAGTAGTAGTTTCTCTGTTACCCAGTGGGGTCAGTAATGCCACATGGCCAGCATACAGGACCTAGTGGCCACAACTCTAGCATCTTTGTAAGGTTGGAAGTGTAACTGATGAAAGTTCCCTTCAGCCCAGCACGCTGAATCCTAATTGACGGTATGAAGAAGCAAAAATACTCTTTCCAGTCCATCACTCATTTTACAGCCCCAAGCTAGCCATATCCTCCTCTCAGGCTCTCAGTTTCTTCATCCAAGAAACAAAGGGTCTTTGTGTAAAGTCAGCAGTACCATCTGGCACTAGGCCACAAGCTCTAGATCCCCATGGGGTCCCTTCCCACAATGATACTCTCACATCCTCTGCTCCCCTGACTTCCAAAGCCCCATGGGGGTTTCTATGCTTCCTTGATGTTGAGGAAGAGATGGTGTATAAGCAAACAAAATCATCAAGAGTTGCTCAGGAGTGTACTACACAGCACTCCCGGCTAAACTGTTGGGAAACAAAGAAAGTAGGTGAAAGGTGAAGTTGTTTTGCTGAACTGGTGTCAAGAGGTTGGCTTACAAATCCACAGGGAGGACCAGAGCTGTGCTAATGCTAAATCTCTTCACAGAGTTTAACACTTAGCAGCTTGCCCTCCAGTTCCTCAGCTGGTGTTTTCGTTTTCCAGGGAGTCTAGCTGGGTTTTGGTGGTAATGGTGGTAGTGCGCAGCTGAGCTTTAGTGGTGATGGGATGGAAGTGGTAGTTGCTGCTGCTGTTGTTTCCTTCAGAAAAACACCTAACAATTCATTTGTTCGTTTGTTTTTTCCAAAACAAAAAGGTTGAGATTCAGTATCGTGCAGTCACGGGACCCCCAAACGATTCTTTGAACCCTGGGAAGGGTTCCTTCAAGTCCAAAAAAATCAATCCATATCCCTCTTTCTTCCTGGCATTGAACAAGAACGGGGAAAGTTAAAAGGAATCTATTTTCTCTTCAATACTTTGAAAGCCAAAATAAGATATCTTTGAATTGTGGTCACTTTTTCTCTTTTGTGCTGGTTCTAGGGGCTTATATTCTAGGGGCCTGGGTGCTGCTCCTGAGGGTTTTTTGTTTGTTTTTTTTTTTTTGCTCATGTCTAGTGCTCTACCACTTCAGCTACAGCTCCACTTCTGGCTTTTTACTGGTTAATTGGAGAAAAGAGTCTCATGAACTTTCCTGCACAGGCTGGCTTTGAACCATGATCCTCAGATACCAGTCTCTTGAGTAGCTAGGATTACAGGCATAAGACCCACAAGTATCCAGATGAATCATTTCTTAAAGTGATCTTCTACCCATCTTCCAAGCAAACTATCACAAAATGCAACAAACTCCGAGCCTGATAATGTTTGAGAAAGGCACAGAGCTGTTTCCTGGCTGCATTCAACAAGACTCAAAAGAGAAAAATGAGATCTACAGCCTTACACTCATGGGTATGTCCCAAAGCTCAACAGAATCTACATCAACTTGTCCAAAAGGTAGGATTTCTGGCTCTCTTTCAGACACACTGGATTAAAATTTGTAGTTTAACAAACAGGGCCTTAAAGTGAGTCATTGCACAAGGGCTCCAGCAAATTAAAGTATGAGGTGCATGGGCTTAACGGAAGATATCTCAATGTGGAGCTGGCCGCTGGGTCTTGAAGTCAGTAGGAGTTAGTAGGTAGGGAAGGATGGGAGGTAGGAGAGGGAACTGGAAAACAAGAGCATAAAGACGATGAAAACAATAGTGTGTTCACTAACCATGAGTCATTTGTTGCTTCTGGAACCAAGAGATGGGAAATCACCTGAGAGGCAGGTATGGAGCAGACTGCAATCCTGAACAACAGATTGGACTTTAGCTCTGTGTCTTCTCTGTTCTCTTCTCTTAGGCCTTAGTCAGGTTACTTTTCTGGATTCTACAGCTCAGACCTTCCCCTGGCCTGCATCAGCAGTAACTGGATTCCCAAAGTGCCATACAGTGGGCAGCAGGCCCAGGACTGCACTCAGGTTCAGGGTCTTCTCTCAGGGGTCCTTCACAGATCAGAGTCCTGAGTTCCTCAAGGAGCTGTGTGTGTCTGAAGGAGGAAGAAAGAAGAGATTAGAGGGATTCAAGACCAAGGGTATTTACTTCCAAATGAAAACTTGGCAAAATGAAGAAACATGAGAAGTCTCCAGTAATGCCTCTTTCATTCTGAGAACAATATGGAGCAACTGTTACTTAGCCACTCTGTGCTTCAGTTTCCTAAACCACCCAAAAAAGGTCTAATCCTTGTATCAACCTTATAGGTTGGAAAGAGTCACGGAATTTATGCGATACTCTTAGAATAGTGCCTAACTCTCTCTCCTAGATGCTCCCTAGCAGGTACTCCTTTGAATTAAACCATTCCCTATATCATAATGCAGGAATTGGATGCATGGTTTATGGAGTAGGGGACTAGATATGGCTGCCAGCCTCTGCGTTGAACCTCAGTTATCCCATGAGCTGGTATTCATACTTCTTTTTTTGCTAAAAGATTCACATTTATTGACTGATTGATGTGATAAAACCTGGAATTTGTGGATTCCAAATAAAATTCATTAAAAAATTTTCATTGTAAAGGGGTTACAGTTACATATGTCAGGTATTGAGTGCACTTCTTTTGGAACTGTGTTGCCTCGTCCCTCATTTTCTCCTAGTTATTCCCTCCTGACCTCCTTTCCGACAAGTCGTATATTGCATTTAAACATAGTGTCTAGTGAGTATCACTGCTGCATTTGCTCACTCTTTGTCCCACCATTTCTGTGTTCCTCCTTGCTTCTCCAAAACGATAACTTACATATAAAACAAAAGGTACAGAAATTTTAAGAGGCAAAGGAAAGAATAAATAACCAAGCAAAATAACAAAAAGCTTGTTTCCATTTCAATAAACATCATTTTATATGATTATATGCACATCACTATTGAGCCTTTGTGATCTTAAAAATATCTTTCTTTGATCCCACTGTGTGAATGCTTAAAGTCCTGTAAAATTTATCATGCCCAAGTATAATTTTTTTGTCTTTTACCAACTGTTGTGTAGATATGAGCCACCTCCTAGAAAAAATCACCTTTTGAATGTTTGATCTGTTAGTGTTTAGCACCAGCTTCCTGATACTAGCTGGAAATGGGTTGATACCTCTCCTCTACTGGTCCTTCAGTTTGCTAAATAGCAAGGCCTTTGTTTCTTGTGTCATTCTCTCAGGAAATAGTCTACTGCCCTCCTTTCTGCACAATCTGGGAAAACTGATTGGTGATGGTAAGAGTAGTGTCAATAAAACAGTCCATACAGCTAGAGAGACAGTTTTCAGTGCCAGAGTCTAGGTGTTCCCCTGGCTTTTCCACACACTGATCCCAAAATAGCTGCATGAAGTGATGCACCTGTGCGGTGAAACTGTGCCTTCTGCTGTTCGGCCACCACCAAGTGCTGCGACCCTGCTTCACCTGCTCACCCAGCAATGCCACTGTCAGCATAAAGCTCAGGGCCTGCAAAAAAATAAAAGGGGAAGGGGCTGCAAATAAAGGGCCTGCTGTCATGCTGTAAGCTACTCTGTGGAGAGGCCCCTATGGTAAGCAAGAAAATCCTCTGTAGGCAACTGGTCTAGTCCTAACGAAAAGATATAACCCCACCATGCAAGAGAGCATAATCGGGGCTTCTGTACTGACACCTAGCCCAAGAGCCCTACCCTGACATTGGAAATGCAGTATGGTGACTAAAGGATAGATTAATTCTTCAAGCTGAGCGATGCCAAGGATGGGCACCAAAGTTATGGTATATTTTAACTATTTACATTAAGGAAATCAATGCTCTGACTCCTATCACAAGCCTGATTACCTTTGCACTGTGTAATGTGGAAGATGCCATAAATGATTTCCCAACAAGTCTCCCCCCGCCTCTCTCTCTCTCTCTCTCTCTCTCTCTCTCTCTCTCTCTCTCTCACACACACACACACACACACACACACACACACACACACACACACACACACACACACACACACACACACACCGGTACCTTTCCTGTTTCTGGAGGCTGGTGGTGTCTCCACACAGAAGATGAGTGAGCCAACAGGTCAAATGACTAGTCTTCTGCACTGTGTTCACGTTCTCGGAGACTGGCCGTGTCTCTATACGGCTGATAAATGGCAGCCTCTGAGACAGATGAGATGTACTTCTGAGATGGCCAGGATCCAGGGTGGCTCAGAAGCAGCTGCAGAACTCGGCTTGCCTTTCAGTCCCAGCATCACCGGGTGGCAAGAAGCCACAGAGGTCATGGATCTCAACCATCAATCAC
The DNA here is from genome assembly GCF_019054845.1 of Dipodomys spectabilis. Classification (NCBI taxonomy): domain Eukaryota; kingdom Metazoa; phylum Chordata; class Mammalia; order Rodentia; family Heteromyidae; genus Dipodomys; species Dipodomys spectabilis. The sequence goes on from NW_024870683.1 coordinate 15,453,706, forward strand.
TTGGAACTGGAAATTAACAAAATAATTTTTCAAACATCAAGATCTATGTGAGTGAAGGGGAGGTTTTAAAACAATAAAAGAAAGGAAGAAAGGACAGAGACAGCTGGTTAGAGACTCCTTTGCATTAGACAGGTATCCCTGCCAAACTCAGGCTTTGGCGAAACTTCACTTTATCTGCGTTGCTAGAAGAGGTCAAAATTAAGTGTAAGGTTTGTCCAACCGTACCAGCCAAACGGACCCTATGACCATTTAGCTAATGGGTGGAAGGAGAGAGGTTGTCTTCCACCTTCTAAAATGACAATAATAAGGAGAAAATTTATCCATGTAGATATTGGGGGACCAGTCTATTGGGGACCAGTCTTGTAATTCTACAGGTTCTACTTCTCACTATCTTCTCCTTCCTGCTCAATGGTCCCAAGTTCTCCCAATCTTCCCTGCCCTCTACCTATGGCACCTGGTGACCCATCTCTGGGTCTAAACCCTGCCTCTCAGTCCTGTCCAAAGAATGGGAACAGGGAAAACAAGTGTAGAGATGCTCTGTTTTATTAAGTCTTCCTCATGTTGACTTCACATCGAAATGCTATGAAATCAGATGTATTGTCTCCATTCATTTGTTGATCAATTTACTTACTTACCTACTTAGTATGTACTTATGGTGCTGTGAAGGTTGACCTCAAAGCCTCCCACTTGCTTACCACTTGAGCGACACTGCTAGTCCTTTGGCTTTCTTGTTTTGTTTTTGGCTTGTTTTCCAGATACAGTTTCATATTTTGCAGAGACTAGTCTTAGACCGTGTTCCTCCTATATCTGCCTTCTCAATATCTAGGAGAACAGACATGTACTATCATGCCTAACTTGTTTTTGAGATGAGAGTTGTGCTAAGTTTTGCTCAGGCTGGCCTTGAGCCATAATTCTATTAGTAGCTAGTATTATAGCTACTATAAAGATGAGGATATAGCAAGCCAGAGAAGTCATGAAACCAGTTAAAGGAGGAAGGAGGATTCAAAACCCAAGGCATGTCACACTCCTAAGATCACACACTCTTTCCAATAGCAACATGCTGTGCTGCCTTCCTTTGAGTCTCAATTGTATGTCCCTTCATATTCTTTCTGACATCCTCTTCGACCCACAGATGATCTTTTCATCTCCAGAAACTTTCTTATTGCCAGACTCTGACCAACGTAAAACATCTTCTAAGATGGAAAAGCTACCCACTATCCATACATAGCTGGAAATGATGTGAGAACATACATGGTCACAATCCTACCTGCTTTCCATGAGGTTCCACTACTCTAGGAAAAGGACCAACTATCTCAGCATTGCATAAACACCATTCCCAAGATGGCTCCTACAGGACTTCTGGTCTCACCTCTCACCTGGCTTTCTGTCTTCTCCATTATCACCAGATTTTAACCACACTGAATCTCCTCCCCGAAGAAGCCTTTTACAAGACCAAGCATTCAAGAGACTGGCCTCTGGGACTTACTGTAATATACAGAGCCATTTTTATTATCTTGGCATCTGGTGCTATAATTTCTTTTTGAGAAGAGCCAGACACCCAACAGTCATGTTGTTGTAAAGGTGTTTTCTATATAGCATCCTATTTAGCCTCTTAACTCCTTAAAGGGAACAAGTTAGAATTGTTATAATCTTCATTTTATAGGTGAGTCAACTAAGGCTCAAGCTTAGGTAATTGGCTCAAGTTGACCAAACAACTAAGCAACTGGCCGGGACTGGCACCCAGAGCTAGTAACCTCCAACACACTATGACTATAGCATTCTGTAGAGCAAACTCCATCACCTTCCAACACTCTGTGGTCGGAGAGGTAACCACAAGTGAGCCAATTCAGCAATCCAAATGCTGTCCCATGAGGCAATAGCCATTTGAGGATTGACTTAGGGGAGGAATTTCATTAATGAGCATGGCTTTCAGCCAACAAATGGAATGAACACCACTATCTCAAAAGTACCTTAGAGTTATAAGAAATCATTTGCATGTGGTCTTGAAAAGTAACCATGAAACTCCAGAGAGCAGCCAGTAACTCCAGCTGTGACAGCAAGAGGGATTTCAGATGGCAAGATAGAGGAACGGGTTATTAAAAGGTTTTCAAAGACCAGCATAATTCTTCCCAGAAGTTTCTCTCTTCCAAAACAAAATTTAAAAAAAGTCACTAGAATAACATCAGCAAATCACTGACATTATGAGTAGTGAAAGTGGACATTTTTATAGAACTAGAGCAAAGCAATACTTCCAGCATTGGTATGGGTTATGCAATTAGCAACGAAGGGACAAGGTTCCTTGAGAAACTGCGAATGTACTGAAATAACTGACTCCACCCACTTCAACAGAGTTTTTATTCCAGGACTTCCCAAGAGGGATATAGCTTATACAGCAATTTAAGTAATGATGAGTTCATAACATACAGCTGATGTCATTTGTAACAACTACAGAGAGAAACTGATCAGGGTGGACCAGAGCTCAGATGTGACAGATACATGGCACCTTTGCCTTCATTGTTCCCCTCCTGCTGCCTGGCAGGCATGACTAATTGCTGCAATCTTCACCACTGACTCCAGATACAGCCCCATCATTGTTAAAACAGCATCCCAAGAAGGTATTATTGTTTAGTCATAAATGCATTGTCACCTTTGGCATGCAAAAGACGGACATAAACCAGCACAGGATGAATAAATATACTAGACATTCTCCAAAAGAGAAACACATGAAGAGGGCCCAAATCAGAAAGTGTTAACTCCCAGAGAAGGATTGAAGGGCTGTGGGGGTAGGACTCACTTGTCCCTGTACCCTCAGCACTGAGAACAGGCCTTGACACATGTTAGAATGTACAACTATTTCAGGAATTAATGAGCTAGCATCTAAATGGTACTGAGGTACCATAGTCATGCATACATGTGTGTAATATATATGTGTGTGTCCATACATACCATATATGTATATTCATACACATATATACATACATATACACGTATACATATACACATATAGTTCCTATTAGAAGCTTGCTGTTTCAGGATTTTATGATTATTTTTTCCATTTTTATAAAGACTTAATGAAGAACCCATAAGGAAAGTATTGTACTAATGAATGAACCTTAATTTGAATCTTGATTCTATACTTATTTGATATATAGCCTTAAGAAAATGTCAGAAATCTTTCATTTCTATAAAGAGGATAGCTGCCTTGTAGGAGAGTGCTAAATGTTGAACTTAATCTTCCAAAAATGTTATGTTATTAAAATGTGGACCCTTTGGGAGGTGATTACATCAAGAGGGCCAAGTCCCAATGAATGAGTTAGTGACCTGAGAAAGGAAGTCACAGGCAGCTTGGTTGCCCTTTCCACCAGGTGAAGACACAGCAAACGCCATCAGCTTTGATGTTCCCCATCAGGGTACCAGCCTTATTATACAGTAAACACAATGTAAAACCTCCAAACTTAAACCAGTATGGTATAAATATATGTTGACAGATCAAAAGAACAGCATATAAAATCCAAAAAAGATTTTAGCATCTGATAAAGTTTTATAGGTATGTGAATAGAGTCTCTGACAATATTTAGTATAGGATAAAGTTGAAGGATTTTTAAGGCAGTACATACAGATGCTTTAAAACTAGGGCACAGAGAAGTTATTTGCCAAGTTTAGTCAGCTAGTACTTTACAGAACTGGAACCTGAGTGCAGAGATTCTAAATCTAGATTTTGTTCTATTAGCTTCTAAATGAGTTACAAAATACAGAGTATACACCAGAAAGTATAGTGTACTGCCTCTGGGGAAAAAGAAAAAAAAACACTTATTTGTTTGCTCATACATACATACATAAATTCTGGAAGGATACACAAGGATCAAATGGTGGTAGTTACCTTCAGAAACCATATGTATAGGCAAGAGTCATGAAAGTTGGAGGCCATACATATTTTGATGAGTTTTATATATATATATATATATATATATATATATATATATATATATATTTGAAATCTATGTATGTTTAACCTGATTGAAAATTAAAATAAATATAAACACTGAAGGCAAATGCTCTGCTGGTGCAAGCCTTTCCCAGCTACCCCAAATTCAGTAAGCCCATATATCTTCAAGGTTTCCTAATCCCTACATTTTTTTTCTAGCTCAAATGTTGCACAGCTCTCTTTTATGATCCACTCCTCAGCACACCTAGGCCTCCAGACAAGCTGTCAATTCATCAAAGGCAAGGTTCTGCTTCCTTCATTCTGGTATCACCAGCACACAGCCCAGTCCTGATGTGGTGAGCATCAAGCACTTGGGGAAGCAGAAGTGAGTATTAAAAAGCGGAAACATCTGGCCAAGTTCCTTGGTATTAGCATGCTAGAAAGGGGAAATGACTGGGACCTTCATATCACAGTGGGAGTTTAATGAGTAAAAAGGGGGAGGGCAGGGAAGGAACACAGGAACCCTTGTAGAAATAGTGCACCTGCCCCAGTTAGGGCAACGGGATGAAAGGGGATCTGTGGGCCAGTGTTGATCAGGGAGAAATGAGGAAAGTTAACACGACGGAGAAAATAGTGAAGCTGAGCCTGGTCCCAAAGACCCTAAGGAAGAACCCTAAGGAGTATGCTACAAATGGATAGACCTTGATTTGAATCATGATTCAAGGGCAAGAAATTGTAGCATGAAACTACAGGCTCCAGAAGAGAGGGCTCCCAGAAGAGGAAATTAGCTGTATATATACTCTGCATCCCTCTGATATCTGGGACAAGGAGCATGTGAGAGATTGGCACTGGAGGAGAGAGACTCTTAGCTTCTACGTGCCATTCACATGTTCGACCTGTTGCTTTCTGTCTAATGAAACACTGTGTGTACGCTCATGTGAGAGCAGAAGAGAGCTCCACACTAGGTCAGGGATGTATTTTCTTCAGCACAAAACCCAAATATCATAAACAAAAGAAAACCTGACACACTCCAGTCAGATCACCCTGCTCCACACAAAGCTATGCTTTGTTGAGTAATTGTGCACATCCTTACTATGATTCAGAAGAATATATATCATTTTTTATTGTGTTCATCACCAAAATTCCACAATAATCCTTATTTTAGAAATTCACCCTGGAACTGTACACGTTCAGTGAAATAGTATCAGAGATTTGCTTCAAAATAATCCAGCCTAGAAGGTAAAGTGATGACATGTATTAATGAAACAAAATTAGTCACAAATTGATCATTTTTCAGATAAGTTGTAGATAATGCCAGGCATAGTATGAATTTCTCTCTGCTTTTTTTTTTTTGGGGGGGGGGGGGGGAGCCGGGTCGTGGGGCCTGAACTCTGGGCCTGGGCGCTGTCCCTCAGCTCTTCAGCTCAAGGCTAGTGCTCTACCACTTGAGCCACAGCACCACTTCCAGCTTTTTTCTTTTTGCTTATGTGGTGCTGAAGAATCAAACCCAGGGCCTCAGGCATGCAAGGCAAGCGCTCTACCACTGAGCCACCTTCCCAGCCCCTCTCTGCTTTTTTTATATGCATGAAATTTGCTGTTACAAAATATTAATGGGCATTGTTTTATGCACCAACCAAGGGCTTCAGATGGCCAAAGATTTATATTTCATGAATTTAAATTTATCTTCCACTTGGTAAGATGAATGATTCTGGATAACCGTCTACTTTTTAGAAAAAAATCTTCCTGTGCCAGTACTGGGGCTTGACTCAGAGTCTCACACTTTCAATCAGCCTTTCTGCTTCAGGCTGGCATCTCTACTTATTGCTCTTTTTGCTGGTTAACTGGAGATAAGAATCTCTTGAATCTCTCTGACTAAGCTTCAAACAACTGTTCTCAGATCTCTCAGCCTCTTGAGTAGCGAGGATTATAGGCCCAAACCACAGACACTGGGTCATCTGTTCCTTTGAATTTATCTCTCTGGATAAGGGATTATGAGAGATGTTTCTTCTTTATAATTTTCTGTGCTTTCTGCACTTTTCAAATAAGCACTTATTTTCATTATAATTAGGAAAATCAACAAGGCTATTGACTACCAATATATTCATGGATATTTAGCTTACAAAATTGATGATCAGATATGTGTTATAACAAAATTATTTAAATATTACAGATGATATGAGGTATGTCTATCCACACAAAGGATAACAAAATGATCTATGAAAATAAGAAGTCTCAATTGCCCAAACAGTATTCAATATGCTTTCCTTTAATGTCAAGGATGTTTTCCTTTAACAAGTAAGCAAGTTAAATGAAAAAGTTAAATCCTGGATGCACATAGGAAGTGTTTGCAGGAGGAAATTTTCATTGCATTTTTTAGTGCCCTAAATGGCACTGGAAAATATTACAAAGTAATGAAGGGAGTCATTATAAGTAGGACACCTTCCAATGTGGAGGGATTTCTGACATCTCAATTATATTCTGCCACCTAGTGACAATGGCAGACTAACATACTTGCTAAGTCAGGTTCCAAAGGCAGCTCTCTGTCTGTCTTCTACTACCTGGACCCTATAGTCAAAGCCTGATCACTTCAGAACAAGCTTGATCCTATACCCATTTAGTATGCCACGTCCTTTCTCTGCTCCCACTACAACTCTAAGGAACATTGCGAATACGGCTAAAGTCTAGTTTGCTCTGTTGATACCAGAGCGAATTTCAATACAGCTGTGGGGTCCACAGCCTCTCATTCAGCACAACTCAAAGACCCCTTTACTAAGCCTTGCTTGCTGTGCTACTGTACAAAAGTGGCATCTTTTCTATTGCATGGTTTTTTAAGAATTACCTTTAAGTAGTTGTATAAGAGAGTTTCAAATCAACATGTCAATTTATGAGTACAATGTATCTTGAACAGTCACTCCTTCCATCAATCTCCCCTCTTCTCTCTCTGCCCATTCAATCCCATTGGATGTTTTAATCCTAAGAAGAAAGAATAATAAATATAGTAATATCTTTCTCACAATATGGGATCATTTTAATTAACAGATTATGAGATCTTACAAGATTATGGGCACAAGAACTCTTAGAACTCCCCAGTATAGAAGTGGCACTATGGCTCAAGTGGTACAGCATGAGCCTTGAGCTGCATTGCTCAGGAACAGCTTCCAGGCCTAGAGCTCAAGCCCCACAACTAACAAAAGAGAGAGAGAGAGAGAGAGAGAGAGAGAGAGAGATCTTTCATGCGATTGTTTCTAACATATTTATAAGATTATGTCTTGTTGCTTTGTATGTCCCTCCCCGATGGTATAACCCCTGCTTTCACTATATATGATGTTGGTGTATGTGGAGGGCAAGAGAAAAAACAAATCGTTATAACAGGGATACAGGAGGACCCATTGCAATAATGAGATGTACAAGTCGTTATGTCGAAAAACATACTTTACAACTTTGGTGTGGGGGATGGTGGGGAGGATGGGAAGGAATGGGAAGGGGAAACAAAGGAGGAGGCTACAATGCTTGATAAGAAATGTACTCATTATCTTACCCATGTAATTGTAACCCCTCTGTATGGTATTTTCACAATAAAAAAAAAGAACTCCCCAGTATAATGAGAAGGAATGGGTAATTGTAGAAATTTTCAAAGAGAGTCATTCAGTGTTCTTCTGTATGGTGAGTGCTGACTCTCTAGAATGGTGGCCCATAGTACATTGCAAAGGAAGTTTAGGTAGAGGGAGTGGACCCAGTGCTGGAAGTACAACCAGCAACTCTGACCCTCTGGGAATCTTACATTTCTATGCAAAGCCCAAAGAATTGTCGTTACTGTTCAAAGGCTTTTTGTCTTCTCTCAATCATGTGATTGACTTTGTCAGACCACTTGTAAGGAAATTGGTGCTTACAACAGTGACATTTTAATAAGAAACTTGACCCTATACAGAAACCCTTAGTAGATGAGATCAAAGAATACAAATCTAAGCAACTAGCATCTGGAGAACCTCTTGATATTAGCCCAAAGTATCAGCAAGAAAGAGTTGGAGAAAGAGTTTTCTGAACATAAACAGATGGTTCGTGAAACAGAACAAAACGTTGGTTGAGACAATGTCAAGGCTGGGTCTAAGCTATGGGTCTTAGCAAACTATCATCTTTCTTTAGAAATAAAGTTTTATTGGAATAAGAGAGATTCATTTCTTTAAGTATCAACTATAGGTGACTTCACATCCCAACAGCAGAGATTAGTTGTTGTAACAGAGACCACAGGGTCAGCAAAGTCTAAGATATTCATTCTCAAGCCTTTACAGAGTTTGTCAGCCTTGTAAGTCCCTCTAAGTTACTCTGAGGACAACTAATTGTCAGTCCCCCTAAACATCAATTCTCTCAGCTGTATCTGATAAGAATTAAGAATTTTACAGCCGATGAAGGCATAAGATATGGTTTTGAGGTTACTGACTGAAAAACTTGCATTTGAAAATAAGGAGGGAGAGAAGGCAGCAGGCTGACCAGGCTTGTAATGTTTGCTGATTTCACTGGTATAGGTCAGAATTTCTCAACATCAATACTATTGACATTTGAGGCCAGATAATTCTTTGCTTTGGGCAGAAGGTTGGGGACGGCAGATCTATTCTGTGCATTGTAGATATTACACAGCATCCCTAGCTTCTACCCACTAGATGTCAGCAGTAATCCCCCAGTTGAGACAACAAAACAAAATCTCTAGAGATTGTCAACTCACATCTAGGGGGAGCAAAATGTTCCTCCCTGAGAATCACTGGTGTCAATACTCCCTCAAGACCAATTTCAAGCTATCAACTTGCCCACACTTAACATGGACATATGTGAAGAAAAAAACAGTTTGTCTTACAAACCAGAAGGAACAAATATTTCCAGAATATCACTGTGTGAGAACATATTTATACAGGCATTAATATTTTTAAATCTGAGGTGCCTAACTAGGATCATAGTAAGGCTAATTTTTTTCTTTACGAAGTGGCCTAGATCCTCCCACAGAAAATTATATACCACAAGTAATGGTTGATATATTCTCAACTAGAAAATATCCAAAGCAGAAGTTAACAGTAAGCCCCATAGTAATTAAAAAGCACTCAGCAACATATCGGAGAATTGCATGGCTTTCTAGTGGATTTGACAGGATGAATCAGTCTCCTACAATCTGAATGGTTATCTCTTTTTGTTAGCTCATTGTTTTTGTTGTTTATTTAAATCAGCTGCATTTGGAGGAAATGTGTACCACTAATCATGACATTAGCCCTGACAATGGTTAATTATTCAGAACTAATTATTGAGGTCATTCTTGGGCTGACATTAAAGCCATTTCATCAGCACCCAGGAGGACATTTACCCTCTTGTTCCAGGAGGGCAGCCATCTATTTTTATCCACTGTTTCAGATCATTAGGTTACAAGACTATTTCTATCAATCCTGAATTCTTGAGGGCTATTAAAATACAAGTTTTGTAGGAACATCAATAATCTAGTGTCTATATTGAGCTCATGCTACTTAGAATCACAGGCCAAAAGAAGGTCAATAAAGGCTACAGTTATATTATTCTTGCCAGAATTCTGCACAAGATTATTCTGCACAATAATCAATAGAGTTATCACTTCTGAGATTTCCTTTCCCCTTATTAGCAGTGACATCCTTGGGTTCCCTGGATGGGACAAAAGACAACCTGGCTCCCAGCATCATAAGAATTTTATCCCCTATGAAGCATGATGTTGTTAGTCTCAGCTGCTCAGGAGGGTAAGGTAGGAGGATCACTTAAGCTCAGGAGTACAGACAAGGCGGGAAAACAGAATGAGACCCTGACTAAAAAAAATTATATCAACTTTGTGATAGCAACTAGTGTCATGTGATTGCAAGTAATCTTTCAAATTCAACTCTAAGTTCAACACACACACATACACATCACACACATACACTGATTATCAACAAATTTGAGTTTTACCTCTTGGCTAGAACAATTAATTTTCAAAGATCTCATCTAATTATCTGATTACTTCACTTTCCTGTGGTTTTGTGATGTCTTATGACACATTTTTTTGTGTGCTGGCCCTGGAATTTGAACTGAGGGCCTGGGCACTGTGCCTGAGTTTTTTGCTCAAGGTTAGCATTCTACATACTCAAGCCACAGCTCCACTTCTAGTAGTTTGGTGGTTAATTGGCTATAAAAGTCTCATAGACTTTCCTGCCCAGGCTGATTTCAAATCATGATCCTCAGATCTCAGCCTCCTGACTAGCTATGCTTACAGATGTGAGCCACTGGTGCCCAGCATTATGACACATTTTAACAACCATTCAGAAGCACTTCAAAAGTGGCCAGGTACACAGAGCTGTTCCAAACATGCTGGCATCAAGATATATTTAAGGGGGCTTGGAATATGGCTTAGTGGTAGGGTGTTTGCTTAGCATGCACAAAGCCCTGGGTTTGATTCCTCAGTACCACATAAACAGAAAAAAGCTGGAAATGGCAGTGTGGCTCTAGTGGTAGAGTGCTAGACTTGAGCAAAAAAAGCTCAGGAACAGTGCCCAGGCCCTGAGCTGAAGCCCCAGGACTGGAGAAAGAGGGGGGGACTGGAGAAAGAAGGGGGGAGGAGAGAGGGAGAAAGAGAGGGGGAGGGAGAGAGATTTAAATATGCGAAGGCTGGGTATTTACTAGAACACAATCTAAACACTTGGACTCAATCAAACACATACACATACACAGCAAGTCCTCTCCCCTAAGGAACATTAAAAAATAAAATAAATACTAAAATCTATTTGTTAAGTTTGGGGAAATTGAAGAATCCAGGTTGAAGACTTCTAAAAATATGGAATTTCTAATTATTTTAAGATGATGTTATGTATACTAAAATATAAAAGAAGTAAATACACTGTGGATTAGGATATAATTGCACATCTCTGTCCTCTCAGTTAGGTGAGTATAATTCACTCCAAAATCCACTGGAAATTTTATTTGTATAGCTGACCTCCAAGAATTAACATAGTAAATATGCTTAAAGCCCATTTTCTTTATAAGTAAGTTTCTGACCTAAACTCCAGACAAGTAGTTTCTTAAAAATGAGACTAGGACAAAGATTTGAAGAGAATACAGCAAATCATCTTAAATAAAAGTGCCATTTTGAGCACTACAATGTTTCCCTTTATAAAACCTCAGTGACCATATTTTAAGAATATCCAGATTGAATTATACTTGAGATATGAATAATGAAAAAGAAACTAATTAATGAAATAAGAATCAAAGGGCATGAACAACAGTTGGCTTTGGAAAAACAAAGTGAGATAATAGCATTTACATACTGTGCTTTAAGTTTAAAAGGAGTAATTACCAGGCATTGGCAATAAAGGAATATAGGGTCTACAGAATCTGAGGTAACTAGAATGGTTCTTTTACACATAGTTGAAATCTTTACTTCCCTGTTCCCCAGAGTTCATTATAGAGTCTAAAGTCCAAACTCAAAGCCTTCCAGAACTTACCATACTTAATTTTTTTTCTAGTAGTTGCATCAGTCAGGTTATGACAAGGCTTTGTGACTATTACAAGCAACCCTCAAATTTCAGTGACTCCACAAATGTTTATTTCTCCTCCGTCAAATGGAAGTGGATTGCCAGGGAGTCTCAGAGACTGAACATAATCACTCAAGTGATGGAGTTTTCATCTTGAGCTATGCTTCCACCATCTCTGAAGCAGTAAGAAGAGAACATTGCAATTTCATACTAGTCCTCAAATATTTCTTCCACTTGCATTCTGTTTGGCAAAGAAAATCACATGACTACTCTCCAGTGTCATAGAGAAATACAACTGAAGGAAAAACTCAGGTAATGGGAAGCGGCTCCAGTGACTACTGCTGTGAAAATGAAGTGATGGTGTTCTTTCCCCTCCTCATTCACTGTGGAGCATTATTCGTGGAAGGCAGCCTAGAGACTAGTAAGAGACTAGACACTTTAGATCCCATAAAACCACATAAACTTCACCAGTACAACAATTCAAGTATACTGCCAACACAGATAAAAGGCGAGCCCCAGTATACATCCTAGGGAATCTAACACTGAAGGGTAGGTTATTATTTGGGATTCTTGTGATTCTCAGTGAAAGAACCCTAACTCAAAGTCACAGAAACCTTGGGACTAAATTCAGAACGAAGTGTTGCCAACCAGGCCATAGTCAAGGAATCTAGTCAAAGTGAAATTGGACATAGGACGCACATAGTTAGCCTTTTTTTCAGGTTTTTTCCCCCCTTCTCTTTGTTGTTCATTTCTATTGCTCTCTGCTTTGTCAGCATCTCTTTCCCAAGCCAGCTTCTTCCTGAAGGGAAAAAGAAAGGAAACAGGGTTTCAACCCCAGAGGAATCAAGAGCCTCCTTCACTAGCTCTGCTTATGAAGTCCCTAAAAGAAATTGCTGAAATAGTAACACCAGAAGGTTTGTGTATTTATTTCTTTTTTTTTTCTTTTGTGGTGCTAGGGACCAAACCCAGTGTCTCATACATATTTTAACATAGACTCTATCACTGAGATACACCTCAGATTGTAGGTTTTTACGTCTAAAAGATTCCTCTGGCTGCTATTGGAAAATCAAGAGAAGTACAAGTGGAATCTTTACTTGGCCCTGTTGGTCAGTTCCTTAATGAAAACCCCTCCACCCTGCCTTCTGTGACACAGAAACATTACAGGTGTCTAGAGAAGCTAAGAAATCTGTTAGGTTCATTTTTATTGCTTCCAGAGACCATTTCTTGTGTACCTCACAAACTACAAACACTGAAGAGTAATAATAATCCAGACAGTTTTAATCTGGTCTTGAAGCTGTAATTCTAGCTGAAATTTTACACTGATCTTAGGTAAAGTTAAAATTTCCACAATCCTGCTTTGATTGACTTTTCTAGTTAGCCCAAGCATTATTTTCATTTTCATTACCAGATATGTATAAATACCTTTCTATAAAAGACTCCACTTCAGAATTATTCACAGCAAAAGGGGCAACTCCCTTTAGCCCGCCCCATTCCTTTCTCCAGAAAGGAACCTTTCCGGTCTACTTTCAATTCAATAAATTTAAATTTTTATATTTGTAATAATACAATACTTGTAAAGTATACAATATAGCAAAGGTTTGCAATCCTTTATATGCTATTTTAGAATCCTAATGTTTTGAAAACTGAAATCTACAAAGTTCGTCTCATATTTGTTTGATGGTAAAACCTGGCCTGAACAGTTATGAAACTTTTTAGTGATTTTATTTTTGCTACTTCATTAATATAGCTAATTTTCAATGCAAAAATTATAGTGTGTAGACAGGCACCAATGATTCATGCCTGTAATCCTAGCTACTCGGGAGGCTGAGATCTGAGGATCACGATTTGAAGCTAGGAAAGTCCGTGAGACTCTTATCTCCAATTAATCACAAAAAGCCGGAAGTGGAGCTGTGGCTCAAATGGCAGAGCAGACTGGCACACAAATAATTATAATATCTATGTATGGTTGGGGCAGTGCTCCAGGCACTAGTAATATATAGTTCTGTAATATGTAGAAAAAAATTCTGAAATATGAACTAACACCAAGGGTTTCAAATAAATGATGGTGAATCTATACTTTAGAATCTTTAGGAAGGTTGTAGTTGATTAAGCTTAGTTTATGAAATGCATAACATTTTACTACAACCAGTAATAATGCTTTCAAGTGCATTTTAAATACCAATATTGCTCCAATCCAGTCCAAATCAATATCTTCTTCACAACAGTTACATAAAGTATTATTATATGACCATCATTTTATAGGAGAAAGACTGAGGTATCATGATTTCTCCAGTTATAATTGATATAGTCATTCACTGAACATAGGTGGCTCACACCACTACACATGGCTACTCAGGAAGCTGAGATCTGAGGATTGCAGTTCAAACCCAGCTCAGGCAAGAAAGTCCATAAGACTCTTAGCGCCAATTAACCACAAAAAAGTCAAAAGTAGAGCTGTGGCTCAAGTGGTAGAGCACTAGTCTTGAGCAAAAAAGCTTAGGGTTCTGATTTCAAACCCCAGGATTGGCCTTTATGCCTTCTGAGAATAACACACCAAGCATCTGGTCAGATCTTAATATTTGGGCTCATTTGCTTGACAGCATCTTTAAAAAATAATATGGGAACCAGTATGGAGGTCCTTCAAGAAACAAAAATCAGAGCTACTATATGACCCTGCTGTACCACTCCTGGGCATATATCCAAAGGAATGTAAGTCTGCTTACAGTAGAGATATTTCCATACCCATTTTTAAGACAGCACTATTCACAATAGCCAGATTATAGAATCAGCATAGATACTTGTCAATCAATGAATAAGAAAAGTTTGCTCAACTAATTGGCTGAAACTACTAAACTACACAAAGAATGAACAGTGACAGTAGTGGGTACATACTACATGGAAGATATATTTCACAAGTTGAGTCTAGGCAAATTAACTGCCTACCATACAAAAGCCAAAAATACACTCAGAAAAACAAGACAGAATAGGAGTTTGCAATGAATTATCTACAATGCACTATCTGTAGTGTCCAGTCTTCAACAACAGTGTCTAGACCTTCAAAGAAAGTAAAAAAGGTGACTCACATGCAGGCAAAAAAGTAAAAAGAAATTGACTGACAGTGAACCCAGATTTAACAGACAAAGACTTCAAAGCAGCTATTATAAACATGTGTAAAGTATTAAAGGAAAATATGCTTGAATATGCTAATCATGAGTAAACCAATAGAGAACTTCAATAGATAAAAAGAAAATTATGAAAAGACAAATTGTAAAATCTAAAGCTGACAACTATAATAACTGTAACTGAACATTCAGTAGAAAAGATCAGTAGCAGATCTGAGATGACAGAATTAAGAACTTAGGGAAGTATCAGTAGAAGTTGCCATCAGCGAAACACATATCATTGCAAAATTCCCATGATGAAATCTTCACCTGATTACCACTTCTGTCATGTGAAATTCGAATTCGAACATGGCTCCCTATGATGAAGTAGGCTGTCACCAGACACCAAATCTGTTGTTACTGCCGACTTCTAGAACTATGAGAAATAAACATCTGTTTTTATGAGCCACCCAACTGGTGGTATTTTGTCATAGCATCCTAAACTAAGGTAAATGTTATTGGAAGGGGTGCCAGTGGCTCACTCCTGTACTCCTAGCTACTCAGGAGGCTGAGATCTGAGGAAAGTCCATGAGACACTTATCTCCAACAAAAAGGAGAAGTGGACCTTTGGCTCAAGTGGTAGAGTGTTAGCCTTAAGCACAAAAGCTCAGGAACAGCACTTAGGTCCTAAGTGCAAGCCCCACAACTATGTGTGTGCGTGTGCGTGTGTGTGGCACACTATACAAAGATAAAAATTATCTAGTCTGAAGGACAGGAAGAAAAATGAAGAAAGATTGATCAAACCTCTGAAAATTGTGGTGCAATTGTGTCAAATGTTCCAGTACATGTATAAATGAAGTCACAGAAAGTGGAGAAAGATAGAAAGAGACACGTGATGGTCAGTTTCCTGCATCAATAACTAGGAATAGTACCCAAGTGTTCAATCTACATGTTGCTAGGTAGGAATCTGATAAATGTAATTGGCTTCTTGGCATTAGGTAGCAAATA
Source organism: Dipodomys spectabilis (assembly GCF_019054845.1). Classification (NCBI taxonomy): domain Eukaryota; kingdom Metazoa; phylum Chordata; class Mammalia; order Rodentia; family Heteromyidae; genus Dipodomys; species Dipodomys spectabilis. The sequence continues at coordinate 15,469,251 of NW_024870683.1, forward strand.
TTATTTTGGATAATCTAGAAGATCTTTTTCAATTCATAGAAAGTGTTTCAGAATAGGCTTCCCTTTCCCTCAGAAAACAGGTGTCTCATCTGTGGACTACAGCATCAGATCCTACCCGAGAGTTTCTAGCCTGTCCTTCCCAATGGTCTGAGTTGTGGATTTCAGACTCTCTAGCTGCCATATTCAAGGAAATTAAATCCTCACAATCAATATTGTTTACATGTATACATACAACAATACTATATCCTTCTGGGTCTGTTTCTTTTCCCTGGATACAAGAAAGAGAAAACTACTTGAATAGCCAAAACCTCCCAAATTTGAATAATACTATTTTACAGATTCAAGATCCTGAATAACCCAATATAGGAAATGCATAAAGAACACTATAACAGTGATTCAAACCCAAAATTAGAAAACACCGCCACAATTCACAATGACGGAGAGGGATAGGAAAGAAGCCCATGTAGAGAGCATGCTAAACTGTTATATAGGGTTTAGAGAGCCTTGAAGAAAGCCTAAGGCATTTGTTCAGTTTAAATAATCGAGACTTGGACCCAGACGTAAGTCCATTTTGTGGAAAATGTTTCCTTTTGCTACCTCAAAGTAAAGTGTTAAGTGCTTCTCAAGAAATGCAAAGAACTTTAAACAGTGAAGATTTTTAAAAGGTAAACTTATTTAGGACAGGGTTAAGACCTGGAACTGATCCGGATAATCTAAAGTACACTTCTGCAGACTCTACCCATGCAGTCACACAGGGAACTGGACAACTACTTCTCACCTACGCTTCCATCCCATCCACATGCCACTTTGAGGCAAACGATAGAGAAAGCATGCATTCCCCTCATGGCCTATGGCTCAGGAAGAAAGGAGCTAAAGAGCGTGAGTCATCTTTCTCTGTCCCAAGTTCATCAATCATGTTTCTCCTCCTCTCTGAGAAGGAATGAGAAAAGAAACAGAAATTCTATCTTGGTTATGGGCTAGAAATTTCTCTTCATCATGGAAATATGAAGGAGAATGAGGAATCAATTGATGTAATCTCTCAGTAGCTTGTAAATTTCTTATATAATATTTTGCATCTATCACAGTCCCAAGCAGGAAACTGGCATATAATAGTGAGCCAATATGCTCCAATTAGACCATTTGTATTAATAAGGGGATCTCCAGAGAAACAGAACCAATAGCAGAAAAATAGATTCGATGGTTAGAGAATTATTATAAGAAATTGGCTCACATAGTTATGAAGGCTGAGAAGCCCTAAGAGCTTCAGCTGGCAAGCTGCAGCTACAGGAATGCCAATGGTGGCATTTCAGACTAAGTCTGAAGGACTGAGACCCAGGAAGAGCCAATGGTATAAGTAAGCTCCAAGCTCAATACTCATAAAAGAACCAATTGTTTAAGTATAACAGTAGGGAAGAACCTATATCCTAGCACAGACAGCCAGATAAAGACTTCTTCCTAGTTTTTTTTCTCTATTCAGGTCTTTGATTAGTTGGATGAGGCCCACCTACATTTTAGGGAGGGCAATCTGCTTCAATATACTACTTTTTCTTACTCAGAAACAACTTCACAGACATATCTGAAATAACATTTGATCAAATGTCTAAGTACAGTCAACTTAGCACATAAAACTATAACCATCATACCATCCTATATGTTGAATGTGCATGTGTAAAGTACATGCTTGTGTGTTATGAAGACTGATGATTTTTATCACAGAACAGGTATCTAAGAAAAAAATTAAGGGAGAGAAGACTTATATGGGCTCACAGTTCCAGATTGAGCTTTCTTGGCCCCTTTGCTTTGAGCCTGACAGGAAGAGGCCAAACATCATGGTGGACAGCACTTAAGTGAGCTGCCCACCTCATGGTGACCAGGGAGCAAAGAGATGGAAAAGGTCAGGGCAAGATACACTCTTTAAAGTCATACCTCCAGAGCTCTTGAGCCAAGCACACTTTCTAGCTTTCACCACCTCTCAATAACGTCATCAAATTCTGAATCCATAGTCTTGCTATGATTATAGAGAGCTTCCATGAGAATTTTCATGGTCCAATTAGTTCTCAATAATTGTATCCACCACCTGGGGACCAAATTCTCAACATCTAACTGTCTGGGGGACACTTCATACCCAAACCACAATCATTACTAAGTACAGTCTTAATATACTCTAGTTATACCTAATGTTTGAGCAATGATCTGCAGATCACTGTGTAGAAAATATTTATGTACATTATCTCAGATAGACTTCACAAAAACAAATAGTAGGAGATGATTAAATGAGGTTTTTAATATATTCTAATGATACCTAGTATTTGAACAGTGCTCTACAGTGTATAAAACACTTTCAGGTACATTATCTCAGTCAGTCATCACAATAAGTATCATGAATGCGGAATATAAGGCTTAGAGGAGAGAGCTTGTTCAAAGTCACACAACTCATAAGAAGCAGAATTAAGACCCAAGTCCATTTGACCTAACTTAGATCCAGTTCTCTCTCTATTGATACCATGGCTGCTTTGCTATTGCAATGTGTTTGTCAAGCATTTTGACCTCCTTAAAACATAAAAGACTGTAACACAGGAAGTCTGGGGCAGCAGCTGTGTCCCCAGCTGTCTGAAATGTCTTTACCAGGTTTGGCAACATCTGTCTCAGTTTGACATCTCACTGGGTTCCTGTCAGAGCCCCACCTTGGGGAATGACAAGTTTAATGAAGAAAAAAATCCAACTTCCTATCTAAACTCCAAGCTTTGCAGATGTAACTGACATCTGACAGGTTTAGAGGCAAAGAAGTGACCCTCAGCTTCTTAGCTCATAGATGATATGTTCAGCAGCTTTCACTGCAATTGGCTGGCAACATGTATGCCCTGTCTGAATCTTATTCTCTAGTCCCAGGGCTAATTTAGATGCAATTTAAACGAACACTATTTCCTGTGCACCAGGCACAGGGGACATATAAAAAGATGAGTAACATCCCATTCCCGCCTTGGGAGCACTCAAAGTCCAACAGAAGAGTTAGAAACTTTATACTGCCAATATTTCCACGGAGACTTTCTACCCATTGCCATGGAATATGGGTCCCTTTTGCACAGAGAAACTCTAAGACTGCTCGGAACATTAAATGACATGCCCATTGTTTTCCTTGGCAGGCAAAACAAATTCAAATGCCTACAAAAATCTTAGGGGGAAAAGGGGTCAAGAGCTGTGGAAGGGGCACTTTCAACTTGTATTTAAGAACCAGACTCTCATTTGTTATCTAAAAACAAATTCACAAGACAGGGATTGGTCTGTCAAAGCCATTACAGAGCATGTGGTGTCCTAGGGGATCAAGAAGCAGGGACATAGATTTGGAGAACAGGGCACACAGACTGAACTGTCAATAGATGAGAGCAGAAGGAAAGTTGGTAGACATTTGAATATTACACCAAAATGTTTAGCCTATTTTCTGAATGATGCCATGGAAGATTTCTAACTTGGGGTTAGCTGGGGTTAACATTATTAAAGGTGTAATTTAGAAATGACATCAGTAGTTAAAGAAAACAACACTAATTGGCTAGAAAGAATACTGGAAGGTCTGAAGTAAGAGATGCCTGAATCAGGAAGTGGAAACACAAGGAAGGACTGGAAAGATGACGGTGGTGTGAAATAACCAAATCTAGATCAAGAAAAAGTATAAAATCCCTAGCTATCTGACTGGATAGTAAGGAAAGTTATACTGAGAGAACTCAGGGAATATAAAAGAGGAAAAGGGGGAGTTCAAAGAGTCACTGGGTTTTTGTTTGGGTTGACATGTTCAATGAAAAGTACAGACAGACATTTACTGGATGAGCACAAAGAATAGTCCTGTGGAGAGTGGAGAGGCTCAGGGATGAAGCCATGGAAGTACAAGACACAGCATAGAGCGAAGGGAAGCAGAGAAAGACAAGGCCCTCAGAAACATGGACATTTAAGTGCCATGTTTGGAACTGAAAACAGGAAACACAAGTAACAAGAGATAAGAAGAGAATTAGTAACAAAGAAAAGAAAAAAATCTCTTGTTTCCACTTCCTGAAGTTCATGTCCATAAATATTATTTTATATGGTCAGATGCATAGTTATTGTGTCTCTGTGATCCTCTCCTAAGAATATCCTCCTTTGGTCTCACTCTGTGTGAATGCCTAGAGACTTGTATAATTATCATGCCCCAGTGTATTTTTTTCCTTTTACCATCCAGTAGGTTTATTTTTAAATTTATAGGCCCATTCTAGTTACCACAAATGAGGAAAATCACGCAACCTATGTTTCTTTGGGTCTGGCTTACTTAGCCTAATATAATTTTTTTAAGTCTTACCATTTCTTTATGAATGGCATGATACCATTTTTCTTTTTTATTTACTTTTGTCTTGTTTGTTCATTTGTCTGTCTTTGAGAGGTAAGTAGGGAACACAGAAACGAAGAGACAAAGAGTGAACGAATGAAGCAGTGTAACTAGGACACTAGAACCTATGTTGAAAATGAACTATACAACTTGTGGGTGGGGACAGGAGAGAACAATTGGGAGAGAGCAAAGGAAGGGGTGACATTGTTCAAAAAGAAATGTACTAAGCCAGACACCAGTGGCTTACACCTATAATCCTAGCTACTCAGGAGGCTGAGATCTGAGGATTACGGTTTGAAGCCAGCCAGACAGAAAAGTCTGTGAGACTCTTACCTCTAATAAACTACTTAGAAAAAGCACTATTGGTCAAGTGGCATAGTGCTAGCCTTGATCACAAAGAGGCTCAGGGACAGTGCCCAAGCCCTGAGTTCAAGCTCCAGGACTGGCAAAAAAGAAAAGTACTCTTTATCTAATTTATGTAACCATAACTTCTCTGTACATCACCTTTACAATAACAAAAAAAAAGAGAATAAGGCCAGGAGCTTGTGGCTCATGCTTATAATCCTAGCTACTCAGGAGACTGAGATCTGAGGATCATGGTTCAAAGCTGCCCCGGCAGGAAAGTCCATGAGACTCTTATGATCAATTAACCACCAGAAAACCAGATGTAGTACTGTGGCTCAAGTGGTAGAGTGCTTGTCTTGAGCTGAAGCGCTCAGCGACAATGCCCAGGCCCAGAGTTCAACTCCCACATCTAGAGAATCAGGAAGCAGCAATAGCAGAGAGGGAAGAATGGGCAATGGTTTAAAACAGAAAACAAAACAGTTTGCTGAGAGATCACACATTCAAATCACAATGGAACCTTTGGATTCCTCTAGAAATTGAAAGGCCATTAGATCTAAAAGAAAACAATAGGAGAGGGAATAGATGAAATAAGATTGGCAAAACCTCAACCATTGTCATGGATACACAATTACTCATTATTCATCATAATGTCATCTCTACCTGTATATATGTTCAAATGCTTTTCCAAATAAAAACTGGAAATTCTAAAAACAAATTAACACACTAAAGGGTTGAAATAAGATCCTATGAGCACTTCTAAGATCATAGTTTCAGTTGAACACTGAGTAACAAGTGAGAAACAAAAGAGGCTGCAGGCATCAAGTGGCTTTTTTTTTTTTTTTGGTCATGGGGGCTGAACTCTGGGCCTGGGCCTTGTCCCTCAGCTCTTTAGCTCAAAACTAGTGCCCTACCACTTGAGCCACAGTGCTACTTCCAGCTTTTTTCTGCTTATGTGGTGCTGAGGAATCAAACCCAGGGCCTCATGCACTTGGGGCAAGTACTCTACCACTGAGCCAACCTTCCAGCCCCAAGTTCCATATTTTTTAACTTTGCTTTGCAATGTTAATCGGATAGAGGAGCTTACCTAGTGATTGTATCAGTCATTCAGTGTCATTACAGAAAATAAATGGCTCTCAAATTACAATGGTACCTCAAGGATCCAATAAAGAAAGTATTTACAGTGTGGGAGCAGAATACAGAAATTAAGAATACAGACTGCAGTATTGCTGGTCCTAGCAATGGTGGGACATTACTACCCTTTTTAACATGCTCTTGGTAGAGTACAGCATAAGTATCTATTTCTCATGGATGTGTGTGTGTGGACCGGACATCAGTTCATCTCAGTGGGATCCCTGCTTCAAGTCCAGCATCCAGTTGGGCTTGGCTACTCTTTGCAGATAGAGCTGTGGTCTGTTCCATGTGTGTTGTTTCTGGATCCCCAACTGAAAAGGCACCATTTTGTCAAGGGAAGGCTTTCCTCATACAGATGGCAGCGGCACTCAGAAGCGTGAAAGGTTTTTTGAGGCTTCTTAAGGCTTGAGCTTAAAACTGCTCATACTTCTTTGGCCAAAGCAAGTCATAGAGCCAAGTCCAAGTCCAAAGAGTAGTGCATTTCTCTCCATTTACGTAACTGGAAGGTCATATCCAAGTGGAGAACATGGATACTAGAAAGGTCAACAAATCAATCTATAGCACAGTCTAGAAGAAAGGAACCAGAAACCAGCAGAATTCAGAGTCACAAGGAGAGGGTGTTTTGAGAGAAACTCTGGACCTTCCATCTGAAAAAATCTGATGAGATGCCATAGGAAGAATGTCAGGTCTCTCAGGTCTCTGCCTAGGAAGCTCACTTGTTGACCCAGACAGAACACAAAGGAACCCTTTGATGAAGAAAGTAGCAATGTGGGGAACAATGAGATTGAGTATAGAGTGACAAAAGACCAAAAAAAAAAAAAAAAAAAGAACAGGGACACAGCATTGGCCAACTACTAGTACCAGACAAAGTGAAGACAGCCTGGCCGGCTGATAAAAGAATCTCAGCACATGTATAAAAACCTCATCTTCCTCCAGGCACAGGAATATGGGGGAGTCAGTGAGCTCAGAAGTTACAGGAAGACCCGCAGGTGGTCTACAAAGCCATCCTGAGCATCTATCTGATCCAGGTGGGCTATGCACCAAGCCCTGAGAGGCTTTCCCTCACAGAAGGAAGAGGCACAGCTGTAAGTAGACACAGTAATTAGCACTGTTCGTCTGACTCAGCGGTAAAAGTAGACTGCCACAGCTAACGATAGTCAAGAGGGAGAGGAACAGGCAATTAGTGCGGAGATGGACGGTTGAGTGGACCAGAGAGTAGGGAGCCACCTCCCAAAAGGAAATTCTTTTCTAAGACCCATCCACACTCCCCTGGGAGGCGACATCGAAAAGTTAATATTTACGTTGTCTGTGTTTCTGCAGACAAAGTCAATGTCATAGTAATCAGGAGACATTTATATTAAAAAATCAATTGCTATTTCATGAGCAAAGAGCCGTTCTTATGTTGGTGTGGGAAGACAACACCCTCAAACTAAGTTCTAAGTTTTATAGGTCCAAAACTTGAAAATTAAAACTCACCTGCTTTATGAAGCTGCGAAAGAATCAAGCAGTCCCGCATGCAGGCACTACAGAAGACAGCTACTGTTCTGGAATCATCAAGAGCATGGATGCCATCTGGATTCTGCTTACTACTGTGTGAGCTCCAGCAAGTTCCTTAACTCAAGTGTCCTTGGTTTTCCGATCTAGAATATTCAGGTGATAGTACAGCCCAGAGTCATGTAGGTGATGAGATAAAGCACCATCTGGGCACACAGTGACATTTGAAGGTTCTTGTAAATGTAATTGGCCCCATTCAATGGCCTCAAGAGGAAATTCTGCCTCATAGATGGACATGGGAGGTCCAGCTCACTCACTACCTGATGTTACCTTTCATCTTGATCTCAGATCAACCAGTAGTACTTCTTAAGATTGCTCTGGTTACCCAAGGCTGAAAGGCAGAAGGAGATTTCCTTTCTCAGTGAGGGTTCTGGCTATCCCCTCCAGCACTGACTGAAGGCAAATGAAATAAGTAGTTGAAGAAAATCAACATCTTTATGGACAGACCTACTTGAAAGACTGGCTCCAGATGAAGGAGGAATCTAAGTATAGCTAGCTCCACAGCAGAGTACTTCAAAAGCTTCTAGACCCTGCAGCCTCCTCAAAGTTTTCTGGCCCTTCATTTTCACAGATTCTGTCTTCTCTCTTCCCTGTCTTTCCTTCTGGGTCTCATTTAGCCTCCTCCTCCTCCTCCTTCCCTCTATCCACTATCTACTTCCATCTCTTTTTACACATATATGGCCCTTGGTTGTCAGTCAATCCATCAATCTCAGAACACACAATAGATACCTGGTATCTATTTCTTAACTATCTCCATCACTAACCATCACTGACCATCACTCTGTGATGGTCACCCGTAAGAGTGAATACATGTAATATTTTTGTGCATTACTCACTCTTTTAAGTGATGCATGTATAAAGTTAACTTGTTGGGGCAACCCATGAAGTATCATTGTCATCGTCTGTGGCAAATTATATTATAATTCATCAAATAATTTGGGTTCTCGCTTCCAGTACTCATACTTGTAGGAAGTTAAACATTTCCCACCCTGAACTAAAGAGAACTCATATGACTTTGGAGGCCAATAAAGGCGAGAAAGTGTCACGAGGCAGTTCTGGGAAGAAGCTTTAAGAATCTAGGTGGCTTTGCTATTGTCATGATTTGGATCTTAAGCATCCTCTACCTAAGTTTTATGAGCTAAAGGCTTGTTCAACAGCTGATGGTGTTACTGAGTTTGCACAACTCTTTATAGAAGTGAGGCTGGTAGAACGAGGGTAGGACTCTGAGACATGCCCTTAAAGGGAATATTTGGACTCTGACCTCTCTTCTTCTTCTCTTGGCTTCCCGGTCACCATAAGACAAGTCTAATATGTACTTCGTGACATGATATTCTGCCTTTCCACTAAACCCAAAGGGCCAACTGGCCATGATACCTGTAAGACCCTGAGTCAAAATAACTCTTCTCTCCTTAAGGTGATTTGATTAGGTATTTTATCACTGTGACTAACATAAGCAATGTTCTCTTTCCACTGTGCAAAGATTGCTGGCTATGTCCCAGACAATGGTTCCTTTCCCTCCCTATATGAGGATGAAGAAGCTATGATGACTTGTAAAGGACAAGAAGCATGAACATGAAATAAATATTTGTTGCTAAAATATTGAGATATTTTTAAATGGTAACTGCCGCATAACCTCGCCTATCCTGACTAGTCTTTCACGTAAGGATACCAGCAGATTTATGGTGTCTCTGACTTGAAAGTCCAGGTAGCTAATCACTGCTTGATATTATTTCTGTCTCCATTCCTCATTTTTGAAGCGACCTGCACCCTAGTTAAAGTCAGTGGGTGCTTTGTGCATGTTAGTCCCATCCATCTCCTTCTCCCTTATTCCACTACCTGCTTTCTTCTCAGCTCTGAATATGTCGGACATGATGATTGTCTCACTGCTAATTAAGCTCAAGGGAACCAGGGCACTTCCAGCTGCCTAAGGATATTCCCACTGAGTTTATGACCAGAAACCCCCACTACGCCTACTAAGTATATTCCCAGCTCAGGCACTCTGAAGGAAAGAATTCCCAAACCTCTACTTCCAATCAGATCTACTTTTGGTACTTTGAGAGGTGATAATAATTGCAATAATTTATTAAGTATCTTTTATACTCTAACAGGTATACAAATACTATTCGTAATTCTTAAGGCCTCACTACAAAGAAAATATTATTACCATTCATTTTGATGAGGAAGCAGAGATCTAATAATACCAGATGATGTGTTTAAGATACACGCTTAGTATATATAGGCTCCTGATGTAGAAATAGAAACCCAGCAACACTAATAAAGTGTGTTAAGATACACCTCTAGTGCATGTTGGCTTCTGATACCATTTCAGGACCATCTGATGTTAACGCCTGTGTTCTTTCCAGCACTGCTCCAGCTGGTCTTCTGGTAAATTCTCTTTTATTATTTATGACTTTGGGGATATCTGAGTCCATATATTCTGTGCTAAATAACATTTAAAATGCTCTAAATAAAGAAGAAGCTTCTGAAGGAGGAAGCAGAGAGTGATGGGCTGAATCTAGGCAAATATCTTAAAAAGCATAACAGAGAGGATTAAAAAAGAAGCAAAACAGCTGGGCTCTAGTGGCTCACATCTGGAATCTTAGCTACTCAGGAGGCTGAGATCTGAGGATGACGGTTCAAAGCTAGCCAGGGCAGGAAGGTCCATGAGACTCTTAATCTCCAATTAACCATCAGAAAACTAGAAGTGGGGTTGTGGCTTAAAGGGGTAGAGTGCAAGGCTTGAGCAAAAAGAGCTCAGGGAAAGGATCCAGGCCCTGAGTTCAAGCCTCATGACTGACCATAAAAGAAAAAGAAGCAAAACAGATTTAAGTAGTATAAGGTTTTAAGTAGTATAAGGCCATGCACAGTACTGAGGAATCTGACTCAAGGCTTTCTGATCTTTCAACCGCACATTAATGAAGCAAACCTCCAAGAGAGTTTCCCAATTAGCCCTATTTTCCAGATGATCAGACCAGGACCCTGAAGTCTGATTCCTGTCCCTGGTCCTTATTTTGGAATAAAAATGTCCCTGTTGAGAAGCTATGCACCGATTCCACTTGTACAAATAACTGCCTGATTTTTACAACAGGCTTATATCTTAGGGCTTCTTGGCTGCCATTCTAAGATAATGAGCCTATTGATCACTGCTGTGTTTCGATAAATATTTTTTCCTGGTAATGACCCAATTTATAATCTAGATCCAGACACTGTCAGTCCGTAACTCTTCTTTTTCAATGTATCAGCATAATTGTTACTATTTGTTGTTGCCATCTTGGTTATATTTTAAAACATACAAGGCTTTTCTTATGCTTTTGGAAGCAACTTCTTCCAGGATACTGTGTCCTCAAGACACCACCTCAAAGTGTAGCCTCACAAATAGTGAGTCATCCATGACTCTCAAAACACTTTCCCTATCATGATCCCATTTCTAACAAAACCCCTAACTCACCATACCCCCTTATAATCATACAGCTGCCATTCACAAAGATCCTAGACTATGCCCAGACTGCTGCCAGATGCAATGGAGAATGGACTGCTTTCTAAGGCACAGCTTAGCCCTCCACATTCAGTCTTTAGAACATTAAATAAAAATTAGTAATGCTGCTTGAGTTTAAAACTTGAAACTCATATAGGGTGGTTTGCTCTCTGGTGGGAAACCATGGTCCTATCAACTCGGCCAAGGTTCATTCTACTCTATCCTCAAGGAAAAGGGTATTGTTACCAACTGGTCAGGTTTAATTTTTGCCTGGACCACAATAACAGGAAGTGGTGTTTGGAGTGTGAAAAGAAAAATCCAAAATTCTAAGGATCCCCAGAGCTCTTCATGGCCTTTTTCTGAGTCTTCCTTTGCTATAGTTTCTTCACATTCTTCTTTTTCTCCCTGACTAGTAGCATAAAAGATGCTAGGGGCAGCCTATCCCCAGGAAGGCCTTTCTGTTTTTAGGGTAGAACCAGAGACAAATCTGAGGGTGGTTACTAGGCCTATGTAGGCTAGCAAAACACTTTCTTGCAGTTTTGCCAGAAATGGCATTGGAGTCAGATGGTAAGAAAAGACATCTAAAACAAAATGAGTTCAGGAGACTTCAATGAGAATGTATCATCTATGACTTTGCTATTTACTAGTAACTAAAGGTCAAAACAAAAGTATGTTAACTTGAAGATGTGTGACTGGTAGAAAAGAAAATGATTTCTGACCAATAGATGAGTGCAAAGGTTGTGGTTTTATTGCCCAGTAGAACACTGACAAGTTTCATGTTGAACTCTACCCCTTCTTCAAATATTCTGAGTCATTTTATTGTCTATGATTGTTAGCGTTATATGTCACTATGAACTATGGTATGTGTGATAGTTTTGTTTGCAAACTTGGTTGGACTGAGAGCACCTAGATCTATAAATCCTCTGGGTGTGTTGGTAAAGGCATCTTCAGAGACAATGAGACCCTCATGAAGGCTCTCATCTAATGAAGGGCTTATTTGAATGGACAGTAGAAAAGTGGTGAAACAATAGAAGGTGGCCACTGAGGGAAAGTTTGGGAGCTGTTGAAGTGAATAAGAGAATGGCTAAATTAGAATTTTCTGTGTTTACAAATTCTCCTGAGAGAAGGGAACCCTACTGCATTGTTGGTGGGAGTGTAAAGTTGTTCAACCACTTTGGAAAGCAGTATGGAGGTTCCTCAAAAGACTCCACATAGAGCTCCCCTATGACCCAGCAATCCCACTTTTGAGCATTTACCCAAATGATCACAAACAAGACCATACTAAAGCTACCAGCACAACTATGTTTATTGCAGCATTATTTACCATAGCTAAGATATGGAACCAACCCAGATGCTCCTCAGTAGATGAATGGATCAAGAAAATGTGATATATATACACAATGGAATTCTATGCCTCCATCAGAAAGAATGACATTGCCCCGTTTGTTAGGAAATGGAAAGACTTGGAAAAATTATATTAAGTGAAGTAAGCCAGGCCCAAAGAAACATAGGTCCCATGGTTTCCCTTATTTGCAATATCTAGTACGTTGTGCAGGACAAGCAGAAAAGGTCAAAAGCTATGTACATATGACTATATAAGATGATGTTAAGCGAAATGAACCCCAAGATAGGGACACAAGTATCTTTTTTTCTTGCAATTGTTTCTAACATATTTATATTGTACCATGTGATTTTTTTGTTTCTTTGTATGTTCCTCCCCTATGGTATACCCCTGTTTTCACTGTATTTTATGTCAGTGCCCTGCATCTTATATATATATATATTTTTTTTTTTTCTAATTCAGGATGGGGAAGGAAAAAAATAAAATGTTTAAATAAGGATACAGGTTGACTCATTGTAACAATGACATGTACAAGACACTATGTTGAAAACGAACTTTACAACTTCAGTGGGGGCGGGGTGCGGGTAGTTGTGAAGGTGGGAGGAAAGGGATGGTAGGGGAAAAACAAAAGAGGAGGCGGCAACAATGCTCAATAGGAAATGTACTCATTACCTTGCTCATGTAACTGTAACCCCTCTATACAGTATTTTTACAATAAAAAATGTACAAAACCCCCCACAAATTCTCCTGAGGTCTGACTTCGGATGAAAATTTAATTTCTAAAGGTTAGGGGTACAACTTAGGGCAACCGTAGCACATGTGAGACACTGTTTCCAATCTCCATCATGGGGAAAAAAATAAGGAAGGGAAGAAGGATGGAAGGAAGGAAGGGAGGGAGGGAGGGAGGGAGGGAGGGAGGGAGGGAGGGAGGAAAGGAGGAAGATTTCCTATGGCAAGATAGTTGAGTTTGTGTTGAATTCATTAACACACTGGAATTTTTGTCTAAGAAAACACGTCAGCTTTAGAACTTTTCTTCTGTGGTCTAGATAAACTCTTTTAGGCTGTTTTTTTACTCTTTTCCAAGGTACTCTTGAAGAACATGAATGAATCCAATCTTCTGAATCAAAAGCAACTAAAATCCTCTGTTTTCCATTGCTGTTGCAACAGACTTAGAGTTTGATTAGGCCTAAAAGCAGTTTGCCTAAGCAGACTTGGACTGAGTTGGATGGTGCCTATCTTTCTCTTCTTACATTGTCTAACATTCTATATTCTCAGTTTTGACGACTAGAGGCCACTAAAGGCAGACGTGTACTCTCTCTTGAAAACCAATTTGGCTTACTTCTTTCTTACTTGGTATTTAATCCTCAGATTTGATAACAGATTGCGTGGATTTAAATAATACGCTTGGTTCTAGGATGTCAGCAGAGGCCTCCTACCTCTGTATCAAAATACCAAACAGTCAATGAGGAAGCGATCTGTGAGCTTGCTTTGCAGAGGGTAGTAGCAAATGATTCTCTTTCTGCCTCTGTTTGTAATAGTCCCACTTAATGTTAATCTTCCACAAAAAATGGGATTCTCTAGTGGAGAATGAAAATAGTTCAATAAGAAAAAAAAAGAACTTAACTAATAAAATCTACTTTGTAGGGAAAGACTTACTACTTTGAGTTGGCTTTGAAACATTTGATTGCCTAATTCTATGGTGCCAGCTGGCTTCACATGGACAATAAACTCTCCAAACACACTTAGTATAAAATTGGTGTTTGCCTTCATTCATTTACCCTTGTGGCCACACATGAGACTTACTCCAGAAGTAAGAGAGAGTCCCAGGACAGCCACTTCACCACTTACTGAATTGTGTCAAATTGTCACAAACAGCTGATTGCCCACGGCTGCCTTCCTGGCAGCCTTTCCAGACGATTATAGGTGCTCTCTATTTCCCTACTAGATAGGACTTTGTCTTTTTCATTTTTGAGACACAATCTCAAAGCAGGAAAATGCCATGTGCAAGAAAATATTCATGGCATTCTCGCAGTTCAAAAATAGAACTAACTAAATATCCCAAACTTGTGTGTGTGTGTGTGTGTGTGTATGTGTGTGTGTGTGTGTGTGTGTGTGTGTGTGTGTGTGTAAACCACACATGTATCAAAGAACTAGACACAGAAGAGCAGGAGAGTCAGGTCAAGGTAGAGCCCTCATGAACACTGACATTTATGAAGGATTCCAAGTAGGAATTTTCTGTCTTCAAAGAAGACAGAAAAGGTGCAGTAAAAGGCCATGAAATAAAGTGAACGGAGAGCAAGAGAAGACAGCACATCCAAGGTGTCATGAACTTTGCATGCTTTGCCACATGTCTTCACAAAAGTCACAGTGGTAGTTCCTATTATGCCTACTTTGCTGTGGCTAAACTAGATTTCAAGAGACTGGGGAAATTGTCGAATATTTCAGTGTATGAGAGAAATGGGATTCCAGCCTAGGTCTGCCCTTAGATATCACCCAAGTTTTCCTTTAGAGGGTAGCTTCCCTACTATGTTAAAAAAAAAAATGCTTCTATATAGAGAGAGGGTTCTGGGTTAGATGGGACCAATCAGTTGTCTTTGCCATTCAGTGTGTACACTTCTAAAGCAAGGGCCCACATGGAGAGGGCCCTCCATTAGTGTGGAGATTACCAATTCCATTCTCTAAAAGGCAGTTAAGAAGAAGGGGATCTCATGTGACAACTCAGAGCCACGCACACATTCTCTAAAAGAGGTAGGAATGTGGGAGATGACTCACTGTTGTCAGGTATTCTGATCTGTTTACCAAAACCAACAATCTGGATTTTTATCTTTGTGGATTTTTCCTTTGTTGATACTGTGAACTAACAAAAACATTAAAAAAAAATCTGTGTAGACTAAATATCTATAGAGTAGATCAGTAATCTCAGTAATCCTCATTATATTATAGACCCCCTAGCTTAACACTTTTACCAGTAAAGTTGTCTTCAGAAACCATACTATCCTCCCCAGGGCTAATTCTATGCAAATATAATTGTCAAGCAAAGAAAATCCCCTGGACTTAAGGTGGAAGAGGCCTTACAGGGATGGAGGGGTGGTACTTCCCTTTCAGTCTTGCCCTGCTGGTCTTACTGGGCCCATTTCCCTGAGTTAAAGGAGCACAGAGTGCCTCTCATCACAGCCCCTTTTCTAAGAAAATAAATGGCCAGCTCCCCAGAGTTGGGGATTTTTTTATGCAATGACTTTCCTCTAGGAGATTTATTGCAGCAGCTTTGTGAGAGATTTGTAGTAAGTAGTGTTCAGGCTGTAGGTCTTAAATCCTCAATACCACAGTCATAACTCTCCGGGAAGGAAATGATAGAAGATCATAGTAGCTAATATTGCATTATGATGATACTGTCTCCACAGAAATGATGGCATTCTCACTGCTGCTGTCTTACTTAGGGCAACTTGAGCTCTTCAAATGTGCTTCAGATATTTGACCTGGTAGTGCTTCATGAAATCCAAAGGAACTTGCAGACTAGAGGAAGAGTGCTAGCATTTATTAAGCACATGTAACCCCTTTTTACATACAAGGAGATGGCACCTCAAAGAAATTAAGTGATTTGTCCAAACTACAAAATCACAGATTTTATATTATAGAAAAGATAAAATACCCAAGTCCTTACAATCACCTACAAGACATATATGATACTTGACCCACCCCAAACAGTCTAATCTTGTCTGCAAACACTCTCTCCATCACTCATATTTCAGGAACCCCCCCCCCCAAATCTCATCAGAGACACCACTTTGACTGTCACTAGCTCTGCCATGGTATCTTGGTTGCAAGGTACCATTCAAATGCTTTAGTAAATAAAAGTTATAAAAGATTTTTTAAGTTGAATTCATTTCCTTAGATAGTTCCCTTCTACACAGAGTAAGACTGACAGTAAAGAATTGGTTCCAGCAGAATGACAGTATGGCTTCCAAGAGCAAATCATAAAAACATTGATATTGCTGCCCTGTTCTCTTAGCATACTTGCTCTGGGGGAAGCCAACCACCACTCCAAACCAAGAGTTAAGGATGCCTACGGAAGACCCATGTGGTTAAGAACTGAGGTCTCTTGTCAATAGGCAGCATCAATGTGTTATGCATATGTGGAAGCCACCTGGCAACCAATTATCAGTGCTGTGCGAGACCTCATATGATTGTGATCTTGGCCAACACTTTGCCTGGAATTTTATGAGTGGCCCTGAGGCAGAAGTGCTCAGCTAAAATCTTCCCAAATCATACATTTAGTAGAATTCTGAAAAACAAATTGTTTAAGCTGCTAAGTTTCAGAAATTACCACGAAGTTAACTGGTAGGCTCTTTTTTTTTTTTTTTTTTTTGGTAGGTCGTAGGGCTTGAACTCTGGGCCTGGGCACAGTCCCTCAGCTCTTCAGCTCAAGGCTAGCGCTCCACCACTTGAGCCACAGCACCACTTCCTGTTTTCTGAGTAGTTTATTGGCGATAAGAATCTCACAGACTTTTCCTGCCCGGGCTGGCTTTGAACCGTGATCCTCAGATCTCAGCCTCCTGAGTAGCTAGGATTACAGGCGTGAGCCACCAATGCCTGGTGTGGTAGGCTCTTTTTAATACATGTATTTCCAATTTCTTTAAATATTCTCCCCTGTCTGCGACAAGGAAAGGGGAATGAATTGCTTGCATTGGAAGTTTATCTGAGTGAGTCTTCTTGTTGGTTTAGATTTTGCAACCCAGTCTATTTCTATGACAGACAACAACCCCATGTTCCCACCACCACCACCACCACCCCACACAATATCCAGGTAGCAAAGACTAGGCTTGCCCATGTGCCCTCTCTCATCTGTTTGATGTCTCCATCAACCAGCTTGAATTCCATCAAGAAACATTCTCAGGCAATGCATAGTGGTTCATGTCTGTCACCATACCTACTCAGGAAGCAAAGATGAGGAAGACTGTGCTTTGAGGCCAATCTGGGGAAAAATCAAAATTAGCAAGGCCTCATCTAATCCATAGCTGGATATAATGGCATGTACTTCTCAACCCAGCACCATGGGAAGTATAAATAGGAGGATCACAATCCAGACTAGCCCAGGCAAAAACATGAGATAATATCCCCCCAAATAACTAAAGCATGCAGGGCTGTGGGCTCAGCCCAGTTGGTAGATTGCATGTCTACCAAGTGTGAGACCCTGAATTCAAACTCTACTATACCAATAAAATAAACAAAAGTATACAACCCTCAGTAGTTCTAGCATGACTTCATAATTCTAAAAATAGTATGAATGGTGACTATGTCTACCTATAAGTATGCTGTGCTTTGTGTCTCTATGAATATATATATATAGTATGTATATCTGTATATGTTTGTGTACCTATTTGTCTATCTGTATGTGCTCCATACATGTGTAGATACCTATGTGTTAGATACATTTATGCTGTGTTGGTTTCTCTGCCACTTGTGTATACTGTATTATGTTGTATATATGTGTATGTTTATGTTTAAACTATGTTTGTCATGTGTGTATTTATATACACACCTATGTATCCATCCATCTTCACTAGTCTGAGATTCATGCAATTTCCCTTCATAAAGATAAGTAAAATACAACTGATGCTTAGCTTTCCTGAATATGCTATAATTACGGAAGAGTCTAGCACTAAGGGATATGAGGTAAAGGGCATAAAAGAACTCTTCTGTAAACCTATAATATTTCAAAGATTGATGGATTAAAAAATATGTAGTTGCTGGGAACTGCAGGCTCATGCCTGTAATCCAAGATACTCAGGAGGCTCAGATCTGAGGATCACGATTCAAGGCCAGCCCAGGCAAGAAAGTTATCTCCAATTAACCACCAGAAAAATCAGAAGCGGTGCTGTGGCTCAAAGTGATAGAGCACTAACCTTGGCAAAAAGAGCTCAGAAACAGCTCCCAGGCTCTGAGTTCAAGCCCCATGCCCAACAATAAAAATAAATGAAAATAAATGTTAAAATATGTAGTCTATACATACATAAGGGAATGTTTTTAAGCTATAAAATAATGAATTTCTGTCATTTTCAGAAATATTTGTGGAAATGAAGGAGATGATGCTAAATGAAATAAGCTCGGAAAGAAAGAAAAATACTGCTGTCTCAGTTATATGTGGCAGCAAGAAAGAGTTGGTCTCAATGAAGTCGAGAATAATGATCACCAGAGATGGAGAGAGAATGGCTAATGGGAACAGGGATGCAGTTAGACAGGAGGAAAACTGCTAATGTTCCAAAGGATAATCAGAGGTGACAACAATTAATTGTTTATTTCAACATAACTAGTACAGAAGATGTTTAATGTTCCCAATACAAAGAAATGAAAATATGCCTGAGATGATAAATATACCAATTACCCTGACCTGATCATTATACATTGAATATATGTATTGAAATGTCACATTGCATTTCGTAGAGACATTCAATTACTGTATGCCAATTAAAAATAAAAATATATTAATAAAAAAACCCTGCCAAGTACATCTTTACCTCCTCCTTGTGTCTAAATCTCTTGGTGTCCCAAGATACCACACTGACTCACCAGGAGAGTTGGAGTCAGGCCTGATGATTCCACAACCACAGAACAGATGAGCAACTCTAACTTGCCAAACTGGCATTCCTATTTGCTCAACCTCTAGTATGATTGCCTGCAATCCACATCCCCTTTCAGATGTGCACTCTAGAATATTTACAAGAAGATAAAGAACAAACTGAAGGGCAGTTTAGGACAGAACTGTACTTTCAAAGGAAAGGGAGATGGATCCTGTGCCTAACTTTGATTTTCCAAATCTAGGAAAGCCTAAATGGGGTGGGTGACCACGAGAGGAAGAGTAAAAAGCGTCTGCTTGGCACTGGTGACTCACTTATAATCCTAGTTACTCAGGAGGCTGAGCGCTGAAGATCACAATTCAAAGCCAGACCAGGCAGGAAAGCCTAGGAGACTCTTATTTTCAGTACACTACCAAAACATCTAAAAGTAGAGCTGTGGCTTGAGTGGTAGAGCACTAGCTTTGAGCAAAAGAAGCTGAGGGATAGCTCCCAGGCCCTGAGTTCAAGCCCTAGAATGGTCACAAAACAAAAAAAAAAAGAAATTAAGCTTCTTGTTTATGTTCAAATCTTCCTAGTTCTGTGTACATTCTCAAGGGCTCCACATTTTACAGATTGCTGTTCAGGGTTTAAATATTCTTCTCCCTCCATCCTTCGCATAAAGTCAATTAAGACCTCTTTGGAGAAGAGTGGATCTGCTCTGTCCTGCTAGGCTTGAAACAAAATGCTTGGCTTCTGGGGAAAATGTGGTCTGTCCTTGCTCTCAGCTCACTAAGCAACCTGTTGATGAGCTTGTAATTGCCAGACCTGTGTGCTACACAATGAATGTTCTTGAGGATTTTAATGATTGAAGTGAATGAACATGCTTCAACATTTGGAAATGTGCTTGAAAAGAATAATTGCTTTAAAGTGTTTAAGTTGTTGCTAGGAGACCACACCAAGCTGGGCATTTTTTTTTTTTAACTTACAACTTGAAGTTCAACTGGCAGGAAATTCTCTCATTCAAATACAGATAAGCAAAAGAACCAACTAAAGAAAAAGTGAAGCCAGGCACCGGTGGCTCATGCCTGTAATCCTAACTACTCAGGAGGCTGAGATCTGAGGATCGTGGTTCAAAGCCAGCCCAGGCAGGAAAGGCCAATAAGCCACCAGAAAACTGGAAGTGGCACTGTGGCTCAAGTGGTAGAGCGCTTGCCTTCAGCTGAAGAGCTGAGGGACAGCACTCAGGCCCAGAGTTCAAGCCTCATGACCAACCGAAAAAAAAAAAGAAAGAAAGAAAGAAAAGAAAAGAAAAAGTGAAAAACTAAGAGGAAATAGAAATTTTCCACCCCAAACAAAATGGAGAACAAGAGGCAAGAAATGTTGATGGCAGTTTGGGATTTGCATTTAGTTTTTATAAGTCATATGACCTTGGAAAATTCTTTATGTGTCTTTTATTCCTTCCCCTATCCCTCTCTTTCTGGCAGTTCTAGGGACTGAACTCGGGGCCACATACTTATTTAGCTGGTGATCTACCACTGGAGCCTGAGGCGCCTGTGTGATGGTTCTTGTTCTCCAGCAGTATAGAAATAAAACCAAGAATGATGAATGTAGTTATAGTAAGGTAGTAAAGAGTTTATTTAACAAAGAGAAAGTAAAGGCCAAGCAGGAGAGTGAGCAGCAGCACTCAAAAACCAATTGCTCATCTTGAGGTCTCTGGGCTGTTGCTTTATGTTATCCCTGCCTCCTCCGCCTTCTCTTTCTCTTCCACTTAGGCAATCTGTTAAGAGTGTGGCTGGCTTACGTAAAACAGGCAAGACCTTCCCCTAGACGGTAGCCACAGAATAGTGGGTTGGCCTGAGATATCATGGCATTTCTCCTTTTTAGAGAAAAATTGCCCCTTTTTCTCTTCCCTGATAGCCATGACTCCAGTCCTTCCTTTTACTGATTTTTTTTTTTTGGGGGGGTCAGTCATGGGGCTTGAACTCTGGCCTGGGCGCTGTCCCTCAGCTCTTCAGCTCAAGGCCAGCTCTCTACCACTTGAGCCACAGTGCTACTTCGGGTTTTCTAGTGGTTAATTGGAGATAAGAGTCTCACGGCCTTTCCTGCCCGGGCTGGCTTTGAACCGCGATCCTCAGATCTCAGCCTCCTGAGGAGCTAGGATTATAGGTGTGAACCACCAGTACCCAGCCTACTCATTATTTTTGTAGTTAGGATTACAGATGTGAAGCATCAACTATATTCAGTTTTCCCTTCTTGAAAAATGTTGATGTCAATAGCTTAGTCGTGTTACTGGAAACAATGAAGATGTAAATGTAGCCAACACTATTTGAGGATTGCCACTGAGCATCTGACATCCACAGTTTCTGGACAGTAATTTCTAGTGAAATGAAAGAAAACCTTCAGACAGAAAAACAGGCAACACAAGGTAGAAACAGCTCTGTCCCAACACAACTGCATGTGAACTTCAAAATGGACTGGAAGGATGTGGGGTAAGATATCCACCAACAGAACCCACTACATTTGGGATTGAACAAGGTAAGATTAGTCCATGAAGAAGTTGAAGTCAAATAGAAAGCTAAACTAAAGTGAGGGAAAGTAGGAAGGGAAAGAAAAAAAAAGTAGGAAGGACAGAAAGAGGGAGAGGAGGAAGGAAGAAAAGTTGAAAGGTTTTTCTGTAGAAACGTTGGCTATGATGAGTGGTAACTTCTTTCCCCTTATTCTAGAATTACAACCAGTAAAACAGCATGCAATTTGGTCAAGGATTCCATAATTGTATGTGCAACTATAGCCGAGGAGATCCTTTATATATGGAAGTCTGCTGCTACCTAAAATCTAGAGGATCAGCAACATTTTATGGGGTTCGATTATGGCTAGACATCAGGCTACAAGTATTAAATTTTAGTAACCAAAAATTTGTGTTTGGAAATCGTATTCCTGCTATGTGTGGGTTAGGAAGGAAATACTTCGGCTACTTCTCTTCCTAGTAATCCCTCCTCCGCCCTACAGATGGTTGCCATATGGATCACTAGCAAACCAGGCCAGGCTCAAACTTGGCACTCTGATGGGGAAGAGCAAAAGCAGATAAATGTTATCCACTAAAATTTTTCTGAGCATGTCTCCTCCTCAATCAGCCCCTGGAAGGGTTTTAGCATAACCACGATGCCACACAGAAATGAAAAGCCCTATTACTGGCATTGATAGGAAACAAGGAGAAAAGGTGGGAAAATACCCCAAGATGAGGAACTAAAACTGGCAATTCCTCCCTTCCCAGAGACTGGGGAGTCTCTTAGCTACCCGTTCAGGAGTCATAAACTGAGATCTAAAAGTCTGAAAAGGGATGAATGAAAAACAAGCAAAAGAAAGAACCAGACATGTCCTCCTCCCCCCCCCCCATAAGAACCCACAATTTAAAAGCAGCTAGTTGTAAACTAGATACGCTAGTTTTCTATTTATTCATTTCTTTATTTAAGTTGTGCTAGGGTTTGAACTCAGGACCTCTCAATTGCTAGGCAGGTACTCACCATTCAAGCCATGTCCCTTGCTCTTTTTCTGTATTACTTATTTTTAAGGTAGGGTTTTGAATTTGTGTCCAGGACTGACCTCAAACCATGCTCCTTCTACTTAAGAGCTTCTTTGTAGCTGAAATCACAGGCAATTGGCATCACACCTAACTTTTTTGTTGACATGAGATCTCACTAACTTTATTCTGGCTGGTCTCAAACAGCAATTCTTCCACTCTCTACCTGGATTATAGGCATGAGCCACTGCACCTGGCTAAGACTGTAGCTTTAACTGTTAATATACAGGAAATGTAGAGAACACAGTAAATATGTTAAATGCTACAGGAATGCATGATAAATCCAGACTGGGAAATTATATGGGAAAAAATAAAATTTCTTCAACAAATAAGGAAAACCTACAGATTAAAAGAAAATGAAAAGATTGCAATGTGTACAGCTTATTGAAATAATCAGGATTATTTCAATCCTCATACACAAACACTAGTTTTTAAATTATGAGTTTGTGACAGGAGATTTGAAGACTGGTTGGTTATGATAGTATGAATAGTATTAATTATCTGAGTCACAGAATAATAAAATGATTTTAAAACAAAGTAGTCCATATCTTTTAAACATACACACTGAAGTATTTAACAGTGAAACCATTCAACTGGCTATTCAACAAGAATATGGGCAAGCTTGGTCATTGGTTGATGATGAATTCTTGAAGTTCTCAAATTACTTTATCTACTTTTTGGGGTCATATTAGCAGTTTCTAGCATAAAAAGATAAAAAAAAATACAAAAATCAAACAACTAATCTAATAGAGAAGTCAATTGCCTCCAAAGGTCAGAAGGCACGCAAAGTCTATTTCAGCAGGAAGTGTATTTTGCATCTAAGCCCATGATATGCTTTGAGGAAGCCCTAGGTCACCAGCTCTAGCAAGGACCAGGGGAAGGGCCAAAGATGAGGAAGCAAAGGCCTCTTTCAAACTGACACTTGATCTTGCAGACCCAGTCCACTGCCCTGCAGTCCTACTCTATGCCAAGGGAACTACCTGTGGGGTTGTTGTTGTTGTTGTTGTAATTAAAACAAGTTTTCTACCCCAGATGTATGAAATGTATGAGAATGCTGTGAGTTACTCTTGCAGGTGCAGAACCATTCATTATTATGATTGGGGAGGAATGAAATTGGTGAAAGAATTTAGATTCATTTAAGTTTCATTATACTAAAACTGCACCATTAAGCTAAAAAAATTACCAACGCATTAATACTAGTATAATTTTGCAGCTAACATTTACTGAGACCTGACTTTAGGCACTACACTAAACAATGTATACATGTACTATAATTGTCACAAGATAGCTTGGTTAATTATCCCTCTTTTACAGATAAAGGAAAGTGAGCGAGAAAGGTTGCACAACTAAGCCAAGGGAGCAGAGCTAAAGTGTGGCCAAGCTGGAATTCACACTTACTAGTTTAGTTTTCTAGTCCTGACATAATCAAGTACAGCAGACCTGAACATCAGGTATTTCCCCACAGCTATTTCCTGGAGGCTAGATATCTAAGATTATGGTGTTAGCATGGCTAGTTCTTCCTGAGAGCTGAGAAAAGAATCTTGTCTCCCCTCTTGACTTGTAGATGGCCATCTTCTCTCTTAGCCTTCTCCCTCTCTGCATCTGTGTCCAGTTTTCCCCTTCTTAAAAAAGACACCAGTTGGGATGGGGAAGGTGGCTCAGTGGTAGAGTGCTTCCCTTGCACGCATGAAGCCCTGGGCTCGATTCCTCAGCACCACATACACAGAAAAAGCTGGAAGTGGCGATGTGGCTCAAGTGGTAGAGAGATGAAGAGCTGAAGGACAGCGCGCAGGCCCAGAGTTCAGGCCCCATGACTGACCAAAAAAAAACAACAAACAAAAAAAAAACACCAGTCATAATGGATTCGAGTTCATTTGAGTGGCCTCATTCCAATTTAATTATCTCTTTCAAAAATACCAAATATGGTTACATTCTGAGGTACTAGGAGTTAGGACTTCAACATACCAATTTTGAGAGACCATACTTTAGTCTACAATACTTTTATAACATCATTCCAGAACCCACACTACTCATTATCTTCTCTAAGCTGCCTACCACCAAATGGACATTGGCCTGGGTAAATGAACAGCTGTACTAAACTCACAATTTTGTGTCATGAGAGTATGACAAGTCAATGCCTTACAACTAAGGGAGTGGTCAGAATGAGAAGAAAGAAATCCTTGAGGGCTGGGAAGGTGGCTCAGTGGTAGAGTGCTTGCCTTGCATGCCCAATGCCTGAGTTAGATTCCTCAGCACCACATAAGCAAAAAAAGCCAGAAGTGGCGCTGTGGCTCAAGTGGTAGAGTGCTAGCCTTGAGCTGAAGAGCTGAGGGACAGCGCCCAAGCCCAGAGTTCAGGCCCCACGACCACCACCACCACCACCAATAAAAAATCCTTGATTAGGTGCTAGATGCACAAGAAGGCTCTTCTGCACGTATCTCATGGTCCTGAAGACCTCTGGGACCTTAATGTATCAATTACATCCTTCTATCCTATATCTCCAAATTTTCCTTTCATTCTCTCTTCCCCTCAAAAACCTATTAACTTCCTTATTAAAGACAATATTATCAGTGTCTCTTGTCTTCTGCATCTCCATGCTCTCCCTGTGAGATCACATTCAGACCTCCAAAGACCAGCTATACGTAGACTTACTACTCCTAATCCATACTCTCCACATCACAGAGCTAGATTTATAATGTTCATACTCGATCCAAAGTAGCTTGCCAAGTATACCTTCCAGATGTTGCATAGACTACTAAAACTTATGGAACCAATAATTCCCTCTTCCTGGTCAAAATGATCCTATTCAGCCCATTGGATTTCTTCTCTGAATCCAAGTAATCAACAAAGTCAGAAACTATTCCTTCAACAACTCAATCAACCACCAAGTCCAATAGTTACTACTTTATGGATATCTCTAGGGAGGCTCCCGCCATTCAATTCTCATCATCACTACAGTCTTCTCCAGACTTTCATTTTGTTCCATCTTGACTTCTATATTAACTTCTTCACTAATCTGTCTTCTTGTTAGCACCTGACAGTTGTTTATTCCTTA
Organism: Dipodomys spectabilis; assembly: GCF_019054845.1. Classification (NCBI taxonomy): domain Eukaryota; kingdom Metazoa; phylum Chordata; class Mammalia; order Rodentia; family Heteromyidae; genus Dipodomys; species Dipodomys spectabilis. The sequence goes on from NW_024870683.1 coordinate 15,494,635, forward strand.
AGATGTTTTTAAAATCCAAACAAGGAGAGGAGAGTCTGTAGCTACCTTCCCTCTCAGCCCACTGTGGGAGCCCGACCCCATCTCCAGGCCCAGATCCAGTGCAGCCTGCACCCTAGAGCAGCTTACTCTCCAGCAGTGAGTGTGGGGGCGGGGGGGGGGGGGGGGGGGGCAGGAGTGGGGGAGGGGGGCCTAGACTGGGGAGGCACCTTGACCAGCTGACCTTCTTGCACTTCTCACCTTATGAAATGAAATTACACAGGGGGATTGGAAGGGAAGTCAGACCATGACGCTCTGTGCTTCTCAGCCCTCTGCCCTTCTGGTTTCAGGAACATAGTTTCTAAATAAGTTGGGAGTCTGACACGCAGGAGGGGAAAGGCCTGGTCTGTGCAAGGATGGGGGTGGAGAGTGAGGGAGTAGGTGGTGAAGGAGGGGCCCTTCCAAACTACACCCCCTTTAAGTATCCCCTTCCACAACCAATCCCCTTCCACAACATCCCCTGCAACCTGCCCCCCTTTCTTCCTCTCCCTACAGGAGCTCAGTAGGGTCCTGCGGATGGGGAGATCATGGAACCAATCCAGCTTTTCTCTCTCTCTCTCATTTCCAGCTCCCAGAGGGCTTCAGGATGGGCCATGATCTCTGCCTTGTAGTTGGGACAGTGCAACTCTCAGCAAGTGGAATCCTAAAACATTTACTTGTGGCTTCGCCTGGGGTCACACTGATGGGAATCTGCTAACACTCATGACTCAGTTTCCTAACATAATACCACTCATCTCCCAGCCCCAACCTGGCCATTTGGCCAACTTGTGAGACAAGTTTTCATCTCCCTAGGATAGTTGTCCTCAAGAGTCCCAGGAGATAATAATGTCTGTAAATAAGGACTGGCAAATAATAAATGCTAACTAACTTGGGTGTAAGGAAAAAGAATCCATTGACTAGCTAACAAGCTTGCTAGACAGTGTACTATGGGCTTGTCATGTAGAAATGAACTATAGGGCTCTCATCATGCAGTGAATGGAGAAGTAAACAATTGTGACACAGATAAGTGAATACTTGAGAGCTCAAAAGAGGGCACATAAACCAGCTAGATCTTTATAAAATACAAACTCAGTCATACACTTCACTATCTTAAAATTCTTCTGTGGCTCCCCCATACCTTCACATAAAAGTCAGACTCCTGAAATAATACGCAAAGCCATTTTGATCTCTGAGAGCCTCTCCTCTTGCTGCTCTTGTGCCTTTGCTCCTTCCAATATTTCTGCCCAGAAGCCTTTTCCTCACTTATTGTCCAAGCTCCTCTTTACCTTCTAAGCTCACAGCAAGAACCACATCATTATAGAAGCCTTCCAGCTTCCCTCAGCCTTCATTTCACTACCATATTCTAGTAGCGTCTTTCCTAGAAAGAGGAACAGTCTCTGTTTTGTTCCATTTTTGTTTCTGGTTTTGAGACAGGCCCTTGCTATATACCCCAGGCCAGCATCAGATTCATGATCCTTCTGTCTCAGCTTTCCAAGTACTGATAACGTGCGTGTGCTGCAACAACTAGAAGAGAAGTAGCATCTTAATCCCTTTGGATTCTCAGACACGGATCCTGCCATGTCACAGAGTTGAGGAATTGTTCAAACATTTACTCTTCTACCTCATTCAAGACGGCACCAACAAACACCCTGAATGGTAATTGTTTGCCTGGACTTTGCACAAATCACTCAAATCTTTATAAGTTAATGGTTTTTATTATCTAATCATCCATTCTCTGACTCATGGATGCTGGAGCCCTGGGCACCACACCCCATTTCTCCAAGTCTACTGGTATTCTCAGCCTGTCTGTCCAGTCAAGTATCTTCCCATACCCAGGTCTCCTTCTTTATCACAGTGCAGGATGTAGGTGAGTAGAGGAAGGAGTGTGTGTGTGTGTGTGTGTGTGAGAGAGAGAGAGAGAGAGAGAGAGAGAGAACAGACAACCAGACTGATGTATCCTGCTTCCCAGTTCAGATACCAAACTCAACCTGTTCACTAATATCCACAAGATAATAATGTAATATAAACTTCTCACTCTACCAAAGATGTATTCCTTGCTGTGAAGTATTACACAAAGCAATAATACCTTTCTGCTGTGGCATAAAGTTGCTCTTCCTCTCCTCCATCTTCCTGCCCTCCCCCTACTTCTCTCCGGGGACCAACTGATTCCTCTCCTGTGTCATTTTAGCAGGTATGCTGTCTAGATGGAGAAAGCCCTTCATCTACCCCAAAAGTTATTTCAAAGTATTTTATCTCATCAAAAGGAAAATGCTCTTCCTCAGAGAGTTCTGGCTATAGTTTCCCTACCTCATTATTTACAAATTCTCATAGTTCTGTGGATTGCAGCTAAACAACAAGTATTGATAATTAGTAGAGCACATGGCTTCCCAGGAAGATCTCATGAAGGTCTCATCCTATTCATCCTATTGACTCACCACAGTGCCAAGAAGAATGGTCAGTTCACATAATGGATATTAAGATACTATCTGTGGAATATAGAATCATTTGAAGAGTTAATCAATCTCTCTAGGAGACAGGGAAAAGACGATGTACAACACTTGGAGACAGACAAAACCTAGGTAGGTCAGAGGCCAGGCAAGACATTGAAGGCTTTAAGTGAGACCTGCCCTTTGAGTACAGGTAGTTTACTATTCCTAGGAAACGTATCTATTTCTCATCACTAAGTGCTTCTGGTGATAACATAATTTTTTTCTGAATCCAAGTACTATGATCTGAATTTTTATGTCTACCCAGGTTAATAGGTGAATTTCATCCCCAGTGTGGTGAAATAAGAAATGGAGAATTTAGGAGGTGACTAGGTAATGAGGGCTTTGCCCTCATGAATGTGAATAATGTCATTATCAAGGAGGCTTGAGGGAATTTGACTGTCCCTATCTCTCATATGGGTACAGCAAGAAGGCACCACGCATGAAGCAGAGGCCACACTGCCAGACACTCAACTGCCGATGGCTTGATCTCAGCCTTGTCATCCTTCAGAACTTGTAAGTGATAAATTTCATTTGTTTCCTCAGCACTGCAAAAAAAAAATTAGATGTATATAAATCACTCGATCTAAAGGGTTTTATTATAGTGGTCCAAACATTCTATTTTTTCCTTTCATGGGAAATCAAGATGTTGAATGATGCTCATGTGGCCATTCAGCGTCTGGGTGAATGTTGGTAGCATCTGATGGTTAAAGGTGGGTGGTAGCATACTCTCTGTACCTTAAACTTCCATATAGCATAGTTCTTAGACCAAATTCCATCAAATCTATAAAAGTTTACCTGAGGTCTAGAGAAAGATCATTCTTTGCCTTAGGCACTATGTAAAGCAAGCATGATAAAGCAGAAGAGTGGAAGATCAAGTCATAGTCTCACTGGACAAAGGGAGCATAGAACTCAAGTACCAAAATACTACTGAACTTCGAACATTATACCTCAGGCATGTAAGAGAGAGAAGTGGAGCTTTAATCTTCCTACCCACCCATATGTCTTGACCAATCTTACCAATACTCAAAACATTTCTTTTGCAGTTCTTATACCAATGGAAAATGCTCGTGTGAAGTATTCTGATAGAGGCATTTTCCTTTTTTCTTTTTCTCTCTTTTTATCTTTGTACCAGACTGGGACTTGGCTTTTTCACTTAAGGCTGGTACTCTACTATTTAAGGCACACCTCCACTTTTGTCTTTTTTTCTGGTTAATTGGAGATAAGAGTCTCAGATTCATTTGCTTAGGCTGGCTATGAATCTTGACCCTGAGTAGCTAGGATTGCAGGTATGAGCCACCAGTGCCTGGTATATTATTTTCTTATGAGTGAACTAGGCTATCTGTCCCCTGGTATATACCACACATATACATCACACTCCTTACAATACAGGCAATGGAATATACAAAAAAAAATGGAATAAAAAAAATATATAAAAAAAAAATCTCATGGAATATATGTGGAACAGAAGTTGTAGAGGCATAACATAATAAGGAACAGCCTCCTCTGGTAGTGGCAGTAGCAGGAATCTAAGTGGGGGAACCTTGGGGGCAAAGGAGATAATGCACAGGGGATGTTGGGGTCCAGCAAGTTAACTGATAATTCAGTATGTTGCTCTGCTTTAAAAATGGTTTTTATTTGTTTTAGACCGTTAGTAACTGTTCCATCATCACTGGACTTGCAAAAACTAGTTTCTGAGATCCTTTTATAACTTCCCCATTTTAGAGAGGGGAGTTTATTCTCCTGCTGTCAGCACAAATGTAAAAATTAGGAACACATCTGATTGCACCTGTAGTTACCCACTTGCAGTCACAATTAGCCATAAGCACCCTCCGAAAATGGCAAAAGCTGTTAAACGTGCCTGCAATTAAGTAATTGTGGGCATCATTAGTTGCATCATTAGCCGCATGAGTAACTTTCACGGTCGCCATGGCTACCTCCTGATACAAGATTACCCACCCAACAAGGGAGCACTAGAGCTGAATCTGACCCACTCCCCTTTCCTTCTCCAATCTTGTGAAAATGGTGTGATTTCCACCCCCCAAATTATTTCACACATATGAATGGGGTATGTTTGCAAATAGAAACTATTTATGTCAAACTGGAAAGAAATTGTCACCCTGGGGCCTGTGTGCTATCTGTTTATCATTTTATTTTGTTTCTTTTGTCATTTGACATACAACAAAGCTATGCAAGACTATTTTTTTTTTTTGCTGGGAGAATATCTCACTTGTGGTATCTAGGTGACAATATATTCTTTCATTTGTATATTCTGTCCAATAAAGAAGGTTTATTTCACTCCACAGTTATCATTTCCCAATTTGAATATATGCTACAAATTTTTGACTGGAGAGGTTTCCTTCCTCATAGAATTGAATGTTTAGATCTTTTTCCCAGAGGGTTTTAATCTGGGAAAGAAATGGATACTGAGACCCAAGAAAATATTTCCTTCTTGGTGTATGATGATTTATGGAAATATCATTGAGAAATGTATTGTTAATGAATCACCAGCCTGAGAATGAAACATCGTGTTCTTCTAAATTCCAAGAAATATATATTCACATAGCAGCTCAAAGTAGGGTAGACAGATGCATATTTTATATTTATTTAGATTAGCTGTTCAAGGGCTTTCCTGTAACAACCAGTTAATCATCCTTTACTAAAAAAGACATGTTTCAAATTTACTCATTTCAGACATAAGTAGCTAGCTACCAATTCCATTTGAGAGTTTACAAACTATGGAACAGATAGATGATATTACTGTTTGGCTCTTCACTCCCTCCCCCCTGCCCCCCCCCCCGCATTTACACAATTCATATGTTGAAGGCTTGACTCTAGCTGATGTTACTATTCTGAGGGGATAGTAAAGTATAGAAGACTGGGTCTATGCTTCCTCTAGATAATTGGTCCTTGATTTCCCCCGATTGTTTCCCTAGATGGTTTGCTTTCTATTAGGTTTAAGTGTCCTCTTCTGCTTTGCTTTGCTCATATACAACACTTTTGTTAGTTTTAGTTCCACACACCCTATGTAGTCCTGGCTAGCTTCATGCTAGCTGCATTCAGGCTGCTGGTCTTTGAGACAAGAATCCACCAGCAGTCTTCAGGCTCTCCAATAAAGACTCATAATTTGGCCTTTTAAGTGGTGGCGTCTCTGTTTCTCGAGAATGGGTTTGTTTACCACAACAGGAACTAGTGGAGCCTAGTTAGATGAAGTAGGGCAGCGGTGAGGGCGTGCCCTTGAATGGTATATTGGGATCCAGACTCTGTCTCTGTTTCCCTCTTTCTCCCTTCCTTCCTTCTTCCCCCGCCCTCCCCAGATGCAACCTTAGACTGAAATCTCTGAAACCATGAGCCAAAAGAAATAATTCTCTTCTTCAAAGTGTTTATTCAGCTTAGTGATGCAAAGCTGACTAGCACAGGTGACTAAATAGTTAGCAAACTCATTTTCTGTTGGCCTCAGTTGTCGTTGGTAGAAAAGAAAGACATTCTAACCTTAACCTTGGACAAAAAGAAAATCTGTCTCTAGAGGAATGCTGTCCAGAAGAATTTACAGTGAAAGTAGAGACAAGACTGTCTCTACATCTACATCTAGGATGTTTTAGACATTAGTTATTAGTCACGTGGTCAGTGTGTGCTTGGAATGGGACAGGTATGCTGAGGAGCTGAATTTTTTGTTTGATTACATTAATTTAAATGTATTTATGAGGCTAGTGATTACCATTGTATAATTCAGCTCTAAAATATATGCAGCTCTAAAATCTATGACTGCCTCCAGAAAAGGGGGCCAACAGTGATTTAAAAGTGCAACAAACAGATTAAAACTTCAGAAAAGTAGACACAAGAGGATAATGAATTTGAGGCCAGCCTGGGCAAAGTTATCAAGACATATGTCAAACACAAAATAAAAAAAGGGCTAGGTAGCACAACTCAAGTGGTAGGAAGCTTGCCTAGTAGATGCAAGATCCTGGGTTCAATCCCTAGTACTAGGGGAAAATACAAGCAGGTATTTGGATCCAAAGTCATGGTCCAGAGTCTTGGCCCATCAACGATTATCTATATAATCTTGGGTAAAAACACTTCTCCCTTAGCCCAACAAACATTAAAAGGCATTAAAAGAGGTCACACTGGCGGTAGCATGAAGACTGGAGGGGAAATCGGGGAGTGAAACGCTGTTCTCCTGCTGCCTAGAAGGCTGTTCACTGTACGCCAGAAAACTGTGCAAGGGTAAACACCAAGGAAGTAAGAAGGCAAATGCTCTTTCCCAAATTAGGATCCTCGTGACAACAATCAACAGAAAACCCAACTTAGAGGGATATTATGGTCTCAACTCTTAATTAGAAAACTCAGTATATGTTTGCTTTAGGCAAGTGGATTCAAACCTCAATCAAAGACATCTCACTTGACTTTTCACAAATCTTTTTGGTCTGCCTTTCTTACATTCTGGTTTCAATCATGGGCTCCAAATGATAGAACATGACAGCAGCAGGCCAAGAGGAAAAAGCCAAGAGTCTCTAACTCTGAATTTTATAAAGATCCTCCACTGACTAGAACTAGCAAAGAGGAAGCCCAAGGTTCCCGCTGATTGCCTAGTGACATAGGGACTAAGAATGAGAAGGGAAAGTTTCCAAGAGGTAATGCTGAGTACTTTTAGCAGGGTGAACTGAAGCACTGCAGTAAAACCTCACAGAAATCCTCTAGCATCTTGCTTCCCACTTTGAAAGACAAAAGCCTTCATCCTTAATCCTTAATGGATCCAATTCAGTTCAACTCACTTTGTAGCCATTTGATGAATCCAGGTGAGAAACACACATACTTAAACCCCAATTTCTTGGCCAATACACTAAATAAGTTACTAAAAAGTATAGTGTAGCTAAACAACTAATGTCCTTGCATCTGGCAAGAGAAGAATTCAGGCAAGAGGTAAACATAGTAAAGGTGATAGGACATTTTTTTTAATGGCAGAGAAAGGGAGCACTGCCATGCCCCTGGGAAGAAAGCAGTTCAGCCTATCTCCAGCATCTTGAGCCACTTCCACTGTCTTCCTCAGTACTGAGCTTGGCCTTGGGTTAAACAGTGAGAACTGAACAACTTTCTGATTGGTGGGTCTCCTTTCTGTTTCTTGTAAGGTTGTGACACTAACGATTTACTATTGTGTACTTGTTTCCTCATTGTTTTGTTCCTTTTATTTCCTCATTATTTTGTAGTCTCCCTGCACCCCTTTTCTTTTCTGGAAGGTTTGGGTTTATTAACTTATTCTGCTACTAGCTAGCTGTGTAGGCCCGCATATTTACTAACTCCAATCAATTTCAACTAACACACCCTAGGGCCATCTTTTTCTAACTAGATGTTTCTGATAGCCATGAAAAGATAAGTTTGGATAAAAAAAATACATAGGATCAAAAAAAAAGATAAGTTTGGAATTGATACCTTCAAACACAAAGTATTTCTTATGCAACAGTCTAGAGATAGTACTTTCTACTAGGTGGTTTGGGTAGATCCAGATATTTGTATCCTTTAGCAATTCAGTTTCCTCTTGGTTAAATGACTTGAATAACGTAGGTTGCATAGATCATTTACTCATGCTGTTAATACTCACTGGAAACCCCAAACACATCCTGCCCATTGGGTTTCCTTACCACTCTGATTCTACAGGGAAAGGAATTGCTGAGCAATAGAGTAGGTGCTAGTTGTGTATTTGTTTAATAACAATTATAATACAACAATATAATAGGAATGGTGTTTGGTGGGGAAGAATCTATCAAGAAAGCCAGATGCCCATGTAATTGTAACCTCTCTGTCCGGTATTTTCACAATAAAAAAATAATAAATAAATAAAAGAAAAAGAAAGCCAGATAGTCATGCATTGATGGCTTATGCCTGTATTCCTAGCTACTGAGATATGAGGATTGTGGTTCAAACCCAGCTCAGGCAAGAAAGCCTGTGAGACACTTATCTCCAATAAACTCCCAGAAAACCAGAAGTGGTGCTGTGGTTCAAAGTGATAGAGTATAAGCCTTGAGCACAAAGAGGCTCAGGGATAGTGCCCAGGCACTGAAGGGAAGGAGGGAGGGAAGGAAGGAAGGAAGGGAATGAGGGAAGGATGGATGGAGGGAGGGAGGGAGGGAGGGAGGAAGGGAGGGAGGGAGGGAGGGAGGATGAAAGCAAGCAAACAAGCCAGCTAGCTAGATACTATGCAGAATTGCTGTGGGCAGAAATAGCTATGGGCTTTCTGTCAGACCTGAATTCAAGTTCTGACTTTGTCAATAATCACCATTGTGATTCTGAAACAAAATCTTCATTTGAAAGATTTCTAAAAAAAGAAAATTCCTTAAGCTGGAAAAATTCTGATTCCATGAAAGGTTAGAGCCCATTAATATGACTAGGGCCTGCTACCTGACCTTTGAGAACTAACCAGCAAGCAGAAAAATACATCTTTACCCTCAGAATTCAGCACACAAACTTCCTCTGGGAATTAGGTTGAGTGGATCAAATTAAAGTAAGAGACATAAAAGGAGCCCATCAATAACTTTTAGAAGTAATTTTTCTTCTGGGGACCAACCCAGAATACCCGGGATCCTGAAAACACTGGTACCCTAGAGCAGTGGTTCCGAGAAAGGATGGAATGGGAATTTAGTAGCTGGAGACATTTGGGGCAGAATATCTGGGCCTTTGATAGGCTTGGGCAAAACAGACCTGCAGCTGCGTGGCCAATACATGATAGCACATCTGTGTCTGTGAAGGAGTAGGTCCCCAAAGATAACTGCATTGGCATTTGCAGATCTGAAGAAGACTCAACAGTTCTGATCTCCAGAATCTTATATGTCCAATTGCTTATCTAAAAGTTTTTTTTGGGGGGGTAGGGTGGGGGAACAGTCGTGGGGCCTGAACTCTGGGCCTGGGCACTGTCCCTCAGCTCTTCAGATCAAGGCTAGCACTCTACCCCTGAGCCACAGCACCACTTCCGGCTTTTTTTTTTCTGCTTATGTAGTGCTGAGGAATCGAACCCAGGGCCTCATGAATACAAGGCAAGCACTCTACCACTGAGCCACCTTCCCAGCCCCCGCTTATCTAAAAGTTTTTATTGGACAATTAATACATGCTAATAAAAGCAATGGTTGCGATTGAACTCATGATCTAGCCCCATCCCCACTTTGAACAGTGTTATTATGCCTCTAGTGCCCTCTCTCTCTCTTAATAGGTAGGTTTGTTACATTTCCACACACGTACAATGTACTTCCAATCAATCTTATCCCATCGGTCAGTATCCTCTACCTGCTCCTCTTCCTAAAAACAATTCCAACAGTTTTCATGGTTCTGTTTTCATACACACAAATTACTTCAACCAATTCATCTCAATTCACCTTCCTTGTTAGCCCTACTCCTCTTACTAGTATCTACTCTCCAACACAGCTTGTTTCTCTGTCCCTACCTCCCAATCCTTTACTGATCAAGAGCTTTCCTTGAGATTCTTTATGGCATCCTCACATTTTGTGTCAATGTATTTCAAACTTAGGTACCCTGTATCTTTCTTTTCCTCTTCCCCTTATCTTCTTAACTAGTCCCATAGTTAGACTTGTGTTATATGTCTATCTATAGTAATGTCCATGAATATGTATGTCTTTTAGGTCTAGCTTCTACATATGAGCAAACGCATATTATATTTGGCTTTTTGAGCTTGGTTTACCTCATTCAAGATGATGTCTTCCAATGTCTGCCAGCCATTTTCCTGTAAATAACATCATTTAATTTTTTTCTTTATGACTGTATAATATTCCATGGTGTGTGTGTATAATATCATATCCTTTATATATTAATCTAGTATTGGGCACTTCAGCTAATTCTGCTGGTTGGCTATTGTGAATAGTACTATAATAACTCAAGTTGAGAGAATATCTCAGAGAGACTAAAGGGCTCTGTGGCAGGAGGGAATAGGCATACAGAATGCCAGTATGAACAAGATCACAAGGAAAATATGGCTCAAGAAGATAAAGAAGGAAGAAAGTCATATAGACCATGATAAACAATGTTGACGTTATCCTAAAGTGTTTGGAAGATACTGAAAAGTTGGCAACTTTTATTCTTTCAGCACTTAGACTATTTTACCCTATTGCCTTCTCCATTGTTTGAAAAATCAGCTTTCAGTCTTACTAAGATCCTCTTCTATATCATAGTAAGTTACCTCTTGCTGGCTTCATATCTTCATCTTTGAAAATTCTTTCCAGCATTTTTGCTATGATGAGTCTGGATATAGTATTTTTGTTTCTGTCCTACGTAGAACGTGGTACTCCCTTCAACTGTGGGTTTCTTTAAGCATGTCTGCTGTTTCTCATTCTTTTTTTCTCCCCCAGCTGTTCTTTAGTCATGTAATAATTTAACCCATCTTCAAGTTTGTTAATTATTTCTTCTTCCAGTTCCAACCTACCCCTATAGTGAGTACTGAAGGCCTCTAGTGGACTTCTAATTTAGTTAATTTTCCAAATGTAGAACTCTAGTTTTCCTTTTTTTTTGTCGGTCGTGGGGCTTGAACTCTGGGCCTGGGCGCTGTCACTCAGCTCTTCAGCTCAAGGCGAGCGCTCTACTACTTGAGCTACAGCACCACTTCAGGTTTTCTGGTGGTTTATTGGAGATAGGAGTCTCACAGTCTCTCCTGCCCAGGCTGGCTTTGAACCACGATCCTTAGATCTCAGCATCCTGAGTAGCTAGGACTACAGGCATGAGCCACGAATGCACCGCTTCAATTTTCCATTTTTAAAAATAATTTCTAGCTCTATATTTTTATTCTGCATTTGATGACACGTTGTCATCATACTTTTGTTTTTTACTTCATTAAGGATGATTTCCTTTAATTCTTTGGACATATTTATGTCAGACTTGAACACTTTGTCAAATTTATCATCTGGACTAGCCTTCTCAAGGCAGTTTTTATTGCCTAGTTGTTTATGTATGAACCATACTTTCCTATCTCTTCATATGGACATTTTAGGCAATATAAAAATATAAAATTCAGGTTATTTCCCTCACCCCTCCACTCAGGTCTTGTTTTGTTACTGTTTCCTTTATTTTTTAGTTGACTTTGTGACTCACTGTATTACTTTTAATGAGATTTGTTCCATTCACACTATGGACCCCCTAACGTTGCCCTCAGAGGACAGAGCCTTGGACATTTGTTGTGACCATGGATGACAGTATTCTTAGCAGAACAATTTTTTGTCTCTTATCCTGATCTCTCTGTTAAACTGCCTGCCTTTGTTAGACTCCACTAATTGCCAGCAGATTGCTTTATTGTTTTTGACAGTTCCCTGGAATATAAATTGCTCCACAATCTGAACCAATTAAATTCCACCCCCAGGGGCAGTTTCTAAGCCAAGTGTATGAAGTTTGTTCTGATCCCAGTGGGGCTTTTCTTAGCTGCCTCTTTTTCTGGTTCTCTCAGGTAAAGTAGTTGGCCAATAGTTTAGCTTCTTGCTCTATGCAACTACCAACCTCCTCTAAAGTGCTTGCCTGCAACATTCCCATTGCTTTTGAGAGAGTCTTTAGATTTAAATTCCTTCTCCCCTCCCCTACTTTGCTTAGAGTAAAGTCACTTTTGGGGGAGAACTTCAGAGTTCTTGGTTCCTAGGGAACCTCTTTCTCAGAGCAAAATTCCTGAGTCACTGCAGATGGATTCAGGACAGTAGGTGCTTCCTTTAGAGTGACACTCTACCATGTGCAAGATAGGGACAGTAGTTTCTTGCTTTGCTTCTCCTGGTATGCAATCTCGCCCTGCATGTGAGTTGTACCAAGGACTCCTGGAACCACTGTATTCTTGGCCTGCTATGTCCATGATAGACCCTCTACCTGAAAGTGGGAGCTCTAAGAAATTTTGTATGTCAAGGGTGCTGGTGACATACGGCTGTAATCTCAGCTTTACTGGGTGTGAGGCGAAGGAGGACGAATCCTGGTCCAAGGCCAGCAGGCAAAAACACAAAAATAACAATGTCTAAAGGAAAAGAGGGCTCCAGGAATGGCTTATGTAGTAGAATAGCTACCTAGAGTATCTACAGAAACCTCAAAGCCCTGAGTTCAAATCCCAGTACCAAGAAAAAAATATAGCCTCTGCAATACAGAGTTGGGTGATGACCCAACTAGGTGGTACAATATCCCTTGGTTGGGAACAGAGGAGAAGAAAGCTCCACTTTATTCTGGCATTTGACCACAATAGAGCTTCATGTCATCTAAATGAAATGGAAAGAGAGGAGAGAAAGAGTAGGTTTTGCCAAAGATACTTATTTTTCTCACCAAGATCTAGATTTTCCTTAATAAATGTTTCCTCATTTGCTATATGTCCTTAGTTGGACAACTAGTTGGTGTGTTTCTATATACAGTTTAGTCCTTATAGCTGTTGTCTAAGGGATGGTTCATTTCATGAAACCTCTCATAACACAGTTCCAGAAGTGGAAATTCTAAGAGATTTAGGAAGTTGTACCAAGCATGATCAAGAGATTCCTATGGCTGTTGGACCGAGAATGTCAACAAAAGGTCAGGATGTATGCAGGAATGCATAAAGATAAGTGGAGCTGGACACTGGTGGCTCACACATGTAATCCTAGCTACTCAGTGTAATCTTAGCTACTCAGGAGGCTGAGACCTAATGATTGCAGTTCAAAGCCAGCCTGGGTAATAAGTCCATGAGACTCTTACCTCCAATTAAGCACCAAAACAACAACAACAACAAAATAAAAACACAAAACAAAAGAACAAAACAGGAGTGGAGCTGTAGCTTAAGTGGTAGAAAGCTAACCTTGAGTAAAAATAGCTTAGGGACAGCACAGAGGTCTGTTATAATGTTAGCTGTAGTGTGGTATGAAAATGGTGAAATGGACAGGGACCACATCTTTTGTATATTATTATAATCCCAGAATTTAGTACATGGTAGGCATTCAATAAATATTGATAAATCAAATAATGAACAGTGACTGAGACTTTTGGAATTCAACCTACACATCAAGCTTGTTATCATTATTTCTCTTTTGCTCTGATCCTGCATTATGGCAAGACCTGTTTTGTAGAAAGGGTTGAAAAGTTATAGAAAGAATTCTATTATATCAGGCAGCCTTTGCTTAGATGGATCACCACATGTGAGTCAAGAAGCTACACAGACAAGAAAACATATGCTCAGACCTTGACAGATCTGATAACTACTATTTTTAAAAATAAAGTAATACTTCAATTAGCACAAAGTCTCTGAAATATCTGCTGTACTTGTAATACTAATAAATTTATCATTGTCTTTTCCTTAGTTTCCTTAAATATAAATTAAGAGGGTTGAGTGAGCTAAACTCAATAGATGTAGATAGCACTAAGGTTCTAAAAGTCTGTGCACCCATGAATGGAAATCTGCAAAGAAGAAATTATAAATAGACAAAATGCTCTTCCTACCAGATGCCAAACTTGAACAAGGATCAATACCTTTAATTTACATTATGTGTTTCTTTTCTTTCTTACCCTTGAACTTTACTTACATTCATGAAACTATGTCTAGAAGCCAATACAGATAAAACAGTCATACTGAGCAAATAATTATTAGATTGGTCACTGGCTCAGATTTAAAAGTTCAAAAACACTTAAATAGATGCACACTAAACCCCATCTTTTGCCCCCTTCCTATACTTGTTTGATTTCTAATAGTAATTTCAGTTTTCAATTACTCTTAAAAATATATTGGCTGTCAGCGAATCATTTGAAAATCATGTGACATATTTGGTCCCCTTCTTCTATGTGCATAGAAAAATGCACTAATTCAGAAATAACTCATGCAACCTGAGGAGGTTCCTTAATCTCTTAAGCCCAAGGTTGTGACTGACAATTTACAAAGGGCATTTTTATATCTTGTTTAACATTTATAACACTGAGAGTAAAATAATATCAGTCTCATCTTACACTAGATGAAATTGGAGCTCAGAGATATTAACCTGTTTCTCACAGGAAAGCAAGAGAAAGACCTGAGGTTCCTTCCCAGCCCCACTTAAGTTGTTGATAACCAATGTCATCCCTAAGATTTTTTTTTTCCTAAAGAGAGTCTTGCTTACTCCAATGTCCATAAAGTGGCAATGTGATCTGCTACTTCCCAGTGCCAGAAGCTATGACGACAGAGCTTTGTTGCAAGTGAACCCCTGCTCAAATTTGCAGTGTGTTCTTATCTCTAAACTGCAACTCTTGAGTTTATTTTCTTTTAAATCCTGAATTGTCGATGCCCCCGAACACCTGCCATAATCATATATGTATATATGTATTTATGTATATACACGCATACATATAACCTTTCTAAAGAAAAATGTCTTCCCACAAATAAATGAGTAGCACACAATCAAAAATAATAAAGCACACAATCAGGAACAAGAACCTTAAGAAACCACAGAATAAGGGCTGAAGGTATAGCTTAATGGTAGGAGCTCTTACCTAACTAATACCAGGCCCTGAGTTCAGATCCTATTACTGCAAACACACATACACAACCTTACAGAGTAAGTAAATAACATAACCAAAGATTTAACAGATTTCTGAGGTTGGAATTATAAGACCCAGGCTATGAAACAACTGTGCCTACTAGTTTAGTTTTTTTTTTTAATAGTTGGTAACAGGAACACATAAAAAATTTCCTGGAAAAAATTTCACTATGACTAGAGAAAAAATAAGGAGTAGAAAGGTATAAAAAGTATGTGGCATTTTTAAAGAGTGAAAATGAATATCCATAAATAAAAATTATAATAACCAAAATTGAATACTCAATAGTATATTAAATATAACTGAAGACAGAATAGTTGAGCTAAAAATAGGCTAGACAAAATTACCCAGAATGTTACATGAGAGATAAAAGTACAGGAAATATGAGTAGGAAGAGGCATGAGGATAGAGATAGAAGGTCTGGTGTATACTCCATTGACACTCCATAAGAAGACGGGATGGCTGCTATTTCTCTTGCGTCTCTTGATTTTACTATAAAATTATTTAAGCATACATGAAAGCAAAAAAAAAAAAAACCCACCAGATAATACTGCTATGAAACTCCCATGTCCATCCCTCAAATACCAAAGTTATAAAGACTGCCACATTCATTTTCTTTTTCTTTCTTTCTTTATAGCTGTAGTCTAAAGCCATTCTCAGAGGTCAGATAAAGTTGACGTTAGAGGCAATGTTTGAATATTGCTGGAACTTTTCTAAAATGAATACAAAATACTATTCGTATACATTAAGAACTCATGACCATTCCAATGAGGACAAGCAAAAATAAATGCATCTAGATGCTCTGTATAAGAACATCAGAATTCTGAGACTTAGAAACTGAAAAGCAGCCAGGGGTCAACTAACTTGCTCAAGGGTAGATTACTAATAAATGACAGTTGGGTGTCCTTTCAGGGTCATTTAGTTCTAAGTTCAGCATCTTTGCTTTTAACAATACTATAGTACGCCTTTATAGTTTAAGCCCTTGACTTAGATACCACAAGGAATTTCTTTTTTGGGGGGGGGGGGGCGGGAGGTCTGGTCATGGGGCCTGAACTCTGGGCCTGGGCGTTGTCCCTCAGCTCTTCAGCTCAAGGCTAGCGCTCTACCACTTGAGCCACAGTGCCACTTCTGGCTTTTTTTCTTTTTGCTTATGTGGTGCTGAGGAATCCAACCCAGGCCTCATGCATGCAAGACAAGCACTCTACTACTGAGCCACCTTCCCAGCCCACAACAAGGAATTTCTGTCTTCACATTTTCCTTCAGAACTGGGACCAGAAAAAAACTAACACCTGGCCATTTACTGACTTATTTTTATCTAAAGATTAAGATGAGTCAGGGGACTTTACAGCTCACCAACTTTGAATCTTCATTTTTTACTGATGATAAAACTGTGTCCTAAATGAAGAGACTTGCTATCACTTGAGCCACAGCACCACTTCTTGCTTTTTCTGTTTATGTGGTGCTGAGGAACTGAACCCAGAGTTTCCTCCATGCTAGGCAAGCACTCTACCACTAAGCTACCTTCCCCCTTTAATGTTCTAATGAGAGATATAAATGGCATGTCCCTAAAATGAGCAGTCAGAGAAGTAAACAAATTTTTTCACTGTTAAGTTTAAGAACCGTCATAGAATTGGTAAAAGATTAAAAGAACTATGAAAAGATAATATGCAACACTTAATTCCACTAGATACCAGACATTGCTGAAAAATGTGAGCATATAAAATATTTTAATCAAACTTTGTATGAAAGATAAGGCTAAAACAACAAATGAATTAAGGGTTCACCAAAAAATTTCCGTAACTTTTCAAACAATCTACAAATTTTCAGAATATACATGCTTTTATAAAATTTTCAGAAAACACCAAAAAAAGAGAATGCAATAAAAACTATCAACTACTCAGTAACTATGAGTAAGCTATTGTTAAAATATTATCGGTTCCTTCTTGTCTTCCTTGCACATAAAGTAAGGTTTTATAACTACAGTAATAAACATTCTGATTCATAAATCATTGAACACAATTCTGCTCATTCCTTTTGAAAAAGTTTCCAGAAGTAAGGTAATAAAGATAAGACATTTGTAAGGTTCAGGATATACTGCCAAATTGAAATTCTAAAAAGTTGCAACAATCTATATTTCCAACACTATGGGAGTTTTTTTTCAGTTAGCTATAGGATAGCACATGAGAGACTTTTATGTGGTCATTGAAAATCATATTTGGAAACCTATGTGATGGATCAGGAAATGCTCACCATGAAACATAAAGTTTAAAAGCAGAATACAAAACATCATACACAACATGATCCCCGTGTTGTTCAAAATACCACATGTATATCTAGAAAACAGATATACACATATAGATGAGAAACCAAAAGGAAAAAGATCAAAGTATCAGTAATGGTCAGCAGGTAACATACAGGTGTCACAAAACAGCAGAGTTGTTAAGACATTGGGCTTTTAATCAAACAGAGCTGTGTTTGAATCCAGCTTTTCCATATACCAGCTCAGGGTTACAACCTTGGGTGACATTTGTGTCTTCTCTAGGAGTCAGTTATCTTTGAAGAAAAAAAGGAAGGAAGGAAAGAAGGCAGGAAGGAAGACAGGAGAGGAAAGGGAAGTGAAGGGAAGAAAAGAAAGAAAGAGAGGGAGGGAGAGTGATGAAGGGAACGAGGGAGAGGAAGGAAAGAAGGAAGGAAGGAAGGAAGGAAGGAAGGAAGGAAGGAAGGAAGGGAGGGAGGGAGGGAGGGAGGGAGGGAGGGAGGGAGGGAGGAAAAAGGGAAGATGGAAGGAGGGATGGGGAAAGGAAGGGAAGGAAGGAATACAGAAGAAGGAAAACAAATATGAAAAACTGAGAAATATGAGAGCTGAAACTACCGGATTGATGGATAGTAAGGGCTAAAATAATGTAATAAATATACTGCAATACAGTAAGTGATTAGTAAGTAATCATTATTCATTGCGTTGCATACATTTAAAATATTTGGTATGTTTTTAAATGTAAAAAATCTATTGCTGTTATCATAGCAAAAATGCTGTTTTGATAAAAGAATTCATTTTCTCCATATTTTCACATGGTTATGGTTTAGATATGAAGTATTCCAGAAAAGGCTCATGTGTTCTGGGCTTTGTTCCCCAATGCTTTGTTCAAAGTGGGGCTTGAGGGAAAGTGCTTAAATCTCTAGCCTCTGATTAATCAATGGCTTAACCCATTGACTATTGATCTATGGGGAGGTCATAAAAACTGTAAAAGGCAGGATTGAAGGAATGTATCTTTGGAATATATTTCTCTCTTTCCCCCTCTATTTCCTTCTCCCTTTCTCTCTCCTTCTCTTTCTTCCTTTTCCTTCTCTCTACCATGAGATGATAAGATGCTTTGCTGGACCACATGCTCTCTACCATAATGTTCTCTCTCAACACAGGCCTAAAGGGCTGGGAAGTTGGCTCAGTGGTAGAGCGCTTGCCTTGCAAGCCTGAGGCCCTGGGTTCGATTCCTCAGCACCACATAAGTAAAAAGAAAAAAGCCGGAAGTGGCGCCATGGTGGTAGAGCGCTAGCCTTGAGCTGAAGAGCTGAGGGACAGCGCCCAGGCCCAGAGTTCAGGCCCCACGACCGGACCCCCCCCCCCCAAAAAAAAAAAAAAGACAAAAAAACACAGGCCTAGAATCAATGGCACCAAAGTGATCATGGACTGAAACTTCTGAAATCATAAGGATTCCATCCCAGCAATGGCAAGCTGACTGACACAAACATCTTCATTTCTCTCTTCAAAAAGTAAAGTAAAGCTAGGCGCCAATGGCTCACGCCTTCAAAGCCAGCCCGAGTAAAAAAAAGTCTGTGAGACCCTTGTCCCCAATAAACCACCAGAAAACCTGAAGTGGTGCTGTGGCTCAAGTGGTAGAGTGCTAGCCTTGAGCTGAAGAGCTGAGGGACAACCCAGGCCCAGAGTTTAGGCCTCACGACCGATCAAAAAAAAAAAAAGTAAAGTAAACTGGGGAGGGGGTCGGTGGTTCACACCTGTAATCTTAGCTACTCAGGAGGCTGAGATCTGAGGATCTCAGTTCAAAGCCAGCCCAGGCAGGAAAGTCTGTGACACTCTTATTTCCAATTTTCTCCAGAAAACCGGAAGTGGTGCTGTGGCTCAAGTAGTAGAGTGCTTGCCTTGAGCTGAAGAGCTCAGGGACAGTGCTCAGGGCCAGAGTTCAAGCCCCACAACTGACCAAAACAAAACAAAAAAAAATACCATTACAAAGACTTCTCTGGTTTTAAAGACCTGCAGAGAAATTGTGACTGTTCATATGCATCAAATGTGTATTACCCACCACAGAAACTACACAGTGTCATGACAACGATAGGGCAGTGGCAAAGGCTGGCCTGGTGCAGCCAGGGTAAATGGTCTGCGGAGAATATGACAAGAAGCAATGAACCTTCACCTGCCTTCTTTTGCATTATCATCATGTGCCCACAATTTTAAACAATATTAGGCAAAATGCTCTTTCTGTAAAAGATCCTTTGCTTGGTTTATCTTTGAAGCTTTGGAGGTTACTATATGCATATATTTATAAATACATAAATGTATTGGATAATATTAACCTATAATGACTATTACATTATAAGTAAAGGTGTTTAATATTAGTAAACATTTATTATCTATCACTTAACATTGTATTTTACAAGCTAGGTGCCGGTGGCTCACACCTGTAATCCTAGCTACTCAGGAGGCTGAGATCTGAGGATCATGGATCAAAGCCAGCCCAGGCAAGAAAGTCCTTGAGACTCTTATCTCCAATTAACCACTAGAAAACTGGAAGTGGTGTTGTAGCTCAAGTGATAGAAGGCTAGCCTTGAGCTGAAGAGCTGAGGGACAGTGCGCAGGCCCAGAGTTCAAGACCCACGACCAACAAAAAAACAAAAAACAAAAAACAGAAAAACAACACTGTATTTCACATGGAAGTTAGTCTAGTTGGCCAAAAGTCACAGCCAGTGTGGGCATAACTGCATGGGTTTGCTTCAGAAGTGATTCTATTAATGATGAGACACTATTTGAACTCAGTGAGGGCTCTTGTTCAGATATTCCCTCTCTCTAGCATGGCAGGTTCCTTCATCTAAACAGTAGATATAAATAAAAGATAATAGCACAGTAGGTCTAAAGGTGCAGAAGCAAAGCTGGCTTAATGTCATGCTTTTAATTTTTTTATTTCAAACTTAAAACTAGGAGGTATAACAACTTTCTTTTTATTATCTTCAAGTAGTTGTACAAAGGGGTTTTGATTCAATCTGTCAGTTTATGGGTTCAATACATCTTGATCAATGTTACCCCTTTCATCATTCTCCCCCATTTCTCCCAACTCCACCAATCCCCTCAATTTTCCTAATCTCTAGTTTTCACATATGTGTATATTGAATATTATGAATGCATTCTCCCATCCTCCTCTTCCTCCATCCCCTTGACCTTACCCTCCACAAAGAACATATAAATTATAGTTTATATGATATGTACATTTTAATTTTTAAAAAACTGAAAAGCCTTTTTTTTTGGTCTATTTGTATTTATTTTTAGTCCTAGGGACAGAACCCCA
This sequence comes from Dipodomys spectabilis, assembly GCF_019054845.1. Lineage (NCBI taxonomy): Eukaryota > Metazoa > Chordata > Mammalia > Rodentia > Heteromyidae > Dipodomys > Dipodomys spectabilis. The sequence continues at coordinate 15,515,192 of NW_024870683.1, forward strand.
GGCTTTGGGTATAAATGTTGTTCCTGTAAGATACATCTCCACCTGAAATGTATTTTTTTCTATTGTTAATTACCTTGAAAGTAAAAAATTAAGAAAATATTATTAATGATTTTGACAACTAGAATAAGGAATTAAAAGTGATCTGTTTCAGGTGTCAATTAAGCCAGGTACATGATTGTAATCTTGTGACTGGCTCTCTCCCTTATCTTGAGAACTCCTGCTACTTACACAAGGTTCTACAGGGAGTGATTTGCAGAGCTGGTAATCAAATTCACTTGTTTGACTCCAGGGCCCAAAACTGTAGCCAGTGTGTCTGGATGCTAGTGTTGCTAACAAGGAAGGCAAAGGGAGGAATAAAGGTTGTTGAGCTTTAGGTTCCTTTTCCAAAAGGAACTTTGCTTGGGGAAGTTTGCTGAACTTTTTACTATGAACCTGGGGTCCTATATTGTAAATGATCTGTACTAATACTCTCCGTGGCTTGAAGGAGTTTATGCATTCTTCCCTAGGAAGATTATCTACTTTTTTTCTCAAGAGAAGAAGAGAATAAAAATCTGATTGGCATTCTAAATAAGAAATTTTTCTCCTATCACTTTGTAATTTTAACAAACATTTAACTTTTTCTAAATAATGTTAAGAGGACTTGTCTTGAGAGTTTAGAAGAGATTCGGCAAAGAACCAAATGGGCTTGCTCAACAGATTGATACCCAAAGGCATTGGTGCTCACTCCATATTACATATGGCTTGACATTTACTTGCTAGAGAAGCTCCAACATTTACAGTTTTTTTAAATGTGAGATGGCTCTAAAGTCACAACTTTTAATTCCACTGTGACATTATACTTTCCATTATATTCTCCTTTTCCCTGAAATCATGAATGAGTTGTATTTGGCAACACGTGAAGAAAATTGTTGATATTGTGGGGGGAAAAAGGTGACTGGTAATAGAATCAGACCTGAATGCAGGGAGTGTTGGGAATCGGGTTTCTAAAGTCTTTCCTCAGGCAAAATTTTCAACCAGAATTTTCAGGCAGGATAGTGGGTGGGACAGAAAGAAAGGTAGGAAGTAGAAAGATAAGACATCAGAATTAAGATTCCTAAGGGTGTTTTCAGGTCTTGAAGTTTCGCATTCTTTTATCTTCACAACCACCTAATGAGAGTTCTCTTAGTCTTTATAGTATCAGCTGTTGGCTGAGCTTAGGGACTTGCCCAAGGTCTCACAACTAATAGTGCCCCCCCCACCCCGCCCCACAAAAAAAAGATATGCAGACTCACCTGTGTTAAGGCCAAAAATCTTTCCACCATGCCTCTTTCTGTCCTCCCAAACAGTAGTTATGAAGAGGAACTGTGGTGGTTAAGGGCATAGGCTCTGGAGTTGGACAGTTTGGATTTGAATGCCAATCATGACAGGTAATACTTGTTGCACAGTGAGAAAATAATTATCTATTGGAACAGTGACAATAAGCTTACCAAATAATATATTGTTCTTTTATTTCTTCCCCTTTAATTTATGCAAAGACATGTGACTAATGTAATAAAGTCCAACCAAAATTAATGTGTGCCACTTTGGGGCTAAAGGAGTGGGAAAAATAAAAATACTGTCTTACCTATAAGAGGTTGAAAGAAACTTTAAAATCTTGAAAAAGGAAATCAACACAGAACTTAAAAAATGGCAAAACCTCCCATGCTCCTGGATTGGAAAGATTAACATCGTGAAAATGGCAATACTTCCCAAGGCTATCTACAAATTCAACGCAATACCTATCCAAATTCCAACCTCATTCTTCAAGGAAATAGAAGAGGCAATCCAAAAATTCATATGGAACAATTAAAGACCCCGAATAGCAAAAACGCTCCTCAACGGAAAGAACCCTGCTGGAGGAATATCAATACCAAATTTCAAACTCTACTATAAAGCCATAGTAATCAAAACAGCTTGGTATTGGCATAAGAACAGACCTCAGGACCAATGGAATAGAATTGAAAACCCAGAAATGAACCTACAGACCTATAGCCATCTAATCTTCGATAAGGGAGCTAAAACAATAGAATGGAAGAAAGACAACCTCTTCAGTAAATGGTGCTGGCAAAATTGGTTAACTACATGTAGAAAACTTAAGCTAGATCTGTATATATCACCCTGCACCAGAATCAACTCCAAATGGATCAAAGACCTTGAACTCAAAGCAGACACTCTGAAAACATTACAGGATGGAATAGGAGAAACCCTAGGTCTCCTTGGCTCAGGCCGAAATTTTCTGAATAGAGACCCGGAAACACAACAAATCAAAGAAAGGTTGGACAAATGGAATTGCATAAGGTTGCAGAGCTTCTGCAGGGCAAATGACATAGCTAGCAAGATCAATAGAAAGCCCACGGATTGGGAGAAGATCTTTACTAGCCATACAACGGACAAGGGTCTCATATCTAAAATATACTTGGAACTCAAAAAATTAAACCCCCCAACAACAAATCCTCAAAGAAACAACTGCCCAATAAATAAGTAGGCGAAAGACTTAAAGAGAAACTTCTCTGAAGAAGAAAGAAGGATGGCCAATAGACACATGAAGAAATGTTCAACATCCCTAGCCATAAAAGAAATGCAAATCAAAACAACATTGAGATATCACCTCACTCCAGTTAGAATGGCAAAAATCAAGAACTCTAACAACAACAGATGCTGGAGGGGATGTGGACAGAAAGGAACCTTACTTCATTGTTGGTGGGAATGTAAACTTGTTCAACCACTTTGGAAAGCAGTATGGAGGTTCCTCAAAAGACTTCACATAGAGCTCCCCTATGACCCAGCAATCCCACTTTTGGGCATTTACCCTAATGTTTATAAACAAGACCACACTAAAGCTACCAGCACAACTATGTTTATTGCAGCATTATTTACCATAGCTAAGATATGGAACCAACCCAGATGCCCCTCAGTAGATGAATGGATCAAGAAAATGTGGTATATATACACAATGGAATTCTATGCCTCCATCAGAAAGAATGACATTGCCCCATTTGTTAGGAAATGGAAAAACTTGGAAAAAATTATATTAAGTGAAGTAAGCCAGGCCCAAAGAAACGTAGGTCCCATGGTTTCCCTTATTTGTAATATCTAGTATATGTATGAGTCAAGCGGAAAAGGTCAGATAATGTGATGTCAGGAAAATGAACCCTTAGATGTGTATTTTAATGTTTTTTTCTTTCATGCATGTGTTTCTAACACATTTATAAGATTATCTCTTTGTTGCTTTGTATGTTCCTCCCCCACAGTATAACCCCTGCTTTCACTATATTTGATGTCAGTATAACTTGTGGAGGAGATGGGGAAAAACCAGTTGTTTAAGGATACAGGTGGACCTGTTGCCACAATGAGAAGTACAAGTTGTCATGTCCAAAACGAGCTTTACAACATTGGTGCGGGGGGGGGGGGGGGGGGGGGGGGAAGGAGAAGGATTGGGATTAGGGGGGGAGGGGGGAGGCTGGGAAGGGATGTGAAGGGTAAACAAAGGAGGAGGCTGCAATGCTTGGTAAGAAATGTACGCATTATCCTGCCCATGTAACTGTAACTCCTCTGTACAGTATGTTCTCAAATAAAATAAAAAAAAAAAAAAGAGGTTGAAAGACATTACGTTATACAAAGTGCACATAAAATATCTCAAGCATGGAGAAGTCTAAGTACCTAAACGCCCCGTGGAATAGACATTCCTAACCCTACGTATTCCCTGGGGGCAAGTGCTATTTCACACACTGGGAGAGAGAAATAAACCCCCATTTGATTGAACTGCTGAGCTTTGAGAGTGACCTGATTGCAGCAGCATAAGCCAGTCTATCTCGACTATTATTTTATAATCCATTTTCCTAATCTCTAAAATAGTGATACTAATTTCTACTTATTAGAATTACCATGAAGATAAAATGAGATTTCACGTGTCATATCTGAGCAGATCATCAAATTCGCAAGAGGCAGGAATTGACTATATGGTCCTCTTCTCTGTTTTCTCTTTCCAAAAAGACAAGGCAAATAGACTATGCCACCTGCTACACTCATCTGCTACTTCTCACCTAGTCTAGATTTTTCTCTAATCTCAAAATCTAACCATTCAGTTGCTCAACTCTGATTTATTGGTGACCATTGTGTGTCAAATGCTTTGCTGAGCATTGGTCTCAAAGGTAGGCCATCAATAGATGTAATCTGAGTTTTCTCTAAATAGAAACTATAAATAGGTATACATTTGGGGGATGGAGAATGGAAAGAAGAAGATGGTCTGGAGAACATTGACATAGTCTCTTTTTTCCACTTTTGAAAAAATTGTAAGTTGAAATTCTCTAGGAAGGAGCTAAGGAAGGCTGGTGACAGTCATGAGCAGGCCCTTTGGGAGGGGAACAGCATGTCATTTTCGCTTTAGTACTTTTTAAATGTCTTTCTACATCCCTGCAACTAGCTGAGGGGGAGTAAGAGAGCAAAGCTGTCAGACCAGCAGCATCTTAATTATGGAGATTAGAAATATTTTATGCAATTGACACAGTCTCTTCTAAATTACATAGCATTAGGGGAAATGACTCTGTCTAACACCAATGAGAAAGGAAGAAAGGAGCTCTGAGAGAAAGAATAGGTAGATTTTGACAGTTTGTCCAATAAAATAATAATAGTTAGGGAAAGAAACTTTTAAAACCAGGCTCATGCTGTAATTCTCATTGTCTGACACAAATCTCTTGTGGGACCTGAGGGAAGCTAGGAATGACTGCAGCTCAGCTTCAAATTGCTAGTCCAGTCAGATCTCACAGCTGCTCCCTCCTCCTTCTTCCATTCTGTTCTGCAGTACCACACCAGAGACAAGCTTTCTCACTTGGGAAGTGAGCATGTTGGTGGTCAAGTCAGGCTTGATTCCTAGGGAGTCTATGTCCTTTGCTCAGTGGGAGAATTATCAGTAAGTATCACTCAAGTGGTACCTTGGTATACGTTCTCAAAAAGTTCAATTACTTCCCATGGCCCAGTAATTTCCTGCCAGGCACAGGAGCATCTGGTTCTACAAGAACTGAGTCCCATTGAGAGCATTCTGAAGACTGAATGCTTGGGCAGAGAATATGGAGGTATCCATCAATCATTCTTAAGCATCATTTTGCTATATTGAGCAGGAGAGTTGATGAGTAGGAATTTAGCTTTAGCACCTACTGTTTTTATTATTTAATCTCTCTTCCCTCTAGTCTTCCCTGTAAGATATCATCATAGTGATTTTTTTTAAAGCAAAAAGATCACTCCATTACTACTTTGCTCATGATCTTCTAGGTCATACTGTTGGTAGGAAGCACAAACTTCAAGGCTTACAGGGATGACAAAGTGTAATAGAGATAGACGAAATTGTCCTATGTTCAAAAACACTTTGGAGAGTGTCAGTAACTATGACCTGCAAAAGTACCTATGCAATACCCTCCCAACCCATATGCTCTTCCCACACTATCGGTGAGGTCTGGGGAAGCATTGATGCTCCTTCTCTTGAACAGCCTTACAATGATAGCAAACGTGATACTCTGTGCTTCTGAGGTAAAAGGTGGAGCAGACTCAGCCCTCAGAACCGTGAGCATGAATGATAAATGATTGTTATTCATCTTGGTTTGTGTTACAGTGATTTTTAACTGGAACATTTCCCCAATTCCTGTGTTAGAAGCTTAACCCCTGATATAACAGCATTGGGAAGTAGAGTCTTTGGGAAGGTGCTTATGTCATGAGGGCTCTTCTCACATAAATAAATGAATGCTATCATAAAGAGGGTTCTGTAGGAGTGGGCTTGCTCTTTTGCTCGAAAACAATGGTCATCCTCTTTGCCCTTTTGCTTTCCACCATGGTGCAAGGGTGCAGCTTCAGTGCTTTGATTTTTGGACTTCTGGGCCTCTGAGACTGTGCAAAACAATTTCTGTTCTTTTTCGGGCATTTTGTTAAAGCAGCACAAAACAGGCAAACAGAAACCCCTCTTACATCCTCTTTTACATGTATATGGGCAAACTCACTCAATTTACATGATCATGATTCTATCTCAATGCTGCTTTACAAATTGTTTTTTGGTTCTGATGGTTTATTTGCACTGTTGCTTTGCCCAGTCCATGTCAGTGAATACACATTACCTCCTATTTCCTATTTCTCATTCTTATTATTTATGCCCTATTTCCTATTATTTAACCAATTACTTACACAATCTATTATATATGATAATTTAGGTTTTCCCAATTTTTTCCTTATATAAAATAATACTGTACTGCTACTGGACATTTCCAGGAAATTTGTTTGGCTAAAAAAAAATTTATATACAGATTTGTAGATTCCTCTCCAGATAGACAGTAATAGAGAGTAATTATGTACAGCCTCTTCAATAGTGCAGAGAGCACTGTGATCTTCCCTGACATTGGTTATTATTAGGCTTTTAAATCTTTGCCAATTTATTAGGTGAGAAATGATTTCCAATTTTTTTTAACTTACAGTTTTATTATTACTGAGTCTGAGCAGCACTCCACGTTTTATGAGTCCTTGTATTTCTTTCACTGTGGAGTGCTTTTATTTTAAAAATAGGAACTTCATGCAATACATGTTGGCAAATATTATTTATGTTTGTCATTTGTTTTTAGTCCTAGTATTTTTTCATTTAGTTTTTAAGTGTTTATACAGTTAATCCTTCATCTGTCTTTGCTAAAATATTAGGCTGTACTGCCATACAAAGAATAAAATCTTCTACCTAAAAAAAATACATTATTTTAGAGATTTTTATAAGGTGAAAAACATATTTTGTTTTACAGTTACCTCATAATAACTTCCTTTGAGACATTGAAGGACTCTATAAATCCAAATTCCTAGAGACTCATTGACAATTTCTTTATGTATATAAAAACTATTTATGAAGCTGAGTGTTAGTTGCTCATGTTTGTAATCCTAGCTACTCAGAAGATAGAGATCTGAGAATCTCTGTTCAGAGCCAGACTCATATCTCCAATTAACCAGCCAAAAACTGGAAGTGGAGGTGTGGCCCAAGTGGTAGAGTACCAACCTTGAGTGAAAAAGCACCCAAGTATCAGCATGATAAAAAGAAATTATCAGATATTTTTGGATACCAAGCTCTTTCCTTGGCATTTAGTACAGAATGGAAACTTTACTAGTACAGGTAAGAATATAAGGGTAAGCAGGGAAAAAAAACTAGTAATTTTTTTTTCATATATGAAAAAATAAATCAGTATCTGTGGACCATCTTTAAGCTTATACAGCAAGTAGACTCATTCTTCTCATTACAGCTGAACAACATGCTAATTCTTGATTTAAATTTGTTTCATTTGTCTTTGAATCCCTGGAAACTAGCTAAGTATTTAGCTCACTATTTAGGCTAAATAAATGGATTTCCCTACTTCCCAAATTACTTCCTTTCTTCTCAGTTCAATATTCATGACTCTGCCTCCATTTCCCCACCAACTCTAAAATAAAAACCTACACTAGTCTTATGTTTGAAATATCTCAAATCTCTGAGGACCAATGTTTGAGCATGTGATAATTAAAATCAATCACACTTAGTTCATAGGATGGAATCAATTTAAAACGATTATAGAAGGAATTGAATGACTACACATTTTTAAAAGTCATTTAGAGAAGTACAGAGGAAATTTAAACCTCTTTAAACACAAGTTCACAGCAAGCTCTTTTAAGAGAATGTATAAATGATTTGCTCTTGCAACAAAAAAATCAACTGAAATCATAAATGAAGTCAAAATTATTAATTAACATTGGAGAAACACACCAACTAAGGATTTATGAATCTCTCCAGAGAATTGCTGGAAACAATGTTGTCTCTTTCTGTTAACATGCCTGAGTTCAGGAAAGATCTTTGCAGGGGGGTCTCTAACTTGTAAGCTTCACTGGAGACTGAGATACATTACTGAAGTCTGACAAAGAAATTTGCCCTTGCAGCTCAGGTAATGAATGAACAGTTACTGCTCCTGGTTACACTTAAATTTTGCCATCAGACCATCTTCCAGGGGAAATCTGTGAATGCTCCCAGGAGGAGATTGTGAAGTACTCTTGGAAGCTAGGGCTCTACAGAGAAGAATGTGTTCTTGTGGGATGTGGCTGTGAACACCATATGAGTTAAAACGTAAATAACACAGCCTAAAGCACAAAAAGTGCCCCGGGGTTTAAATTTGGGAGTTACTCTGAGCAGTTACAGATACACTTATGTGTATATAGAGGGATGCATTTATATTTCCGTTGCCCTCAAACTTGAATCTTATGAATAAGGAGTCTGGAGAGACAGTGTGGTGTTTTGCCTCAGAGAAGGACCGGCACCAAACCCTCGGTCAGAAGCTGGAAATCCTGGAATTCATGGCCAATTATGCAATACTAGACCACTGGGAAGCATTTCTGGCTGGCTCAGCTGGTGATCCGATTTTACCCTGCAGCACCAAGATTGATAGACCTTACAATTTTATCTGGTTAGTTGCAGATGCTGTTCTTACATAATTTCTTTTCAAACCCCTTCTTCACAAAACAAAAGAAAAAACAAAGCTAAACCCTTCCTGAGGGATTTACCCTGATAGCACTCTCAAGGTGTTGAGATCAGTATTTTGACCACTGCTGGGGAGAAAAGGGGGGTAAGGAACAAACAACAAACAATTCTCTCCTGATTTTTGGATTTGCTGCAGTTAAAATTTCATTGAATGCTGGTATATTTGTGTGTGTGTGAGTGAGAATGTGTGCTAGGGACAGAACCCAGCACATGCTCTGTTTCTGAACAGAGCTCTCTCCCAAATCACTCTTTTTAAGAAGCTTCTTTGTGCATTATGGGGAGTAGGAAAGAGACTTGTTCTTAGATGGTACAGAGTATCAGTGCAGGAGCCTTTAGTTTCCCTCATGCTAATGACAAGGTATAATTTTAAAACATGACATTCATATGCATTTATGGTGCATACATATATAATTAGTATGTTTACAAAGCACCTTGAAGAATCTTAGAACTCACAGTTTCATTAACCCTTAAAGGGAGAACTAGAATTAGGACATAGCAAGAGATGTGCTTCCTTTCAATTCAATTGACTCATGTCTAGGAAAAAGATGTTCAAAAAAGTATGGAATAGTTTCATGAAGCACTGTCACAGCCGGTTACATATTTAACTGCTTCTACACTTCTAATTACAAAATAAGCACTAGCTACTACATGGGACAACTGTACTAGCTAAGAAGATTTTTATAATCTGAGAGCAATGCTCCCATATTGACTCTGCTAAGAGAAACACTCCTCTTTCCTTGATTATAAAGAAGGAAGACAGATGGCTTCTTGTTTAAGACTGTAATTTTACTTCCAGCCTCCTCCCTCGGTTAAAAACAAGATGTCCTTTTCTGGCTTTGAGTGAAAATCTCAAGGGAAGGTTTTTTTTTATTCCTGGCTGTATTGAATAATTCAACAAACATTCCTGAGAGCTGAAAGAGAGATACAAAGGAGAAAATACTTCCCATGTTCTCAGGGAGTTTACAATCTAATTGTGGGCTTTACAATCAGAACTGGGACCGAAGTCATTAAAGTTTTATTTCTGCACTTTCATTTAACAGCCTAATGGTTACCAGTGATACACTCAGGATTCACCAGCCCTGTGGTATGGTGGAGGTTCTAATCAACTAGAAACAGAGAGAGAATGCAGAACTGGCCATCTCAAGCAGTACTTGGTGAGTGCTTACTCATTTGCAAGCTGCATTCTCATGTTATTAACAGTCCTTTGCAAGTCATTACTGTTATCCACATTTCACCAAGGAGAATGAGGTTCAGAGAAGCAATTCATCCATACTCATAGACACAGGAAATGGAACACAGCAACTAGGAGAGTTCTTCTACTTCCCTGGCCAGTTCTTTGTCCCAAGCTCCATTCCAACTCCTCAAAGATTGTTTTTTTTTTTTTCTTTTCAGTATACAGTAAAATCAGCTTCTGTACGCTTTTCCTACCTGTCAGACTTGATCGTGAAACTTGGCTATCTTCCCTTTGGAAGGTCAATTCTATTGTAGTTTCGCTCCCTTGTATCTGCAAATAAATGTTTTATTTTCTTTTTATAACTGATTCCATCTGAGACACTCTTTGATAGGAAGCATTGAGATATGAAGATGACTTATAGTAGGACCTGATCTACGGTTCTGTTACTATTAACTGTGATCTTTAGTTATTTTATTTTTCTTGTCATCTTTTAACTGTTTCCCCCTCGTATAAGCCTTGGGGTGGGAAATTTTTGTGAAAGTCGTGACCATGTCTACCCTGACTTGTTGCTACCCCCAGAATGTATTAATTCAACATTAAGGACCTGTAAGTGAGCAGGAACATTGTCCCTTTCATTCAGCTCTTTATTTCCAGTGCCTCCAAGTTACTGGAACTTGGAATCTTCTTCGTAAGTATTTCACCTATGAACTGATACCCGCTCACCTTTTCTGTGTGTGTATGGAGAGGGGAGGGGGGCTATCCTACATAAATAAAAGTTTAGTTTGGACCAAACATGGCTTTGACCTGAGAGCACAAAGTACTTTTTTTTTTTTTTTTTTGCCTTTTCCCCGGTCCTGGCCCTTTATTACAACTTCAACTCGCGTGCGCTTTGCTCACATGCTTGGTGCCACTGAAGGCTTAGTTTCTACATCCACAAAATGGGGACAGTGGCAGCGGCTCATTTTGTTTCTCCTCCTCGTTTTCCATCACTTCTTTTTTGGACGACTTATTACGTACGTATTCTTCAGGATAAACATTAAAAAAGGCAATGAGCAGTGAGCATCCATCAGGGACCTCGGGTGGCTCCGCCAAGACCAGAGAGGGAGAGGGATCCCGCTGACTGCCCAGTGCCTCTCGGGTCCGGAAACAACCCGGCTCTATTTCGACTGCGAGCCTGCCCGCCGCCGGGGCGCCGCCGCAGCCCCGGACGCCCTCCCTCGCCCCAGGCCGACAGCAGCCAGGCAGCCAGGCAGGCACGGCAAGCAGGCTGCCTGTCTCGGTGCCACCATCAAATGGGCCCGGCACCGCGCAGGCTCCGACGCGCGCCCTAGGGCCCGGCCTCGTTCTGGTTGCCGCCGCCCTGCCGTTCGCGCGGCGCAGCACTGGGGGCGGGGAGTCTGATGGGAGACGCGCGCCGCGCGGAGGAGGCGGCGGCGGCGGCCCGGGAGAGGGAGAGGGAGCGGGCGCGGGACTGGGCGCGGGCGGTGGGAGGCGGGGGACGAGGGGAGGCGCCGCCGTCGCCGCCCGCCCCTTTCCGCTGGGAAGCAGCTGCAGCAGCGGGAGCCGAGCGGGAGCCGCGCAGCCGCCGCCGCCGCCGCTGTCGCTGGGGGATGTGGCGGGCGCCAGCCCCGAGCCGCGCTGTCTCCTGAGTGCTAATCGCCGCCGTCGCCACAGCCGCCGCCGTCGCCGCCGAGTCGTGCGGGGCCAGGCCGCGCCCTCCCCGGGGCGCCCGCCGGCTCGCATGCCGAAGGGCTCCGGGGCGTAGCTGCGCGCCCGGCGCCGCCTCCGGGCTCCCCCGGCCCCGCCATGGGCTGCTGCAGCTCCGCCTCCGCCGCGCAGGTGAGGGGCTCCCGCCTCCGGGCCGTCCGCCCGGATGCCTCCCCCGCGCGCCGCGCCGCGCCGCCTGGCCGGCGCCCGCCGCTTCTCGCAGCCCCCCCGGCTGCCCTTCGCCCGCCGTGCGCCCCCCGAGCTCCCCTCTGGCACCTCGCCTTCCCATGCGTCCCGCGGATGCCCTGGCGCCGGCTCCCGGTCCGCAGGCGTCCCCGCGGCCCCCCCCCCCCGCCCCACCGTGCGCCCTCAGTACGCTCGGGGCCCTTCCCGACTCGGGCCCCGGCCCGCGGTCACACCTGAGCGCCCGGTCCCACCTGCCCGCAGGTAGAGGCTGGCTCGGCGTCCCCCCCCCCCCCCCCGCCCCGTACCCCCTGATGGCATCCGCTCCGCTTGTCTTCCGGGCCTGGCCACCTCCAGGGAGTCTGCCCTGCCGCCCCGCCGACTATTTTCTGGATTCCCGGAAGCTGTACTCCCAGCTTGGGCTGCTTCTCCCCTGTCCCACCTGATTGCCAGTTTTTACTCCATCAGCTATGCCGACCCTTTTCTCGGGCCCGTCGCCCTACCACCCCCCCCCCCCACCCCCTGCCCACCCAGGCCGGAGTTCTAGTGCTGGAGCGAGTCCCGGAGCCCTTCCACGGCCCATTTCTCAGATCCTACCCGCTCGCTTCCAGTGTCATCCCCTCCTCCTCCCCCCTTGGTACGTTGACCCCGGGCACCCGCGGCCTCCCCGCGCCCCGAGGCCCCTGCGGGAGCGCCCACCCTGGGCTAGGAAGGAGATTGGGCACCTGCTGGGTGACGGGAGCCTTGCGGAAACTCCTTCTTTGTTGCCACTGTAACAGGAGGAAGAGGTGCCGAATTTAGTTTTTCTGTGGGCACTGGCTGAATGTTGTCGCTGAGGGCTGAGATGCAGAGATTTCTCCCGGTTTCCACCCTGCCCCCATCCAAATTTTGCTCACCTCCTCCGGCTCTCTTGCCCGATCCGAGCCTTTAACCTAGGGTGGAAATGTTTAGACAACTGTGTAAGGATCCAATGTAATAGAACTTGACGGCTGATCACTAATAACTGAGAGGACCTGTTTGTAAATTACCTAATTTAGTGGATTAGTGAGTATATTTACAAATACGATAAAAAAGCAATCGGGAATACTGCATCAAACTGTCTGGTGGTGGTTTATGAAAAATAGGTTCTGACAACGCCTGAAATGTGATCTCCTCAGTTTCATTAGCGGTAGAATTTAACAGTGGCCCTGATTTGTTTGTTTTGGGTGGTAGGGGGGGTGGTGGGGGGAGAAGGAGGCTCTTGTTTATAGAAATAAAAGGTAGTCGGTTCTTGGTGAAGAAAAAAATGCTAGTTTAGGGGGGGAAAAATCCTCCAGAGATCTAGCATTTGTGATAATACCAGAAGTGTTTTGCTACTGCTAAATGACTATATATAACTCAGTTTTAAATAACCCTGCATACTTGTTCCAAAAATCTGAGATCTGTTGCAGAGAAAATGACTAGAATTGCGAATGAGTGGAGGACATTTATGCTTTACTGGGTATCCATTCTGTTTGTCCAGTTCTTAAGCTGATTGGTTTAGTTAGCAAAACCTTCCTATGGCAATGGTTGGAATGGCAAAGAACTGTTACTTGGTGTTAAGGAAGCTCTATCAGGGTTTGCATATTAACATGTAAAGATGTAGAATTATATATCCCATTTGGCTGGTTAGGGAATTTTGAGGAGGGTAGCATCTAGTTGGACATTGATATTTATTTACTTGGTTTTCATTAAAGTGAGGTGTTTATTGAATTGCCTTTATTTTCAGAATTGGGTTACTTTGCATTGTCTTCTGGTGGTGAAATGCCTGGGAGATGGAAAAGTATTGATAGTTTATGGATGGCTTGTTCAGCCCATGGGAGGAATAGATTCTGCACCAGAACTTTGCTTTAAATATGTAGCAAGTCTTGCATTTGTCTAGCCCCACATCATACATTTCAGAACATTGTCACATTCTGTTTCCTTCATGGCATGTTTTTCCTTGTGGATTGCTATAACCAATCATGTTTCCCCTATGGATTGTTATAACCAATCAGTAGCTGTCACTTGCCTTTGAGTTCAGCTTTAGGGACTTGTAATGATCAGTGGAATATTGAGGAGGCAGAATTTGTGCCAAGAAGCTGGTCATTTTTTTTTTTCTTGAGATTTTTGGTGGCTTTTGTCATTTATAAAGTGTTCGTTTCTCAAAAGCATCAGAAATTAGAATACTAACTGTGTGCTGTGTTCAAATAAAATAGAGATCCAACTTTTAATCTTTTCCAGATGTAACTCCATATTACCTAGCCTCTCTTAGGGACCTTTGATGTATTTTGAAGCAGAAGGTGTTGGCTTCATCCTTTCTACTGGATTTTAAGTTACTATAGTATAGGATCAGTTTTTTTTTTTTTTTTTTTTTTGGGTCTGGTTGTGGGGCTTGAACTCTGGGCCTGGGCGCTGTCCCTCAGCTCTTCAGCTCAAGGCTAGCCCTCTACCACTTGAGCCACAGCACCACCTCCAGCTTTTTTCTTTTTGCTTATTTGGTGCTGAGGAATCGAACCCAAGGCCTCATGCATGCAAGGCAAGCACTCTACCACTGAGCCACCTTCCCAGCCCCAGTTTTTTTTTTCTATCCTTGTATTTACTGCAGTACTTCATCTTACCTTGTGCATAATAGTTGCTCAGCAACAGTCATTGGGAAGATTATATACACTCAGATTTGCTAACATCTGGCTGGCAAACGATATTGCTTATGAATCCAGCCCTGACCTCTGTTTCACTTCCATGGTCTGGTTGATTAATTCTACCCGGCTCTCTTCTTCTGAACTCAAACCTGAACTGTGTAAGCTAAAATTCACTTGCCTTTCTCATATTAATTCCTGTCCTATCAGTGATTCCACTAGCTTCAAACAGTTCCCCTTCCCCCTCCAATAGCTTTCTTAATATATTTTAGTTGGAGCAGTGGCTGTAACATCTTAAAAGAGCTTGTCTGCAAAACCAAATGATAACCTGAATAACACATCAAAACAACATGTTTTGAAGTAATCTGCAGTCCAGCTTAGCTTTTCTCAGCAGTACCATCAGCACCTTCTAAGCCCTGGTAGACTTTATCAGTGTAAATAAAATACATTTCTTTTTGCAGTAAGGATTCACCTTTGAAATATAATTTATTTCCCTTCATAGTCTCTTGTAATTTGGTAGACTTTATTGCTCTTCAAATTTTCATCTTTGTATCTGTCCTTGTATGTTCTTGACAGTGTCTCAGTATCATAATTTGCCATCACAATACTTACCCTTTTTCAGGATTTTAAATTTAAAAAATGTCATATGTGTCACAATGTATACTAGTATTTCATTGCTAAAGTTAGATTATTGGCAAAATAATTTGAATTGTATCAGCTATGTAAATATAAGGATCTTATCTGGTGAGTCAGGATTCTTAAAGAACTCAGATTTTTCACGTTCTTTTTTTTTTTCTTTTGAATTAGTGACTAACATTACATGTTTAATGATTGCTCACAAGTCAGTACAAGATAGCCTTTGCCTAAATGTGTCTTTGAAGGGAAGGCACATAAAAGCAAGATAGTCTGAGTTCTTTTTACAGCACTAATCCTCCCTAAGACTCTTAAAATTTATTCTCATCTCTCCATAATTCGTTTCTTCTCTTATAACCTGACATAATTTCTATTCTTGTAATGTTAAACTTCAAAGTTCACTTGTAAATCTTGAGATTTATTAAATGTTCTTTCCCATTGACAAACCAGTTTAAGTGAAGGAGACTTTTGAAAGATTACTTAGCAAATTGCTCCAAGTCTTTCTTGTTAATGGCTAGATCATTATTTGTCACAGCAGTGCTTTGGAGGCCAAGAGATTTTTGCAAGTGCTCTGAAGTTCTGTGTCCTTCCGTTCTAGCTCTAGACATTGAAAGAGAGATAGAGAATCTTTCAGGTTGAACAAATTGCCCTTTGTCTGACTTTTGCGTATTGTCTTCAAAATAAGGGCTCTATATATTTACCTGCCTTTTGCTAGCTTGCCTATCTTGTTTTGGCAGTGGTGAAACACAATCAGAAGTGGTTTACAGGTACTGGTTAGTATTTATGTGTTTAACTGTGCCATAACAGAACTTATGCCAGCTTGTGGAAGGTAAAGGTAGATGGTATAAATGAAATTTGAAGAACATAGTGAGAATTACCAATAGAGACTACATTGTTCCATTAAAATAGGACCTATAAAGAAAACTTGCCCTAGCTGCATATAAGGCATGGCATTTTTTTTCTCTTTGTAAATATTGTGCTGTTGTTAAAGAGAATTCATTCTTCAAGATCTGTAAATCAAAAGTTAATGTCAAAATTGTTGGGAAAGAATGTAGAAGTGGTAATACTTTGTATAGGATTTTTTCTTGGCGGGGGGGGGGGTTGGTGCTTGTCCTGGGGCCTTAGTGCTGTCCTGGAGCTTTTTTATGCTCAAGGCTAGCACTCTACAACTTGAGCAACAGCTTTTTTGGTAGTTAATTGGGGATAAGAATTTCATGGACTTTCTTGCCCAGGCAGGGTATCCTCATATCTCAACCTCCTGAGTACCCGGGATTATAGGCATGAGCAACTGGCACCCAGCTCTAGGATTTTTTTAAATAGTCATTTTAATGTTACCAGTACTCCAAATTGATTTTAATTCCATTCTACAGCTGAAGAAATTGAAATTCGAAGTTAGGAAACCTGAAGTCACAGACATACTAAGTAATAGGGCCCAATTTCAGGACTAGTAAGTCTGAGCTTTATGCCACTTTTGTTTTTTACGTTCACGGTTCCTAAGTCTTAGCTTGTACTGCTCCCAATCTCATCTTGTGGGGTGGTAGGCAGAGGTGTATCATGTAAGCCACATTTCCAACCCATAAATCCTTATATTCTTTTCTTTTTTTGTGCCAGTCTTAGGACTTGATCTCATGGCCTGGGTGCTGTCTTAAGGCTAGTGCTCTGCTGCTTGAACCACAACTCCACTTCTAGATTTTTGGTGTTCTATTGGAAATAAGAGTCTCAGGGACTTTCCTGCCCAGACTAGCTTTGAGCTGTGATCCTCAGATCTCAGCCTCCTGAGTAGCTAGGATTACAGGCCACTGTTGCCTGGCTCTCTTTTAGTCTTTAGAAAAGGTCAATTTTGAGTTACAGGATCTCACCTAAAAATTGGTTGTTTATAATGGGACTGGGATTTGAACTCCTCAGGGCTT
The DNA here is from genome assembly GCF_019054845.1 of Dipodomys spectabilis. Taxonomy (NCBI): domain Eukaryota; kingdom Metazoa; phylum Chordata; class Mammalia; order Rodentia; family Heteromyidae; genus Dipodomys; species Dipodomys spectabilis. Next base: position 15,531,971 of record NW_024870683.1, read on the forward strand.
AAGTTTGCTAGTTTTACCATTTGAACTACTCTCTCAGCCTTCCAAGTTAAATTTTATGCCACCATTTTTGAACCAACTGTAGTTAGCATATAATAATATCATAGAATATATAGCGTATATCATCATATAATAAAACAAAGTTGCCCAGTTAGAAGGCTTGAGAGATACTATTTGATGTATTATCCACTGGGAAGGAAATCATAAAAGTTTATTTGGTTACCAGTTATTTGTTGATAGCTGTTCTTTTGTGCTATCCTCCCATCCAGAACTATCAAGAATGAATGAAATAGTTCAGTTTTATAAGCTTGAATTTAATTTGGAGACTTTAGTATACGTTAGAGATAAGCCAGTATTACCATTTCACTTTTCTGTTGATCCAAACTAGAATTTAGAAATACAAAGTGGTTGAGGTCAAAGAGTGAAGCTATGAGGTAGCTGGGTCTAGAAACCTTTTTAGACTCTTCTTGTGTGTTCTTACTGTCTTAATTCTTACTTTCAACCTGGCTTCAAGTTGGAATCACACAGAGAACTTTACAAAACACAAATGTTTGGGGTTCATTCTGAGATTCTCATTCTGAGGTTCTGATTTAATTGATCCAGAGCTGCTACCTGAGTTTCTGAATTTCTTAAAGTTCACTGGTGATTCTCATGCCACAAAGACCAAGAACCACAGTTCCTTCTCCTTCTCCAGTGACTATTCATCTCCTTCAGTGGTGTCAGTTACAGTTTGTGTGCTGACAGTTGCCACACTGAATCATTGAACTGAACCAAACCTTTTCCCAGCTGACATTAGAGTGTTGAATAGTCAACTCAACACAGCATGCCTAAAACTTAAACTGAACTCCAATTGTGTCCACGTCTTTTTCAGTATGTCTGGTTTACTGAATGGTACCAATGTCTTGGAGGAAACTTGAATCGTGGAGGAAGCCTGCCTTCCACTCTTCCCAGTTAGTCAGCACATCTTGCCTTTTCTCCCAAACTCACTGTCAGTACCCTAGTCCAAGCCTCTCTTATTTCCAGCAAGCACCTTGGTTACAGATCTGTCTTTGTGTATCTGTTCATGCTTCCTTCTCATCTTTCTCATACTGCAGTCTTAATGATTGTTGAAAACATGGGAGCTGATTGATTGTTCTCTTCTGCTTAAAACCGCTCAGTGGTTTCCAATTACTTTTGGGACAGAGACCAGAAATCTCTTAGCGTGGTCTGTACTGGTCCCCTTTACTGCAGCATCATCTTTCCAGGCTCTTCCCTACTCTTTTCAGAGCTGGTGCATATACTGTTCACTTGTTTAGAAGGCTCTTTTCTTTTTCTCTCAAGCCTTTGGCTTGTTACTTTAAGTTGCAGCTTAAAAATCATTTCTGTGGGAAAAGGCTTTCTTCAAATCAGGCTATGTCTCCTCATTAAACACTCTTCGAACACTATCTAATAGCAATAAACCACGTAATTATCCAGTTACTCTTAATGTATAGACCAGGATTTGGCAAACTATAGGCCTTGCACCAAAGCTGACTTGCTAGCCTTGGTTTTCTGTGGCTTACAAGCTAAGAATAGTGCTTGTATTTTTAAATGATTGATACAAATCATTAAGAGTATTATTTTATGAAAATCATATGAAAATTGAATTTCACTCTCCACAGTAAAGTTTTAGTAGGCCATAGCTATACTTAACTTACTATCTATAGCTGGCAGAGCTGAGTTGTTGTGATAGACTTTGTGGTATATGTGCATAAATATTCTCTGTGGCCTTTTTCTAAGAATATTTGCCTTCCTTTGCTCTAGATTGTGTTGGTGAAGGAAGATTGTGTCTAGTTTGTTTATTGCTGCTCTTCTGTATTGAATTAGTACCAGTACGTAGTAGATTCTTATGAAATGCTTGAATACATTAACAAATATTCTTTTCTTCTGCCAATGACTATGAATAACCTTTAATGTGCAAGGTTTTTTTTTTTTTGGTAATCCTAAGGTTTGAATTCAGGGCCTGGGCACTGTCCCTGAGCTTCTTTTGCTCAAGGCTAGCACTCTACCACATGATCCACAGTGCCGCATTTTCTGTTTATGTGGTACTGAGGAATTGAACCCAGGGCTTCATGAATGCTAGTCAAGCACTCTGCTACTACTAAGACATATTCCAAGCCCTGTTTTTTTTCTTTCTAAGTGTGTGTGTGTGTGTGTGTGTGTGTGTGTGTGTGTGTGTGTGTGTGTGTGTGTGTGTGTGTATGTGTATATGTGTATGTGTACATGTGTGTGCATTCATGTTCCCATCCTAATACTTGAGTTTAGGTCTTGGATGATGTCTCTGAGCTTTTGTGCTCAAGACTAGTGCTCTACCACTTGAGCCACAGCTCCATTTTCAGCTTTTTTTTTTTGATATTTAATTGGAGATAAAAGTCTCAAGGACTTTGTAGCCTGGGCTGTCTTCAAGCTGTGATCCTCAGATCTAAGCCTCCTGAGATTATAGGCATGAGCCACCAGTTCCTGGCAAGTTATTTTAAAGGCAAAATTCTTTACAAGATTCTCTACAAAGATTTGATTAGCATTTAGCTTATGGTTAAAGTTTTTTACGTCGTGATATTTGTTTTTTACGTCGTGATATTTATTGGTACTTTTTGCTTTGTTGTTTAAAATGTAGCTTAGCAAATGTTCTAAATTTACATTTATATGCTTTGTAACAAATTTAGTATTAAAAATGATTAGCATTTTCCAGTACGTTCTTATATATTCATTGTGGGGAAAAGGGTTAGTTTTATTTCTTTGCTAGATTCCGCTCTGATTTCATTGTGTATCTGTGTTATATAACAAGACTTAATAAACATTTGTTTAATAAACTGTTGAATTTTTCTTTTTTCCAGAAATAACATCATTATTTACCTTAGGTATCCTCTATTTTGACAAACCACAACCAAATATTTAAACTTTTGCTTAGTAGAGAAATTCATAAAGTGAATATAATTCCAATTTTTAAGGTTGCTAGATGTGCTAAAACATTTTAAACCCAAGTGTTTTACTTCTGGATACATTTGAATAACATCAAGCAAGAAACAGTATAAATGTAGTTCAAGATGTTTAAGTAGTGGTGACAGTTTTGAAGTTTATTTTGTAGCTCTGTGATATATAATGATGATCAAGATTTTTTGTAAGATTCATTATTAGAAGCCATTTAGAATGCCCCAGTTTAGGAAATAAACAACCATAACAGCACATCTCCCTTCCTCTTAAATCTAAATACTGCAAACATTAAGGAAAATGTTTTATTTTCTATAATCCTGGAGGAGGGGTGGCATCAAGTGCTTAGTTCAGTGGCTTCTGCAGTCAGTTCAGTGATGTTAGCAAACACTTAGGTTCTTCTTATTTCTGTTCTGTTATAGTAAGGAGGGAAGCTTTTCTTCACTTAGCTCCCTTCTGATCCCAAGGTGACTGTAGCTTTTCTGATAGACTTTGGCAAAGCTAATTCTTTAATAAGAATTAGGAAGGGCTGCATACTCTTCCCTAAAAATATCTAGGAAGAGGAAGGCAAAGGATCCATTAATTTTTTTTTTATTGTGAAAATACTGTACAGAGGGGTTACAATTACATGGACGAAATAATGAGTACATTTCTTATCAAGCATTGTAGCCTCCTCCTTTGTTTCCCCTTCCCATCCCCTCCTCCCTCCCACCCCCCACCCCCCCCATCCAACCCTCCCTCCCCCCAAAGTTGTAAAGTTCGTTTTTTGACATAACGACTTGTACATCTCATTGTTGCAATGGGTCCACCTGTATCCCTATTTAAATGATTTGTCTTTTCCCTTCCCCTCCACAAATTATAACAACATCAAATACAGTGAAAGCAGGGGTTATACCGTGGGGGAGGGACATACATAGCAACAAAGAAATAATCTTATAAATGTGTTTGAAACAATCGCATGAAAGAATAAAACATTTGAATACATATCTTAGGGTTCATTTCCCTAACATCAACTTAACTGACCTTTTCTGCTTGACTCAGACATATACTAATTATTGCAAATAAGGGAAACCATGGGACCTATGTTTCTTTGGGGCTGGCTTACTTCACTTAATATAATTTTTTCCAAGTCTTTCCATTTCCTAACAAATGGTGCAATGTCATTCTTTCTGATGGAGGCATAGAATTCCATTGTGTATATGTACCACATTTTCTTGATCCATTCATCTACTGAGGGACATCTGGGTTGGTTCCATATCTTAGCTATGGTAAATAAGGCTGCAGGTAGCTTTAGTGTAGTCTTGTTTGTGAACATTTGGGTAAATGCCCAAAAGTGGGATTGCTGGGTCATAGGGGAGCTCTATGTGGAGTCTTTTGAGGAACCTTCATACTACTTTCCGAAGTGGTTGAACAAGTTTACACTCCCACCAACAATGCAGTAAGGTAAGGATCCATTAATTTCCCAGTGACTCACGTAGTGGGTGGAGCAGTTACTGGGGCCGAAGTTAGCTTTTGCTGGCAAGGCAGAAGTTGGGAGAATGGTGGCTGGGTGAGGCAGCCAAATCATATCTACTACATTCTTCTGCCTATGAAATCATACTCCTATGGTATTTTCTAACATTTTGCTTATAGCTCCAAGATAAACCTTTCAAAGTTATTTGAAACTTAAAAGGATCTTCATATCCTATTACCCTTCCAGGAGACTGCTGTAGCACACCTTTCTCCTTTATCTACTCCCATTGCCTCTTTCCCTGTCTGACCCAAATACAGCTTCAGATGATCATCTGAGGTTAAGAGTAATGGTTAAGTAGTTACTGAGTATTCTTGAGAGCACTGGTTCCAAGTCTTCAGGTTTATAAGAACAACTTCTGTTTCTAGCTCCTAATTTCCTTTTCTGCCTCTTCTAAATTCTCTTGTCTTTGATTAGCTTTGTCTGGTTGATATTCACTTTTTTCTTTTTACCTTTTCCCTAAAAATTTCAATTTCCTTCCTTTTTTGCCCATTGCTACCCGCTAGACTTAAGAGCTATATCACAGAGTAGAATATGTTCACATACACTATGGAGGTAAAAAGAATGCCTCTATTTTCAATTTACATTTAATTTTTCCTTATAAGCAGAACTGAAGATCCACCTCATTGACACTGAGCAGAATTCTTTTATATGCCAAGTACACCTCTGCAATAGATAATTTAGAGAAAGAGAAATAAACAATGTGTAAATACGTTCAGTCTTGTTACTTCTCAGAATCAAGCACAAAGGTACCTTTTACTTACACCTGTAACTTTGCAGAAAGATAACAGAGCAGTATTACTTTCCTTTGTGGTTTTGACTCAAATATGCTTTATTGATTTGCTTAATAAATTATAATGACCCTCTTGGGATCCTGTTTGACAACATACATTAAAAGCTATTCAAGAAGTTGACACCCTTTACTTTGTAACCCAAAAGAGTATGCTAGAGCAAGATTCCTTTCATTGTACATTATTATTTTTAAATATTTTATTTCTGATGTGAACCTCTGTCTTTTTAAAAAATATATACAGTCTGTTTGAATTGAATCGACTAGCCCATCCCCAACTGAATGAATGATCCTTACTGGATAAGTGGCCTTTGCCTTCTGAGACAGTTCTTCCTAGCTTTCTTAAAGGGCTATTTGAATCCAGAGACTTGAACACCATTATGTATTGGCAGGAGTGTGGGCCCCAGCTATTCTCTATCGATTTGGATCTGCCATTAGCTAGGTGATTTGGACAAAGTCTTCAGTGTCTCAGTTTCAACTGCAGGGAAGTAGAAAGACTAATGATACCCGCCTTAATAGGCTTATAGTAAAGTATATAAATGATAAAAATATGAATTATCATATTAATGTCAACAAAATCTCAGGTATTTTCACAGCCACTCGTCATCCCCTCTAAAAACTATCTTTTGAGTTGTGGAATAGAATGCCTGACGTCTGAAAATGTTTGATTGTGCCAGGGAGAGGTGAATGATAAAAATGAAACAAACAACAAGAATAAAGGTAGGTGAAATCAAGAGGTAGTGTGCAATAGTTAGGGAGTAAACTTTCTTCTCCACAAGCATGGAAAAGGTGCTTTAAGGATGGGTGCTGTTGGAGAGCAAGAAGGCATGAAATGCAAGAATCAACAGCAGGCAACGAAGACTGATGACCAGTACTTGGGGATTTGCTATTGGGAGAGTCTGGGCCAGGTACTTAGCTACATTTCCCATTTTACTTTAACAATTCTGAGATGAGATACTTGTGTTGGCTGTATTTTTACAGGAGAGGAAAATGGGCTGAGAAAGTTTAGGTAGCTTGCCTAAAGTAAGGGAGGACATTCCTCTACTGTGTTTAGAACTACTACACTTAGATGATGTGTCAGTGTACCTTAGATATGTAATTTTTGTCACTGCAGTTTAGAGATTGTGTGTGGGTAGGTAGGTTTCAAGTGAGCATGCCTCAAAATAATGGTCAGGATATAATAGTTTGGAAAAGAGTCTGTGTAGTTTTTTTTTTTTTTTCTAAAACCTCAGATTCCAGGGGCTCACATGCTTCCATGTGTGTATCTGTACCTGGCCTCTCCTCAGTTTCTCTTTAAAAAACTTAATCTGATCAAATTTATCATGGCAGTAAGCTTACTTAATGTAATTGTTACTGTGTTTTTGTCTCACTGTGTAGCCTAGTTGGCTTCAGTCTGATGACCTTCATACCTCAACCTCCTATCCTGGTATTACAGGCATGCCTCCGAGGGGTTAATGTAATGGATGCTTATATTATTTAATACTGAGCTTCAACAAGGGGCTGGAGAGCAGTAAGAAAGAAAAGGGTGAGGAAAATGTCCCATAATGAAGTTGACTGTAGGACGAATTATTAACATGTACATTAAGATGAAATTACAAAAGCAGGGATCCTCACAAGCAGGGTGAGAATTGCAAGGGTTTTGTTTGTTTGCTTCTTTAAACTTCACTTTAAAAGCTTAGCATATTTAGCAGAGTTTTTAAAAACCCTGCTTGCTAGGCTCTATTTTTGCATGTGATTCTATATTTTAAAATTCTGAAAGTACTAAGTATTGGAAAGTAATTTCAAGACATCAGGTTTTAAAGTGTAGCACATTAAGTATTCTTTCACCAAGAAAACATTTCAGGTTGGGAATGTGGCTTAGTGGTAGAGTGCTTGCTTAACATGCATGAAGCCCTGGGTTTGATTCCTCAGTACCACATAAACAGAAAAAGCTGCAAGTGGCACTGTGGCTCAAGTGGTAGAGTGCTAGCCTTGAGCAAAAGAAGCTCAGGGGCAGTTCCCAGGGGCCTTGAGTTCAAGCCCCAAGACTGACAAAAAAACAAAAAACCTAAAAAAAATTTCAGGCTATACACTGGTGTTTAAAAACAGATTGCAGTTTGAAAATAATACTTCAATAAGACTTCATTTTATAAGTAAATACAATTCTATTTTAGGTAACACTTTTATTTCTGGTTTAACCTGAGAAAGCAAGGCCAGACCCAAGTGGAAATGTGTTATTTTTGAGGTTATAAACACACAAAAGGGAGTCTTCCTTGCCAGGAAGGACCTGCTGTTTAACCAGCACTCTGCCCTGGTAGGAGTTGCTCCTCATTTATACCATTTAAAGATACAAATGTTTGTTCAGCAAGAATACCTTAATCAGCCTATCCCCCAGGATCTGCCTCTGAAGCACTATGGCAAGAGTTCTGAAGTCAGGAGACTTCTTTCACACTCAGTACCACCTCTTCCAGCCGCTCCTCCCATTTGAAAAGTCACAGAGCATGGTAATACGAAAAGGTCATGTCCTCATTGCCACCCTTGGAAAACACTTTAACTTTGTTTACCTGGTCTTCATTGGACTTAAATCATCCTTTAAAACTCGGGGATGGGGACATCTTGCCCCATATTTAATGCGTGATGAACATTCAGTGTAATAGGACAGACATGCTTCTCACCTGAAGGGTCATGTCCTCACTGTCACCCTTGGAAAATAATTCTGGTCCACGAATGATGTTATATTATCCAAAGGGCCTTTTGCAGGAAGATGATTCCTTACCCTTCCTAATATCTTGCCCAGGACATCTTGAACTACTAGTATGTCCTGCTGAACACACTTTGTGAAATTCTTTTGAGCTGATGGTTCTCAATTCCATTCTGAGTGGCAGTGAGAGTTAAGTGTGATGGAAGAAGGTTGTTGGTTCAGGTAACTCTTACCACTCTGTGGATTTGAGAGTGAGTGAGCACACCACAGACTTAAGTGTGTTCTTCCAAGTATGGCAGATAGTGTAAATAAATTTCAGGTCACTGAAGTATTTAACTTAAAAGCCTTTCATGTACATCAGAGTGGTTTGAGTCCTCTCAAGAAATTACAGAAGGGTAAGTTGTTCACAAAAGAAAGCTTCAGGCTTGAAACGTTAGTATCAGAACTGCCATGGGGCCACAACAATCAGAGCAAGAGGGGATCCGGCTATCTATAGTTGATATTTTTCTCCTTTCTTTCAGGTAGGTTGTAGAGACTCTGGGGGAAGTTACAGTGATCAAATAATACTCCAAATGACCATCCAGACAGAGATGGGACCTACTGATCAAATTCTGACTATCTTATGTTGGAGAAGGAACAGTGCACAGGGTTGATATTATACAGCCATAGACAAATAGTAGATTCTCAATGTTTATTGAACATATGTGAAAGAGAAATGTGAGACATTCAGAGACTAAAAATTGTTTATGATGCTGATATTTGTCAAGGCTACTATTAAATATAAACTCTCAATGAAGGGAAAAGGAAATGGACTTGAAAATTGCAACAGTCCACCATTCAAAATGGTTAAGGTGGTTTTAGTGCCCTTTTTAACCTAATCTTGGTGGCATGGTTTGGATTTTCTATGTTATAATGAAGTCTTGGTGAACAGTCATATTATTTCAGGAAAAAGATCAAACAAAGCATCATAATGTGAAACTCTGAGCCTGATCAACACCTAAGTAGACCAGGTTGACACAGATCAGTAGATTTATAAGAATGAGTAAAAGTTTCCCTTCTCATCTGTACCTTCTTCACCCCATCTTAAACACTCCCTTGTCACGGGGCTCACTGTGCAAAAGGGCATGGTGAAAAATTTTCTGGCCTATCTTGATGCCTGTCTGAAATGAGCCCAAAAGAGCACAGTTGGGACAACTATAGGTTGGTCCTATTTGTTCTAAGTACCACGGTGGCAGCGCTGCAAAATGAACCTTGCTTCTGATAGGCTCAGGACTCAGGGAATCTCCCGGGGCAGGGAAGTTCCTGGAAAGAAAAGAACCAAGAACATCAGTAGGAAAAAAAGACAAGAGAATCACAAGCTGACTACAAGAGTTAGTTGTGTTCAACATTTATGTATTGTTGGGCTACTCACTTCCTAGTTCAACAAAAGAATCGGGTTCCCCTCTGAACTGTGAAGCTCTGTGTTCATTGTAATTTTATCCTTGGTCCTAATTTTGTGCCTATCAGGCAAACATAATGAAATGGCTGAAATCAGTCTTTAATAGGTGCCAAGTTTGAGTGTGGGAGTGTTTTGAACTTAAAAGTCCTTAGTATTTAAAACTATTCATAATGCCGTTAAGGCAAATACTATGGAAGAGAGTTGTTGTGGTCAGGCTGTTGGAGCAAAGATGAATCTTACAAATATTCTGATTTGTAAAGTATGAAGATCTTGATAAATTCTTTTAAAAAATGAAACTAAAAGCTAAGAAAGCAGAAGTACTCTTTAAGGAACTGAGATACTACTCGAGTTATGATTTATATCAATGCTTAACTGATCAGCATAGATAGTGCTCAGTAAACCTAGGAAATGTTTATTATGTCTAATAATACAAAATGAAAGAAAAACTATTGTCCTTGAAATAAAAAAAATAAGGCATTAGATTCCTGTGCACAAATTGACTCTTAAGGGAGTCTTGTAGGAGAGATGGTAGCATGTGTTTAATATTTTAATTTTAATGTTGAAATGACTACCATTTAAGAGGGGATTTTTGTTCTTTGATGAATCAAGACTCTAGATATTTTACCAGAACACATCAAAAGTTATTTTGCTGTTGACCTATCTTCTCTGGCTGTAGATGCTCATGCCTATTTAACGGAGTCAGATCTCTGTCCTGATATGCTAGTAGGAGCCCTCAGTTTTCTTGTCATGATCTCAAAGTCTCATATTTACCTGGTAAAGTGGCCTCTTTAAGGTTCCATGGCCATAAAACCACGGGCATATGTAGTCCTTCAATTTGCCCAATGCTTCAACTCATTTCTCAGCATCATGTCAGACAACCTTGTCTTCCATCTTTCCCCACTCAGTCATGCATTTTCTCTTCTCTTCTGTATTTAGACTTCATCTGCTTCCAAAAGTATTTTAGGTAATTTATAATCAAGTGTAAATATATTTAAATTTTTTGAATTAAAAAATCAAAAGCTAAAAAGAGTAGGTATATGAAAGATGAAGCACGAATGTACTGAATGCCTAAGCTGCTTCATCTATCAGTTTCTAGTCCTGTTTGGAATGATAGTGATTCAAAGGATGACATTATACAGGATCCATCTACAGAATTGGACAATTGACATAGGCCAAAAAGGTTTTGTATAATTATTTGAAGATAACAATATTTTTTTTCAGCACTCAAACTCTGAGAAAACAGGACTTTTGGAGCCAAACTGTAACAATAGGTAAGTGAATGTTTATAGGAATCTGCAAAACTGTTTTCCAGAGTGGCTGCATCAACTTTGTATTCTCATGAGCAATGTCTAGTTGCTCCATTTCTCGGGCAATACCTTGCTGTTTTCAGCTTTAAATTAAAAATTTTAAATAAAAACCTTTGCCATAGATATGTGTTGATAGTATCTCATTGTGGTTTTAATTTGCATTTTCCTAGTTACCAGTGTTGTGGAGAATCCTTTCTTTAGCTTATTTAACATCTATCTTGCTTTGTGAAGTGTCTTTCAAATTTTTGCTCATTTTTACTAGTATTTTCATCAAGAGGTGTTTCATTTTGTCAAAGGTTTTTTTTTTTTTTTTTTACATCCATTGAAATGATCAAGTGATTTAAGTCTATTATTCAGTATTCTATTATGATAATTGCTTTGTGTATATTGAACCATCCTTGCATTCCTAGTATGAAACCAATTTGATCTTGGTATGATCATTTTCATATGTTGTTGAATTTGACTTGTAAGTAAGTTATTTTACTGGTGTGCCTTGATATAATTTTGGCATCTGGGTAATACTGACTTCAAAAATCATGTTTTAAAGCATTATTCAGTTGCTATTTTATGAAGTCACTTGAGGAGCATTGGTGTTCTTCTTTAAAGGTCTAGTAGAATTTATCAATAAATCTATCTGATTCCCGTCTTTTCTTTATCGAGAAGCTTTTTATTACCGTTGTAATGTCACTTTTATTGCTGTTTAGGTTGTTGTTATCATCTTGTCCCTTTTTTTGGGTCCGGTCGTGGGACCTGAACTCTGGGCCTGGGCGCTGTCCCCCAGTTCTTCAGCTCAAGGCTAGTGCTCTACCACTTGAGTCACAGCGCCACTTCTGGGTTTTTTCTTTTTGCTTATGTGGTGCTGAGGGATCGAACCCAGGGCCTCAGGCATGCAAGGCAAGCGCTCTACCACTGAGCCAACTTCCCAGCCCCTCTTGTCTCACTTTTGATAGGTATTATGTGACTAAAATTTTACTCATTCCAGATTTCCCAGTTTAAGGGGATATATGTTTTTTTAAATAATATTTCCTACCAGTTGTCTATATTTCAGTAGTATCTTTTGTGATATATCCCCTTTTAATTTCTAATTCTGTTAATTTCAGTATTGTTTTGATTAGTTTAGCTAGGGCTTTAGCATTCTTCATTGTTTCAAAAGAGAAAAAAATTTAATTGATCTATTGTATTATTTTTTTGACTTTCATTTCATTATTTTCTGCCCTGATCCTTATTATTGCTTTCCACCAATTGATTCTGGATTTGTCTTGTTCGGTTTCTAAGTTCTTGAAGTATATTGGTATGTTATTTATTTTTCATTGCTGATTTTTGTTTTGTTTTGTTTCCTGGTCCTAGGGCTTGAACTCAAGGCCTGAGTGCTGTCCCTGTGCCTCTTGTGCTCAAGGCTAGTGTTCTACCATTTTAGCCATAGTGCTACTTCTGCCTGTTTCTGAGTTGTATATTGGAGATAAGAATATCATGGACTTTTTTGCCTGGGTTTGATTTGAACCATGGTCCTTAGATCTTAGCCTCCTGAGTAGCTGGGATTACAGACATGAACCACTGGCACCTGGTGATTGCCATTTTTGTTGTTGTTTCTGTTTTGTTGTTTAAGCACTATGAACTATGAACTTCTTCCTAAAACTACCTTCACTGTATCTCAAAGGTTCTGGTAAGTTGTATTTTCATTTTCATTTGAGTCTAGGAACTTTTAAGTTTTTCCTTTGATTTGTTCAGACTGAATTTTTCTTGATCATTGTATTGACCATTAGAAAGTGTAATGTTCAATAGTTACTTTTGCTATGGATTTCTAGCTTTTTGCATTATGGTCTACTAATGTACAAGAAATTATTTTAATGTGATGTATTTGTCAAGACTTTGCTATATGCCTAAAGTGTGATCTATTTTGGAGAATATCCCATGGGCTTCTTAGAACAATGTGTAATCTACACCTCTTGAATGGAATATTCTGTAAATGTCTATTAATTCCATAGTACCATTGATCTGTTCCATGCTCTATGATACTGGGTACAGAGTAGCCATGAATGCTTTTGTTAATTAAAATTTTTTTTCTGATGATCTGTCTGGTGTTGGGAGTATGATGTTCAAGTTATCATGTATTGCTAATTACACCAGTGTGTCCCTTTCTGTCCAATAGTTTTTTTTTTTTTTAAAGAAAATTGGATGCTTTAACATTTAGTGTTATGTCTTCTTGATGAATCTTTCCATTTATTAATATGTACTGGCCTTTATCCCTTTTGCTAATTTTATCTTAAAGTATGGTTTGTCAAAATAAGTATAGTACTATTGCTTGCTAATAGATTCCACTTGTTGAGACTATCTTTTTGCATTCTTTCATCTCTGTGTATGTTTGCCAGTGAGATGAATTTCTTGAAGAAACAGTTGGATCTTAATGGTCAATATATTTAGCCAGTCTGAATTTTAAGCCGGAGATTGAAGATCATTTATATTTAGGGTCATTATTGAAAGCTGTGTACCAATTTGTCCCCTATTTATCTTACAGCTTTGGTACTTAGATAAATTTTTTTTTCTAATTCTCATTTGTTTTTTCTGTGATTCTGATGAGATTTATTCATATGAAGCAAAATTTTGGACACCTTGCATGTTTTAATTTCTATCTTATACTCATACCTGTATGTATTTGAGTGGATGTAGAATTCTAGTATGGAAGTATTTCCCTCAGATTTTCCATTTTTGATTTTGTGTTACAAAAGATAGAATCAGGGCCTCTTTCGTGATAGGCAAGCACTCTATCATGAGTTACATAGCCCTCTATTAAATTTTACATGTGTTTTTGTTGGCTTGTTGTTGTTGTTGTTTTTTGTATTTTGACTAGGTCTTCCATTCTGATCCTTTATTCATATTCCACTTGTTTTGTTCTCTAGCAGTTTTTTTTTGGGGGGGGTCCGGTCATGGGGCCTAAACTCTGGGCCTGGGCGCTGTCCCTCAGCTCTTCAGCTCAAGGCTAGTGCTCTACCATTTGAGCCACAGTGCCACTTCCACCTTTTTTTTTTTTTTTTTTTTGCTTATGTGGTGCTGAGGAATCGAACCCAGGGCCTCATGCATGCAAGGCAAGCGCTCTACCACTGAGCCACCTTCCCAGCCCTTTAATATATACATATATTTTTTACAACCTATGCTTACATTTTTTAGTGATGTACCTTGTGTGGATCTATTTTCATCTATTATTTTGAACAGTTATCTTTTCAATTTGGAAATGTGTATATTCGTAGTTGGAGAAATTTTTTTTCTGTATTTATGTGATTTTTTTACCCCATCTGTTGCCCATTGCTTCATTTTCTTGCAATTTTGACTTTCATTTTTTTACTCCATATCAAAATAGATTTTCTCAACTTATGTCTCAATATTTCTATTACAATTTTTTCTAGACTTTATATTTGCTTCCTCTGTACTCCCTTTGTTTCTTTTTATATCATTTGTTCTACTCTATATACATAGATGTTTGTATTTAAGTTTTGGTATTTTTTTTTTTTTTAACCCTCTTCTCTTAGTCTGTGCCAATGACGTGAACGATTCTTCAAATGCCTATTAGTCCTTAATCATCTGACCATTATTTAAAGACAGCTCTAAATGGCTATTTGTAAGTTTTGTATTATTTTAGAATTGGATTGTTAGATGAGATTGATAATGAGCTGATCTAGCTTCCCTGGTCCTTGGGAAACCCTAATTGTCAGTATCATTTCGCCTTTTTGTTTTTTTTTATATTGCTCAGATTTCTACAAATAAGTCTTCCTGTGGCCTTCAATAGGATGATAATCTGGTTGTCAGAATTCTGAGACAGGGAAAGAGGGTATGCTGGGAATTGGTCTCAATATTTAGTACATAGTTTGTACTTAATAATCTTGTTTCTCTGTGGTTTCCCTGGGTAGAGTTCTCTGGACAAGAGAGGGGCAGTTCATCACCAGCTGTTCATAGGATCTAACTGCGCTTGAGCAACCTTTCAATGAGTTCTCTATTTCTAGTTCCCAAGATACATTATACTAATGCATGAGTTTGGGAGGTGTTTCTGGAATAACTTACTTCTTTTTCTATTATTAACTTACAAATCTAGCATTCTGGAATCTAGTAGCCAATTAATTCCCTTCTACCTGCTTTCTAGTAGCAAATACTTTAAATCATTTTATTATCATTTCAGTGGCACCTTAGAAGAGAAGAAAGTTCAATCCATGTGTTCTGTTAGGAACATTTTTTTTTGTAAATACTGTCCAAGTCAGTGTTTTCACATACATGAGTTCTGGTTAGTACACAAAAAGCTGCTCAGTAAACTAGAGTAGACAATGCTTCTTGGGGCTTGAACTCAGGGCCTGGGTGCTGTCCCTGAGCTTTTGTACCTAAGGCTGGCATTCTACCACTTGAGTCACAGCTCTACTGGTGTTTTGGTGGTTAGAGATAGACTTCCAACCATGGTCGTCAGATCTCAGGCTTGTGAATAGCTAGGATTATAGGCCTGGGCTATCAATGGCCCCTGACTGCTTCTACATTCTTAATGTTGTCTAAAGGTTGAATTACTTTTTTCAACACCTTCACTTACGTTTTTCTTACAACTTTACTTATACTAGTTAGCATTCCTCTAAAATCCCTAAGCCAACTTTTTCCTCCTCTTGGTATTTCTTATAATAAATGTCAAATATTTAAAACACATGTATAAAACCTGAGTTTGCCCTTGGAAGTTTTGCCAACTGTAATGGGCTTTTAGGTCTCTGACTTCATTACCCAGTGTATTTTTCAACTTTTTATTGTCTGACAATTTGGTCAATAAGCCATGTATGTCTTCCTGTTTATTGGAGGAAAGGCTTGTTGATTATGGTATTCTCTGGCTAGTTTTGATTCCTGGGGTATTTTGGATCTTGACATTTATCATTTTATTTTTTTTTTTATTTTATTTATTTATTTTTTTGTCGGTCGTGGGACCTGAACTCTGGGTCTGGGCGCCATCCCTGAGCTCTTCAGCTCAAAATTAGTGCTCTACCACTTGAGACATAGTGCCACTTCCAGCTTTTTCTGCTTATGTCGTGCTGAGGAATCGAACCCAGGGCCTCATGCATACAAGGCAAGCATTCTTACCACTGAGCCACCTTCCCAGTCCTTATCATTTTATTTTATTTATTGCTAAAAGCGTATTTTACTTCTTTTCAGTACCTCTGCTTAGAAATTCACTTCTTGATTAAAAGGTGTTTTTGACTTAATTTTTTTAACTTAGTCAAAATAAAGAAATTCATTTCTTAGCTTTTTCTTCAAGACTATTCTAGCTGCTCTGTATGCTGTTGACCCTTATTTTTACTCCTTTTTCTTCCATTACATTTTGAGAGACATTAAGAGGGACTAACAAATTTTAATAAAACTCAGACTTCTTGGCTATTTCCCACTGTCCACTTTTTCCAACCAGCAGAAGAACAGGTTTGATGTTAGCAGGAGTGGTTTGCTCAGATACAAGTGTGAACATAGGTCACACCTTTTCCTTTTCCTTTTCAAAAAAATTTTGTGCCAGTCCTGGGGCTTGAACTCCAGGTCTGGGCACTGTCCCTGGGCTTCTTTTGCTTATTAGCACTTAACCACTTGAGCCTCAGTGTCATTTCTAGCTTTTTCTGAGTAGTTTATTGGAGATAAGAGTCTCAGAGACTTTCCTGCTGGAGCTAGCTTTGAACTGTGATCCTCAGAGCTCAGCCTCCTGGGTAGCTAGAATTATAGGTATGAGCCACCAGCACCCAGTATCCTTTTTCTTTTTCCTTCCTTCCTTCTTTCTTTCTTTCTTTTAAATGTTTTTTATTTTAAAAATACTGTACAGAGGGGTTACAGTTACACAAGTAAGGTAATGAGTACATTTCCTATCGAGCATTGTTACGTCCTTTGTTTTTCCCCTACCATCCCTTCCCTCCCCACTTCCCCAACTTCTCCCCCACCCCACAAGTTGTAAAGTTCGTTCTCAACACAGTGTCTTATACAAGGGCCTGTGTCTTATACAAGGGCCCCCAAACCCTTCCTTTGGTATTCTCTTTGTAGACCTTAATCCAGAGGTAAAATTATGCTCAATTGCAAAGTATGTGTACAGTTAGTTCACTTTTTCTCATTTTTGAAAATAGGGATGTTGCTATGTTTCTCAGGGTTGTGTTGCTCTGGTTCTTTGCTGTTGCTTGAAGGTGGCTGACAGCCACTCGGCAGCATCCTTTGCACAAGTTCTTTGGGCACTTGGGCTTTTGACTTGTTGCAGGTAACCTCTTCCTGGGAGACAGAAAAGGTAGTGCCTTACCTCTCTGTGTTATCGGTGCACTGCCCTGGTAGCATATAGAAGAAATCCAATAAGCTTGTCCATTCATCCCTTACAGCTTCAGTGCGTGTGGGGCAATGCTAAGTCTCATCTCAGGCCACTAAATTTTAGTGATAGCCGTTATAAATTGTACTTTCTTACTTGTATTAAAATGTCACAATTTAAGCACAGTGACAGCAAGGTGAAGAACATACAAAGGAAACAAAAAAAATCACATAGTACATTAAAAACAACAACAAAGAAAGACCTCTTTTACCCTGCATCTTATATATACATTTGTCTAATTTAGGAGGGGGAAGGGGAATAACAAAACACTGAAACAAGGACACAGGATGACCCATTGCAACAATAATACCCACAAGATACTATATTAGAAATGAACTTTACAACCTTGGGGGGGTGGGTAGGGGAAAAGAGTGAGGGAGGTAGGGGGAAGGAAGGGATAGTAGGAGAACAACAAAGGAAGGGGTAACAGTGCTGGACAAGAAATGTACTCATTGCCTTACTCATGTAGCTGTAACCCCTCTGGACAGCATCTTTACAATAAAATAAATTTTTAAAAGTCACAATTTATTGAAAACAATCCTTTCAGAGTGCCTGCTAATATTCCAGGCTTTGAGGTTGTCTTTGACTATACAGTGACAAAGAAGACATATATAGTTCTCTACTCAATAGGGAGGAGAGGATAAAAGACATACTAATTGAGAGTTTTAAGCATAAGCATTCTTTGCACTTATTTTTTCTAATAGATATGGGTTTTTTTTTAAAAAAAAACTTTTATTCTAAGACTAGTGTGTGCATCATATATCTGACATGGGTCAACTTTGGTTCCACTAGCATAATCCAGCTCCTCCATCCTCTTTGTTTAGGAGCTTATAGTCCTTTCTTCATGGAGCCACTGAAAAACCAAGATGGTAACTCAGACCCTCCTTCCTCTCCCCTTGAATAGCTTCTGTCTACTTCCTTTCTACTATAACCTGGCTCTCCCTTCCTCTTCATCTCCCTACCTCTTTTTTAATTTATTACATCTGGCTCAAACAGTCTTTAAACATGTTTCATGTGTTTCTCTTCACCGTGACTCTCAGAGCTTTCAGACTTGGTCCTCCAGTTCTTTAAGAGCACTTTACCCCTGCCCTATTATTTTCTTTGTGTGTACTTGGTCATATTTGTTTTAAAGATGATCATCACATGAAATCATTTACCTATTTTTATTGGCTTTCCCCTTCCAAATGTTTCAGAAACTCAGAGATTTCTCTGTTTTCTATGGGCAGCTTAGAAGGTGCCTGGCACCAGAGTACAGTGTAGTATCAGTTTACTTTGTTTTTCCTTCGCTTTTCACTTCATAGCCCTTCCATTGGGAAAGACAAGATTCTCAGACGATTTTAATTAGGTATCCTCTACTAGAATTGAGTGCTTAGTCTTTGGAATGTCATAAAACTAGAAACTAAATTATTTTCTTTTTTTGGTACCAGGCCCGGGTGTTGTCCTTGAGATTTGGAGGGCTCTACCACATGTGCCACAGCTTCACTTCAACCATTTTTGGTGGTTAATTGGATGAGTCCTGCCCAGGCTCATTGCAAACTGCGATCCTCAGGTCTCAGACACTTGAGAGCTAGGATTATAGGTATTAGGCACCAGTGCCTGGCTTCTTTTTTTTTTTTTTTTTTGTTATGAGACTTGAACTCAGGGCCTCAGCGGGGAGAGTGGGGGGTGTCCCTTGAGCTTGAGCTTTTTCACTCAAGGCTAACTCTGGAGCTCCACTTCTGGTTTTACGGTGGTTAATTGGAGTTAACGACTCTTAGGGACTTTCCCTGCCCGGGCTAGCTTTGAACCTTGATCCCCAGATCACAGCCTCCTGAGTGGCTAGCCTTACAGGCCACTGGTGCTCACCTTTTTTGGTACCTGTGTAACCAGTGGTTAACTTTTCACATGCGTTTTTATTTCTGTTGGAATAATAGATGAAAAGACCAACTGTGGCTCAAAGTCTTTTCAGATTTCAGCTGCTGATTTTCTTGTTATCTCCATAATTTTGACAGGCTTTCTTTCAGCTTTTGATTCCTCTTGTTGGACCTTATTAGGCTTGCTAATTTTCTGTATAACATAGAATGGTGGTTTTCTAGAAAGTTCTGCAAACCCTTTGTCTCATATTTATCTTATAGTTAGTTCCCCTTTTGAATTCTTTCCTTTCTTTCTTCTTTCCTTCCTCTTTCCTTCCCTTCCCCTCTGTTTTTCTCTCCCTCTTTCTGTCTTCTTTTTCATCCTCCTTTTTAGAGCAACTGCCTTAATTCCAACTGGACTTAGGAAAGGCTTTGAAAATGTGTGCAATTAGATCTTGAAGGATGACTACTAGCTTCACCAGGACACATGTAAAAGAACTTGCCTGCAAGAATTGTGTGAGCCAAGCATAGAAAGGCGAAATATATTATCTGGTTGACAAAACTGGTTTGGGTGGCCAGCATGTGTGTTCGTAGTGTAAGGTGTGGCCAAAAGGAAGACTATGACTGAAATGTGAGGTTTAGGATCATGGGAGTCTGTACTCTGGTCTCATAATTTATATATTTGTATTTCTTGTATACGAATTATTTTTTTCTGTTTTACATTATTAGTAAGTGAAGGTGAGGGTTTATTTTTTTTTATCTCCCTTCACCCCTACCAGACTTCAACAGCACCTTCTAGCATAGATTATACATAATAGGTGTTACGATGTTGAATTCTGACAAGGTTTGATTTTCCTAAGAATCTAAAAAGTATTCCCTATCAAATTAATCCAAAGAAGTATCTACGTAATTTCTTTGTGTACTCTGTATGAGTCTGTGTAGGAGATAGTATTCATTTTTTTGTCTTGGCATCTCCCACATCGCTTTTCCTGTTGACAGTGTCATCAGTACAGTAAGCGCCAGTGGGATCTACGTAAGATTTGAGAGCTCCTCAGTCTGCCCATGCCATCATATTTTGATAGAACAGAATCTTCAGTGGAGTGCTATGCAGAGGCTGTCTTCAGAAAAACCTTGCAATCAGAACAACCTGTGTCCCTCAACATAGAAAACTTGGAACTACCATGAGGAACAACAGTGTACATTGGGTATAATGTCCTCTTTACCCGTGTGACAAAAATCAACTCAAGAGATTAAAGGGCTAAGATAGATTAGCTAATAAGCAGATAACTTTGTCACTATTCATTATTCATGTAGTCACTGGCAACACTGAAGTTTAAACTCAGAAACTCAATCATCTTGAGTTGTGCCCCAATCTGTTTTGTGCTAGTTTGCCTTTAGATAGAATCTCAGTCTTTTGCTCAAAGCCAGATTTAGACCACAATCCTTCTGCATTTGCCTACTGATTACAAGCATGTACCATTCTTTGCTCACTTCTTACTGGTTCTGGTCTCTAGCCATGGTTCTTCTATCTCTGTCTCCCAAGTATCTAGGATAGTTATGTGATACCATACCTTGCTTTATTTTTTTTTTAAGTGCCCACTTAAAGTTGATAAATAGCCTGCTTGAAAAAAAATAGCCAATTGAAAAAAAAGTGTAATTTATGAAAATAGAGGAAGTGGACCTTTCCTGTTTCCCCATTTTCAGAGGGATGAAAGCAAATTCAAAGCCTCTAGACTCTTACATGCGAGAAAGTAGATAGTTAAAAAAAAAAAAGAAATGTCATGCTATATTAAATATTTTGTTAGAATAATTTGACAATGATTTAATTTTCTTACATATATTTTCAATAACAACATTGCACTTCTCAAAGAACTTTTCTGTTTGGCAGAAACTGTTGACTGATTATTGTGATCTGGGTAAGAATTAATTTTGATTTAAGTAAGAATCATCAAAATTTATTTCTTGCATATATGTTGTTGATAAATGAGGGTTGTTAGGGGTAGTTGTTGCTCTTTACTTTCAACCTGGGCTATGATGATCAGTGTGGCTACATTTTGCTTTTACTAATGCTTGTGAGCTATGTTTACCTTCTCCCCTCTCCCCCCCCCCCCCGTTTTTCAATTTTATCATATAAATGATGTACATACATCCTCATGTATATATATACATATGTATATATACATTTATATGATGACATATGTATGTATATGTATCTATCCTCATAATTTATTAACTTGTTTGGCTAACTGACATACTATTTCTGCTTTTGGCTTGGTGCTAGTGTGTTATACCTGGAATCCTAGCTATTTAGGAGGCTGAGATCTGAGGATCATGGTTCAAAACAGCCTAGGTAAGAAAGTCCATGGAACTCTTACTTGCAATTAACCACCAAAAAAAGCCAGAAGTAGAGTTGTGGCTCAAGTGATAGAGAGCTAGTCTTGAGCAAGAAAAGCACAGAGACAGTACAGGCCCTGAGATCAGGCCTCAGGACTGGAATACACACACATATATACACACAAATGCTGCTTTTATTCTTCAAAAGTATGTATCTGATTTTTTTTTTGTTCTTGGTAATATTAATAATAAGCTAGTTTTCTTGGCCTGAAGCTCTTTAGAGATCAAATGGCATTTTTAAGTGGTAAGGAACCCTCAGACCTCTTGTCTTCTGTTTTCTACCCACACCCACACAGTCATATTAATGACTGTGATATTCTCTAACTTGTTATTTCTCTATGCATGCAAATACGCTTCATGGTGCTTAAAGACAAGGCAGGGCAGGAAGACTGACATTGATGTTAAAAATAAAAACAGTGGATAAAGCTAATAAAAACAGTAAAGATGTCCATCAGTAAGATTTGTATATGTTCATTGTAACAAGCTCTTATTAATTATGGGTGGGGAAGCTTTTTTAATTTTCTGCCAAGGTCCATTTGGATATTTATGACATCATTTAAGGTCCCCATAGTATTATGAATAACAAGCAGATGGCTAGGAGGAGTATGTCCCATCATTTGCCAGATGACTTCACGGGCCTTATATGGTTTGCAGGCTGGTTGTTCCCTATCCTTGTGCTTAGAGAAGCTACTGATTCCTATTTTACTAGCTATTTCTCTTAAGCAATATGAATCACCCTCCTCTTCCAGTTTTATTTGGTTTAGCCATACATTACTTAGAGCAGCATTGTATTCAAAATTCCTCAGAGCTCAATTTATTTATCTGACCTTTATTACTGAATAAGAATTGTCCTGGGAGCAAACTGGCCATTTTGAATAAACATCTATAGTACTGAGTCATTGCCTTTAATTATGTTGTCTTGATTTGGAATTTTTCTCCCTTCTATCCAAATGATATTCTCATCGTTAGCATTATGCCCACCTTTGGTCCTCAGCTCCACCCATTCCTGAGCTTTTTCCTGCTGTGGAATTCCCATCCTACAGCTGGCTCTCTCTCTCTCTCTCTCTCTCTCTCTCTCTCTCTCTCTCTCTGTCCAGACCCATCTGAGCACCCATCTACCTCACTTCCTGCCCCCAGACCCTCCTGCTACCTGGGTAGTGAAGGGTGCCATGTGCTCCCTCTTGGGGGAAATAGGGGCTCCTCTAATAAACCTTATAATAATCTTTCTCCTGTGCCTGCCTGCCTCTGCATGCGTGGTCCCTGGGATGGATGTGAAGAATTCCTTTCACTCATGAGCCAGCCCATACTACCACCTTTCAGGATGTTGTCCTCTGTAGCCCACTGATCTGGAAACAGGTTCTCCTGCTTAGAATTTAGTAACATACATACAGTTGAGCTGAACAACTATAACAAGTATTTACTTTGTTGAATGTAATGTTAAAAGTTAAGTTTAAGAGTGGGTGCCCATGGTTCATACCTGTAATCCTAGTTACTCAGTAGGCTGAGATCTGAGGATCTCACTTCAAAACCAAGCCAGGCAGGAAAGTGAGACTTATCTCCAATGAAACATCAGAAAACCAGAAGTGGCGCTGTGGCTCAGGGGTAGAGTGCTAGCCTTGAGCTGAAGAGTTCAGGGACAGTGCCTAGGCCCAGAGTTCAAGCCCCACAACCAACCAAAAAAAATTTTTTTTAATTGTAAGGTCAAATGAATTGCCCTAAGATTTTGCAGTAGCTTCTTTTTAGTACAGGTTTGCCAACCTTTAAAACTTACAGTGTTCTTTATACATGCTGAAGCTCTTGGTCTAACGCAAACTGCTTTTTTTGTTTTTAACAATTGGGAAAATGAGGTTGCTGTCTGGTTTTCTGTAAAATGATGGCCTTCCTTGACAGATATTCATTAGTACCGCTACCTATCAACCTGAAACTACAGTAATAATCCAGAAGGTGCCTTCCATCCTGAATCAAGGTTGCATAATAATAAATTTAGCTGTTTTTGTCCTCAAAGCACCTAAATGCAAAGTAAGGGAAAGAAGACTACCAGAGGAAATTAAATAGTCCTGTGGCTTCACAGGACATTTCCAGTGGAAGAAATTAAGGATGTTACCAGAAGTTAATACTTGTTCTAAGACTTGGAAGGATTGATTTTAGAAAGTTGACCATGTTTAGAGTTTAAATTTTGGAAATTAGGGTTCAAGTTCTCACATTACCACTGGAGAATTAACTATTGTCTCTAAACTTTCCTCACTTAGTAGCATGCCCAACTAAGAGTTTTAGGGAAGAGAATAGAAAAAAAGTTACATACAAATCCTTCAGCATTATACATAGCACATTACAGATGACAACTCTCACCTTCTCATTCTTTATGGTTTATTTATTTTATTTTTTTTGTCGGACATGGGGCTTGAACTCTGAGCCTGGGCACTGTCCCTCAGCTCTTCAGCACAATGTGAGTGCTCTGCCATTTGAGCCACAGTGCTACTTCCTCCTTTTGTTTTTTAAATTATCTTTCAGCAGTTTACAATGGATGTTTCAATTCAGCTCCTACTTTTTTTTTGGGGGGGGGGGGTCAGTTGTGGGGCTTGAACTCTGGGCCTGAGCACTGTCCCTCAGCTCTTCCGCTCAAGGCTAGCGCTCTACCACTTGAGCCACAGCGCTACTTCCAGTTTTCTGGTGGTTTATTGGAGATAAAAGTCTCACAGACTTTCCTGGCTGGGATGGCTTTGAACCATGATCCTCAGGTCTCAGCTTCCTGAGTAGCTAGGATTATAGGCATGAGCCACCAGTGCCAGGCCTACTTTTTTTTTTATTGGGGCTTGAACTCAGGGCCTCATGCTCTTATTTCTTTTTCACTTAAAGCTGGCACTCTGCCACTTGAGTTACAGCTCTACGTTGGCTTTTTGTTTGTTAATTTGAGATCAGAATCTCTTGGATATGTTTGCTTCAGCTGGCTTTGAACTGTGATCCCCAGATATCAGGCTCCTGAGTAGCTAGGATTACAGGCATGAGCTGCCAGCATCCAGCCTACTTTCATTTTAGCTCTTTCATGAAAAAAAAAAAAAGAATGTTTTACAGTATCAAGGACTGTAAATGCATTCTAAAGTTGAACACAGATGGAAGTTTTAGGGCAGCTCTGAGCTCTGTTAATTCATCTTCCAGCTGCCCTGAATATTGACTTTCTGTTGGTCAGATTTTGCTCTCGGCTCTTGTGTTTTGTTCATGAAAATGTGAGCTATGGGAATGGGATAGTGCATGATAATTCAGTCCTGTCCCTGAGGGACATTCCTCAGTTAAACACATCTTATAAAGATGAGTGACCTTTTCAATTGATTTCTCTAATTTTAAATTCAGTAACCGCATTGAGTTAGGGGGTGCACGTGAGGGTGGGGGATGGGCGAGTGTGGTTGGTGCTGGTTAGCTGTGGAACACAAACAGCCTGTTGATTGCTCTGTTTACGGTTCTTGGGTTCTTGTGTGAATTGGTCCTGCAGTTTCCTTGATCCTGTCCCCAGTGCTTCTGGCTCCCTACCCCCACTGCTCGCTTCAGTGTTGGTGTTTTCACATGTCTTGTCACATCACGGAAGAACAATCTTGTGAGTCGCCAGGGGGTCCGACAAGTTGAGCCACTCAAAGCCCTTTAATTCCAAGTGTCCTTGATCTGAGGAAGCAGCTCAGTAAATCTCCTGAGCAAGTTTTCACAACTTGCCCACATGACTGCATTAAAATAAAGTCAGCTTCTTCGCACCACTTCATCTTCTTCCAAATGTTTCTTGACTTGGTGAAGATTACGGTGATAGCCTCAAGAGTCACAATCTCAATCTGCCACTCCCTCACCTGGTGCCTTCGTTCAGGAAATAGAAATTGAGCATTTGTGTGTGTGTGCCAGGAACAATTCTAGGTATAGCACAGGACACCAAGCTTACTCTGTAGTAGACAAGAAAAATATACACCCAAGGACAATGAACAGATTAGCAGGTACTGTGTTCTGCTATGGAGAAAAGAAAGAGAAGGGGGATGGAAAGTGTGTGTACTTTTGCATTTTACAGTAAAGCATTCGGGAAATTCCCTCCTGATATATCTAGGATATGAATATTTTGAGCAGAGTGAACAAATGGAAAATTCAGAAGGTTGAAAGGGCAGCACACCAGCCAGAGTGGTTGGGTGGCAGAGTGGAAGGACTCTACTAGATGTGCTTAGATGATAATTATTATAAAAATACTGGCTTTTGCTGTGAGTTGAGAGAGGAAGATACTGAATAGGAAAACAGCAAGGTATGGAGTTCTGATCCTGATCCTGTTACTATACTGAAGCCAGTGTTGGGAGGGTCAAGGGTAGAAGCAGAGAGAAGGCCTCATACAGATCTTCCTGAGAAAAAGTAGTGGCTTGAACCAGGGTGTTAACAGTGGGGATGTGTTCACATTGCAGTGTATTTGGGAGATGCAACTATTGGCTTTTCCTGACAAGCTGGATATATGCTATGAGAGAGTGGCAGTAAAGTGTTCACTCTGAATGCATAAAATTTGTAAATTAATAATCACCTGATGGTGAAGACTATTCAGGGAACCAGCTATGTAGAGAATCAGGGGTTTGGTGGTAGCCGCACACTAGGAACAAGACTGGAAGCTTTGGTCAGCCTTCATTCTTGAATAGACTTCAGAAATGTACAAGCCTCGTTTCTCTTTTCACTACAACTATGCTATGTGCAATTTTTATAAACTTTTGAGTGGTGTGTGTTATGTATGTATAGGTATGCACATGTATGTGCATGTATGCCGGTAGTAAAGCTTGAACTTAGACCCTAGTAGCTGTCCTTTTTCTTTTTTGCTCAGTGCTGACGCTCTGCTGCTTGAGACAGTTCCAGTTCTGCCTTTTTGGTTGTTAATTATAGAGAAGAGTCTCATGGACTTTTCTGCTTGGGCTGGCTTCAAGCCATGGTCCTCAAATCTCAGCCTCCTGAGTAGCTAGGATTACAGGTATGAGCCACCGTGCCCAGCCCTTTTTAATGTTGAATTATCTTGAGGTTTTGTGGGTAGGTACTCATGTCTAGCTAACAGGGTTAGAAAAATAAATATCAGATCTTAAACAGGCTAGCTGCGTTCTGGTGAATATGAGGTGGCATTAGACATAGTGATTCTGTGAGGAAGGCAGATGTTTCTGTTGGCACACCATGGTAGATGCATGGAAAACACAAGCAAGTGAAAACCAGGAAGTAACTAAAGCCTCAACAGTAGTTTAAAAATAAAACCCCTTGTTCATAAAACCTGTGAATTAGCCATCACTTCTATAGGGTTTTGATGCCTGCCTTCCCGAAGGATTTTGTTTTGTTTTGTTTTTTGCTGATCCTGGGGCCTGAACTCTGGGCCTGGGCTCTGTCCCTCAGCTCTTCAGCTCAAGGCTCATGCTCTATCACTTGAGCCACAGCACTACTTCCGGCTTTTTCTACTTATGTGGTGCTGAGGAATTGAACCCAGGGCCTCATGCATGCAAGGCAAGCACTCTACCACTGAGCCACCTTCCCAGTCCCCCAAAGGATGTTTTATATTGTGAACATGCTCTTTAATAATCATGACAAAATTTGCCTCTGCCAGGAAGTGTTATATACGAGCCATTGTGACCTCTCCAGTATGCTGATGCCATTCGTCTCTGCCAGTTATGTATAGGTAATGCATGCCAGGAAACACTGTGGCAAATCATACTGTAGTGCTGTCCAACTTGGCCTTCTTAGACCTGACCTAGAACTACCTCCTTATAGGCATTGTTATAGATATTCAGAAGCTGCAGATGGAGGTCAGAGGAAGGGTATTTGGCAAGCACAGGGAACTAACGTCTATCTCCAGCTCCTCAAAAATAGAATAGACAGGATAAATATTCAGTAAGAAACACTCTAATTTAGTTTAATAGTATGCAAAAAAGGAAGAAAGAAAGAGATGTCTTGTGGTGCCTTC
This sequence comes from Dipodomys spectabilis, assembly GCF_019054845.1. Classification (NCBI taxonomy): domain Eukaryota; kingdom Metazoa; phylum Chordata; class Mammalia; order Rodentia; family Heteromyidae; genus Dipodomys; species Dipodomys spectabilis. The sequence goes on from NW_024870683.1 coordinate 15,559,149, forward strand.
CTATAATCCCAACATTTGGGCAGCTGAGGCATGTGGACCAGCCTGGGCCACACAGTGAGTTCCTGGCTAGCTTAGGTTACATAATATGACATTGTCTCAAATACCAGTACAAAGTCAGGTAGAAATCCTTCAACAAGCACTTAAAAACCAGAAACAGAATTACATCTTTGACAAGACCCACTTGTTAAGCTAACATCATCCTTGACAATGACAAGTAGAGGATTTTCCAATTAATACATCAGGAACATATTCCCAAGCCTTCTGTCACCATCAATAATTGTTCTAGAAGATCTGATTAGTGCAATCAACTATACATCCAAAGTAAGAACTATTATGTTTGGAAAGGATATAAATGAGAAAAAGCAAGAAAATCAGCTAAAAAAATCACTGTATCCATGGATGACAATGGTTTACATATAGACTGTGGTATAAATAAAAAATTGCTTTTTAGTGAAGGAGCCATTCTGGATCAATAGTCATTGGCTAGATATATTTAGTTAAGAGTTTTTGGATAACCCATACCCATTAATTCTATGAAACTGTAAATAAGTGAGAGCAATATCAGATACTAAAGAGCTTAAAAAACAGTGAAAAAAGGTCTAAAGTCATTGATTTGGCTGTATGTACAAAACTATATTTCTACATAAAAGAAAAAAATTGGATGACAAACCAAGGCTTCACAGTAAAGTACTGGCAAATGGTGTTTTGTAAACAGTGCTCCAAGGAAGGTGGGGGGATCCAGGTTTCCTGATTCCATAGCAACTGACTTTTAAGCCCCCACTTAAAGTCCCTCAGTGAGAGCTGGGTGTCTTGGGCTGGCTGCAGCACCAACTACTGTAGCATGACAGAGCATGCTAGGAAACTACCTCAGAGTCACCTTTCCCCCAAGAGTGAACTATGACTTCTAGAATGCAACACATACCTGCTTGAAGCTGCCATCTCCAGGAAGCATAAAGGAGAGACAATTGAGAATAAAACCTAACTATGTTTTATATGGAGAGCACTTTGACAGGGAGCTAGAACTTCATCTCTCTCTTCAGGAAGCCCTGGGTGGCTAGGACCTTGGGAACTTCCTCTTTGGAGAAAAACTCCAGACAGTGATGAAGTAACCCAGATGATAACCAGTAGCAAAGGACGTGTTTCACTGTGGCCAAGCACTCACAATATTTTCAGGAGGAAATCCTCTGTTGTGTTTGTTGACACAAAGCTTCTACTACTTTTTAACAAAAATAGGTAACTACAAGCAGGTTGTTTGGCAGCCCTGTCTTGTTTGTGTCATCTTAGAATGGATGGTCCTTTATGATCTTATTCTAATAGAAGATGAGATTATTATTAGGTGGACTTCATGAGAAAGATACATGACTTAGTTGGATTTTGTTATCCCAGTCCTTAGTTGTTCTGATTGGTAGCTGTATGAAAAATGTTCAGTTGGAGCTATCATGAAATTAGGAGACCTCCACATGTAAAGTGCTGGTGTATCCCTTGTTAAGGGTTTTTATGCTATTTCTTTGTACATAGGACAACTTTATTTAAATATAATTTATAGGCCATACAATTCACTCACCTAATATGTGCTGTTTAGTGGTTTGTAGTATGCTCACGTAGCTTCACTAACCATCACTGTAATCATTTAATCTGTACCCATTAGCTGCCGCTCTCCCTTCCCTCCTAACACTTACCTACCCTTAGGCAAATACCATCCCACCCCACTTTCTTCAATGTATATGTACCTATTCTGGCCATTTTATTTTATTTTATTTTATTTATTTATTTTTGGGTTTGGTTGTAGGGCCTGAACTCTGGGCCTGGGCGCTGTCCCTCAGCTCTTCAGCTCAAGGCTAGCACTCTACCACTTGAGCCACAGCACCACTTCTGGCTTTTTTCTTTTTGCTTATGTGGTGCTGAGGAATCGAACCCAGGGCCTCAGGCATGCAAGGCAAGCACTCTACTACTGAGCCATCTTCCAGCCCCTATTCTGGCCATTTTATCTGGACAAAATATATGATATGTGGACTTGTGCCTGGATTCTTATTTTTCAGGGTTCACCTGTGCTGTAGCATGTATCACTACTTCATTTGTTACACAATTATATCCCAAATATGGATGATCACGTATTTAATCACTTCACATAGTATTTGATCATTTGTCCATTAATAGATATTATGTAATTTCTTAGTAGCAAAGTGGTACATTACATATTATTGCTCTTTTGAAATACAAACATTTTACAAAATACAGAGAGAAGTTACAGATGGTGAGGAGAAAACTAGTTTTTTTCCCTACCTGTTAAATATCACTGCTTGGACATGATAAACAGGAGTTTAAATATTCACACAATGAGACTACAGGAGGATATTCTTAGGAGAGTATCATAAAGGCTCAATAGATATATACATATATATGATCATATAAAATAATGTTTGTTGAATTGAACTCCAAGAAGTGAAAACAAGAGCTTTTTTTTTTTCCTTCTTTGTTGCTGTTTTTGATTTCTGCACCTTTTGTCTTATATGTACGTTTATCTGTTTTAGGGAGGGAAAGGGGGAACACAGAAATGGTGGGACAAAGGGTGAACAAATGTAGCAGTGATACTCATTAGATACTATGCTAAATGAACAACTTATGGGAGAGGGAGGTTGGAGGGAAAAACTGGGAGAAAATGAGGGAGGAGGTAACACTGTTCAAAAAGAAATGTACTGATTACCTGAGGTAAGTAACTATAACCCCTCTGTATTTTACAATAAGTAAATTTACAATAAAAATAAATAAATCACTGCAAGTGTTTTCTTCAAATATCAAGCATAATATTTGGACATTTGGAAGTTATCTATGAAATAAAAATCCAAAATATGTTAAGGATAGCTTATTCTTGGTTGCCTATAGTTTTCCTATATAAAAAATTTAGCCTTCCTATATAAAAAAATTTAGTTTTCCTATATAAAAAATTTAAATCAGTTAAGCCACTGAATATGCTGTAATTTTTTTTTCCCTACAGTTGTTTTTTTTTTTTTTTTTTTTTTTTTTGGTTGGTTGTGGGGCTTGAACTCTGGTCCTGGGCGCTGTCCTTGCGCTCTTCAGCTCAAGGCGAGCACTCTACCACTTGAGCCACAACGTCACTTCCTTCCTACAGTTCTTATGCCTCTAGTTTTCTTACTTTCCCTCCTCATTTCCCCACAGATTCTTTCTCTGTGTCCATGGAGGATATGTTGACCATAGTAAATGTGGCAGTTGCGATTGATTTTCTTCTTTGCCACAGTTGTATGTGGTGCACATTCGTAATCCCTGATGGACACAGTTTCCTAATTAGTAATATGGACTAATAACGTCCACCTTATAGATTTAGTTTGAATTAAATGGCTTAATGTAAGCAAAGTACCTGGCATATGGACATTTGTGATAAAATCTGTATTTTGCTAAGGTGGTGCATAGGCACTTAAAATACTTTGTTAAAACAGAATTGTTTTGTAGATCTGGAAGTGGTAGAGTACTTGGCTAGCGTAAGTATACAAGGCTCTGGATTTAATATCCAGTATCAACCCCCCCATATATATATAATATATATAATAAATATTTTTGTAACATCCTTAATTATGTTTGACCTATGACTTTTTCTACCCCTAGTAAGTGTGACTCGGTTTGCCTACCATTTCGCCCACTCACATGTGCAAACTCAAGTGGATTGTGTTATAGAAGGGAGGAAAGGAAAAGTAGAATGCAGTGATGGGGAAGGTAAAATTATCAAGAAGAAAACAAGGGCTGGGAACCTTGGCTCAGGGGTAGAGTGCTTGCCTTGCATGCATGAGGTCCTGGGTTCGATTCCTCAGCATCACATAAGGAGAAAAAGCCAGAAGTGGCGCTATGGCTCAAGTGGTAGAACACTAGCCTTGAGCTGAAGAGCTGAGGGACAGCGCCCAGGCCCAGAGTTAGGCCCCAAGACTGAAAAAAAGAAGGAGGGGGAGGAGGGAGGGAACAACTGAAAAGTGACAAGTGACTGAATTTCTGCAGTGCCAACCTTGTTCCTTCCATGTAGCAGTATTAGCCATTTATGGTGCAAATGGATTTTTACATCATTTGTTAATTATGAGTTTCAAAATTGGATTTTCCTTTAACTTTTACTTAGCATTTTAAACTTCACAATGTATACATGCGTATACATATTACATACCTTAATTTATTTAGTTTTTTTAATTTTTTTTCTGTCGGTCCTGGGGTTTGCACTCAGGACCTGGGTGCTGTCCCTGAGCTCTTTTTAGTTGTTGTTGCTGTTTGTGCATTTTTGCTCAAGGCTAGTGTTAAACCATTTGAGCCACAGTGCAACTTCTGGTTTTCTGGTGATTAATTGGAGATAAGAGTCTCACAGTGTTTCCTGCCTGGGCTGGCTTTGAACCACCATCTTCAGATCTCAGCCTCCTGAGTAGCTAGGATTACAGCAGTGTTATTTAGTTTTCATTACTCCATTTTTCCTTAATGAAGCTGGGGGATCTGAGAAGGGGAGTTCAGCTATCTTTGTTATCATTTAAAAATTGCTATTAATCTTCTTCCTCACCACAGTTGTATGTGCAACTGTGTGCTCATTCATTTCTTCACTTTTGGCTCATATTTTAGGCTATATTACAGTGTAGGCTCACCTGAAACATACTCGAGATGAATATTTGTGCAAATTCGCTTCTTCGGATGTCCCGTAGGACAGATTTTCCCCATGGCCCATTGAAAAAGGGTATTAACAATAATTTAGGGTCTATTCCTATCTAGACACTTAAGATTTTTTTCAAAGGAATAGTCATGCTTAGCTTATGAATAGGGTAGTCAGGTCGGCAGACTCTATACTCATGTGAAGAGAAAAGCTGAGAGTCATACCATTAGTGGGTATCGTTTCCTGGCTGCACTTTTTCACATATCCTCCTGTATCCTTCCACAGATCTTCTACAGGGTGATTTTCAGCATATAGCTTCCTAATGAAGCATGAAGTATTCTGACCTGTTAATTAGTGCCAGGTAGAATGACGTAAACATTTCTTGTAATTTTCATAATATATCTCTTCATGCATGATACTTATACCAAGAAAGCAGAGAAAGAATCAGGAGAAATGAGAGCCAGTATTTTCTGTTGTACTTTCTTTAGTTGCTAAATAGCCATGTGGCACGGGTGTATAATCCAAGCTACCTAGGTAAGAATAGGATTTGGGTTTGAAGCTGGCCCAGGCAAAAGTTAGTGAGACTCTATCTCAGTAAATAAGCAGTCCAGGTACTTTCTGCCTCTAATTTCAGTTATGTGAAAGGCAAAGGCAGAAGGAGTATGGATTGAGATCAGCCCTTGGTGAATAAATGCACAAGAACTTATCTAAAAACATAACAAACAAAGCAAGTGCAAGGCCTTGATTTTAATTCCCAGTACTTCAAAAAAACCCCAGATGAACAGAAATTAGAATAGGAAAAATGTATATGAGTCAAACTATTTAAAAATTGTGTACCAACCTTTCACTGCTTTTACATTTGTATATTCTACTTAGGTCTATAACCAGATTATAAACATAATTTCATCCCATTTCATTTTTATTATGTACAATATTTATAATAATTTTTATGTTTACTTAATATCCCATTCTCAAATTTAACCATATTTATTACTGTCTAATTAATTTCTAATTATTTCTCACAACAGAATTGCATCAAACATATATCATACGCAGCTATTATAATGCTGGTATACTGGTATTTCCTTTCAAAACCAAAAGGAAAATTGCCAAATCACTTTCTAAGAGTAACTGACCAGTTTACCTTACTCTGTTTTAATGTAGTCTAAAACAGTATTGCCAGCTTTGAGTTATGAAAGTACCAAAATATCCTAACCATGAAACCTCCACCACAGTTATTAGAACTACATGGTGAGAGAGAGTTTGTATTGTTCACATCCATGTCTTCTAATATGTATAGCCACAGTAAGTTTTGGAGATTGTCTATTAGTAATGGCTCAAAAAAATCATACGCAAAGGACTTCATTTATAAGCATTCCCACGATTTATTTAGATGTGGAATTTACTATCCTTACATTCACAAACAGCTAGGACATGCTCTATTATACAATATCTATGGGAAAAGGAGCCAGCCTAGAGTGCAGTAGAACATTCTTTAGGTAAATTATGTCCAATAGGGAAGCAGTAAGGATGTCTTCTCTAACATCATGCCCACTTAGTGAAAAGAGGCCTAGCTTTGTCCGTTCCCTTCTCAGATAATTACTGAGAGCCAATTATAACATAGGCATTCTTCAAACAATGGGAATATAACAAAACCAGCATGTCCCTGCCCTAACTATACCATGAGATAGGAAAAATATATATGTACTTGACCATGTAAGAGAAGATTCTGTCCATACTGTTTTGTTTCTAGACTTTGATTTGAAGAATATTTAGGTGGCTTATATAAATAATGCTGATCCCTGCAAACAGAAAATAGATACATTATCTTTTCCCTCAAGAAGCTCATAATCTAGCTAATGAGGATACAGTTAAAGTACAGAATTTTTTCTTTGGCAGTCTTGGTTGCATATATGTAGTATGTACAAAGGAATACAAAGTAAACCTAATCATGTTTGGGAGTTCTTAAATTATTTTTCTTACTACAAAAGGGATTTAATTTAGCTTAGAAATCTTAGGCCACAGCTATGCTTCTGTGCATATTTGTTTCTGTCAGTAGAAAATTTCTTCATGGCTGACACAGGATTTAGTTATGATTTTAAACATAATTTACTTCCAGTCACCCAGCTGGTAGCTTATGACCACTGTGGTTCTCATGTTGCTTCTCAAAAGTCATTGGAATCCCCTTGTCAGTTTTTCCAGGTTCCATTCTGGAAAGGAAACAAGGTTGGAATAAGAATCTTAACACTGAGTACTTACGAAGTTTTTTTGTTTTTTGCCGGTCCTGGGGCTTGAACTCAGGGCCTGGGTGCTGTCTCTGAGCCTCTCTGTACTCAAGGCTAGCGCTCTACCACTTGAGCCACAGCACCACTTCTGCTTTTTCTTGGTAGTTTATTGGAGATAAGAGTCTCATGGACTTTTTTGCCTGGGCTTGCTTTCAACCATGACCCTCAAATTTCAGCCTGCTGAGTAGCTAGGATTATAGGCATGAGCTACCATTTTTGTTTGTTTTAATAGTTACAGAATAGCAAGAAAAGCCAGGCAACTCATTAGTAACCTGGAAGTGACTCTAATGTATGAGATAGATGTAATGCAGACTTTTGTCTTCTCAGTGGCCTGGGTATCATCAGGCATTCAAGTTTTGACACTGGTAGGTTATGATGGTAAGAAAGGGAACCCATAAAAGTTATAATTTTAAACAACTAACAGTCATTTTAAATTTAAAAGCTTACCACTGATTCAGGAGAAAGATAAGCTGGAAATACTGCTTGAGGATTACAAGCAGGGCTTGTCTGTAATTTTGATTGTGTTTTATTGATGAGAGAACTATGTTGCAGAGCAGGATTAACTTGGTGTCTGCTCAGTAATTATTATGTACAGTCACTAAGATGTCTGAGCGACAAGCCTTCAATTATTTTTTTAGAGGAGTTGGAGGAAGAATGAAATCATTGCAGTCTATTTCCGTGTGATTTTCCTATCATAGTGTAAATATGTAACTCCTAAAGCAGTTGACGTTGCCTTTCTGCTCTCTTCTTTGCCTAAGTAAATATGTGCAATTTAGCATAACATTCATGAACTAAGAAAAGCAGTTGGACAATATGTCTGTGTCTTTCCAGTTAATGTATCTTACTACTGTTAAAATCATGCTTTCATGTCTACTTTCCCAATACAAATTGCCATCACTAGGCTTAGCAAATGAAATGGATGACTTGTAGTACCTAAATAGTTATGCACTCTGGGGTCTTTGACAATGCTTTCCCAAAGGACAGGCACTGTCTTTCAAAAATCCTGTTAGGAGGTTTTATTTGCAGGTGCAATGAGCACAAGGCTAAAAGCTTCCATGTTTTATTGCTACCCAACTTCATCATGTCTGCTCACTCTATTGAAAACTGTAACAAAAATGATCCACATCAGCTCTTTTATTCTTTTGTTACTACTCTGTTCAACTAAAAGCATATTGGGGAATTTAATGAAGCAGTATGTCCTTGGAGGAAGCTTTGCATGTCCTAAGTGTGCAGCAATTCGTTTTAAGTAGTGGAGGTTTTTGTGTAAAACAGACTGTCAGGAGCAAAATTAAGTCCTCACAGATAGACCACTGCTTGCCATACATTTCTTTTTTATTTTTTATTGTGAAAATACTGTACAGAGGGGTTACAATTACATGAGCAAGGTAATGAGTACATTTCTTATCAAGCATTGTTGCCTCCTCCTTTGTTTCCCCTTACCATCCTGCCATATATTTCTTGAATCACACAAGTACCCATGAATCAGTGACCTTTAAGACAGATGCATTCAGTAACTATTATAGAAGCTTTGAGGGTATACCAAGGAATAACAGGAACAGTGTAAAATACCGTAGAGCTACGTAACTTTGAGTCTGTCTTGGAAATGATCTGTTTGCTATAGAAATAGAAACTATGGTGGTCAAGTGGGGGTGGGAAATGAAGTTGGAAATTGCTTATTCAGCAAAATTCCCAATACTACCTCCAGGACACTTTTTTGGAAACCTGCTGGGTCATAGGCTACTTCTCTACATGCCTTGGTTTCATAGGAATCTAGGAAAGACAAGCTATGGATGTGTGCCACAGAGATCTATGTATACAGGGAGTGTGGAAAATGAAATGGATTGTTTATGGTAACTATAAGTAGTTATGCATTCCAGGTTCTTAACAGAGTTTTTCTAAAAGACAAGCAATGTCCTGTCTTTGTGTTCTATGATGGCTTCAAGTTATACATGATTTCTGGCTTACCTATCTATTTGATGCCTTATTGCCAGTCTGTGAGAATGACCACATGTATCGGTGACTGTCACAAGGCTAGTCTTGATTCCATTCAAATCTCTTAAGTGTCAGTACTTCATTATCAATAATAAATATGTGTATACCTCCCAATGGATGTCCACTTAGTATGGTAGTCCCGTGGGTATGAACTGCCAGCCCATATGAGATTAGAACACATCGGATTGTCCTTCATTTGTTTGCAGGATTAACTCTATACTACTTCTCTTCCTTTGAACTGTTATCCCAGAACTGGTTGCTTGGAATATAGAAGAAAACAGTTCCCTGGTTTCAGGGAAATGATGAGAGAGCCCTTTAGTATGTTGGAAATTCTAAGTTGGAGTAACTCTTGATAAATGTGACCAGATAGTATTTAACTTATTGTTACCCGGTAGCTTACCATGACAACTACATGAAAATACTGTTCTAGTGGCTTAGTAAGTATAGCCCTACATTAAGTGTGTTAGAAAACAAAGGAAGCTATTTTCCCTCATCTTTAAGACCTTTTCCTAATGGAAGCCATAAAACTTCTGAGCATAAGGAAATCTTGATGCAAAGTAAGAACTGGCTGATTAAAAATATATAACTTTGTGTTCTCTTTGTTTACTATGAAACATTTCAGAATGGAAAAAAATCTTATTTGGCATTCAATGTTTCCCTATGATTGCTAGCAACAACTTTTAATACATTTTATGGCATACAACACGTTCTATTTTAGACACTGATGGATTATTTCAATGTGTGTTTCAGAATATAAGCTGTTGAAGTTTATGAGGCAATTTCAACAAATCTCACAAATGTTTTCTTAGTGGTTCCTGTCTCTATTTGTGCAGTGCTTTCCACATGCCTCTACTTTTGGTTTGCTTACAATACCATGGTTCTTGGTTTGTGTTTTTCTCCCTACAAAGAGCTAAGTAAGCTCAGAGCTGTCACACCTGTCCTTGAATCTTAAGTATTTTGTGGTGCTCAGTACTTATTTGAAGAAGCAAGCTACTGCTGGAGACTATTATCTGAAAATCAAAGAAACTTAGTATTAATTATAATTGGCTGTACTCTTTATACAACATTTTCTATTTAATTTGAAGCCACACTGCAAAACACTGTGTATCAAGGAAAGACTCAAGAGTGTTGTATTAATGTAAGAATCCTCAAAGCCGGGTGCTGGTGGCTCATGCCTGTAATCTCAGGAGGCTGAGATCTGAGGATCATGGTTCAAACCAGCCCAGGCAGGAAAGTCCATGAGACTTATCTCCAATAAACCATTCAGAAAACCGGAAGTGGCGTTGTGGCTCAAGTGGTAGAGCTCTAGCCTTGAGCTGAAGAGCTGAGGGACAGTGCCCAGGTCCAAAGTTCAAGCCCCATGACCGACAAAAAAAAAAAAAATCTTCAGTGTAAGCTGAGCATGGTGGTGCACTCAGGAGGCAGAGTGGTAGTTCAAAGCCATCCTGAACTACCTACTAAGACCCTGTCTCAAAAAAGAAACAAAACCCAGACAGACAAAAAGGAATTTTGGGGAGGAGCTTTGTGTTTTCGTCTTACTTACTCTTTTAATTAGGATCAATAAAGTCTATAGATAGCAAGAACAAAATACAAAAGGAGGCCAGAGAGTTTTCATTAGTTGATGTTATATACTACATGGGTATATTCTGACTTCTATGGTTTTGCATCCAATATGTCTCCATATTTGAGACTTACCTGATTCTTTTTGTCTTAGATCTAGATTGTTGTTAATGGCCTGCTCTGGTGCTGCTGTCCTCCGAGGGAAATTGTCTCAATCTTACTGTTTATAATGCAGCACAGAACCAGAATCTATGTGTATTATCTGTAAATAAGTTTACTGAACAACTGTGTGTACTTTTTCACAGATGTATTTCATACTATTTAACCATATCAAAATCCCTGGAAGGCCTTTGGTTTAGCAATTAAGGTTTATGGTGAATGTAGAGTATTATTATTGTTGTTGTTATTATTATTGTTATTATTTTGCCAATCTTGAGGCTTGAACTCAGTGCTGTCCCTGAGCCTCTTTGTGCACAGGGCTAGGGCATTGCCACATGAGCCAAAATGCCACTTACATCTTTTTCTGATTAGTTTATTAGAGATAAGAGTCTCATGGACTTTGCTGCCCGGGCTGGCTTTTTTTTTTTTTTTTTTTTTTTAATTGTGAGAATACCCTACAGACGAGTTACAATTACATGGGCAAGATAACGAGTACATTTCTTATCAAGCATTGTTGCCTCCTCTTTGTTTCCCCTTCCCATCCCTTTTCATACTCCTCTCCTCCCCCCACCTGATCCTCCCCCTATCCCCCACCAAAGTTGTTAAGTTCCTTTGTCGACATAACAACTTGTACATCTCATTGTTGCAATGGGTCCACCTGTATCCCTAGTTAAATGATTTGTTTTTTTCCCTTCCCCTCCACAAATTATACCAACATCAAATACAGTGGAAGTATGGGTTATAGTTTGGGGAAGGGACATACAAAGCAACATAGAAATCATCTTATAAATATGATAGAAACAATTGCATGAAAGGAAAAAAAATTTAAATACTTATCTTGGGGGCTGGGAAGGTGGCTTAGTGGTAGAGCGCTTGCCTTGCATGCCTGAGGCCCTGGGTTCGATTCCTTAGCACCACATAAGCAAAAAGAAAAAAGCCGGAACTGGTGCTGTGGCTCAAGTGGTAGAGCACTAGCCTTGAGCTGAAGAGCTGAGGGACAGTGCCCAGGCCCAGAGTTCAGGCACAACCGGACCCAAAAAAAAATTACTTATCTTGGGGTTCATTCCACTAACATCAACTTATCTGACCTTTTCTTCTTGACTCAGACATATACTAGTTATTGCAAATAAGGGAAACCATGGGACCTATGTTTCTTTGGGCCTGGCTTACTTCACTTAATATATAATTTTTTCCAAGTCTTTCCATTTCCTAACAAATAGGGCAATGTCATTCTTTCTGATGGAGGCATAGAATTCCATTGTGTATATAGACCACATTTTCTTGATCCATTCATCTACTGAGGGGTATCTGGGTTGGTTCCATATCTTAGCTATGGTAAATAATGCTGCAATAAACATAGTTGTGCAGGTGGCTTTAGTGTGGTCTTGTTTGTTTTGAACCACGATCCTCAGATCTCAGCCATCGATGTGAGCCATGGGCAGCCTGCTAGAGTCTTATTATGTAGTCACTAGTACTTTACTTTGACTTCTATGAGAGTTACTGAGGGAGCTAAAAAGTTAGACATCTTCATTGTGTAAAATGTAGAAATATAAGTATGTTAAGCATTGTGCTTGCCTAACAGTAAGGATATGAATACAGTACAAGGAGGTCAATACTAGATATGGTCTGACCATTAGTATTGTACCCTTTACCCAAAGTACCTGGGACCAGAAGCATTCAAGCCCCCATCTCTAGCCCTTAATTTTGAAGTGTGTGTTGTATATAATGATGCACATTCCTGGGAATGAAACCCACATCTAAAATTCATTTATGTATGCTTTAGACACATAACCTGAAAGATGTTTTATACATTTTAAAATAATTTTGTGCGTGAAAAGAAAATTCTGCATGGTGTAGAATTTTCACTTGTAGTGTTATGTCAGCCTCAAAAAACTTTGGATTTTGAGCATTTCATATCATATATTTTTAAATGAGGAGTATCCAACATGCATATTCATTATAATTCTACAATGTTAACTTTGGTATGTGTGCAAAAAAGACTATAAAATGTAGATGCTGTTATCCATATATTCTCATCCTTGTTTTTTCTTAATATTAAGAACATGGGAAATATAAAATCTTTATTTTACTCATCTTTGGGAGTCTCTTTTGTGCCCACAAGTTTATGTAGTATCATGTTCTTTTCACCTGAAGAACTTTTTTATTTTTTATTTATTTATTTATTTTTTTGGGAGGTCCGGTCGTGGGGCCTGAACTCTGGGCCTGGGCGCTGTCCCTCAGCTCTTCAGCTCAAGACTAGTGCTCTACCATTTGAGCCACAGCACCACTTCCGTGCTTATGTCGTGCTAAGGAATCGAACCCAGGGCCTCAGGCATGCAAGGCAAGCACTCTACCACTGAGCCAACTTCCCAGCCCTGAAGAACTTTTTTAAAACATTGCTTGATTACAAATATGCCCTGAGTCTCTCAGGTTCTAATTGTCTGAAAAGGTCTTCATATTTGAGAGACATCTTTGTTACTGTGTTTATTTTATAGTTTTTAAATTGTATTTTATCATTTCCTTTCTTACAGTTTCTATTTCAGTCTCTTTATTAGGATTTGAGTTTTAGACATAGATTTTTCCATTTATTTTTCTAGAAAACTGTTTTCCTCTTTTACAAAATAGGAAAATTTGTAATAGGGAATGTGTAATAATGACAGTATTGCTTTGAGAGTCGAAAGAGGTCATTGGTAAATAAATGTGTTATCTTGAAAATGCCCTATCCTTCTTCTCTGGGCCTCAGTTTCTCTCATTAAAGATTTGGATAGCAAGATTGCTACTTAGTTCCTAAATTCTAGGGTTTTGTGAAGGAAGAGAAGGCTAACATTTATTGACAGTGCATTTAATCCAATGAAAAAATCTGAAAAAGGAATAAAATTATATTCTAAAGGTGCTTTTACTTTTAGTAAGGTGTATGTGGAATATTAATTGACAGAAACAACATTAAATCCAGTTGCCAGTTGGTTAAATCTGTTGAAGAATCATTAAAATTTTTCTGCTTTTCAGTTTCTTGACTCACTTGAGAAATTTCATAGCTTATAACATATCTCATTTACTTTCTTTGCATTTGTAGAATTTTTAAGTTGTTAGAGTGGCTTCCAAATTTTGCAGTGTGAGGAAAGATTAATGGAGGTTGATACTCTTTACTGACATGTGCAAAAGAATAAGCATCTCATTGAAGTGGGCTTTGAAGTCACAAATGGGTTTAAATCCTGGTTGTATGGTTGTTAAACTTTGGGCTGATTATTTAATTTTTCCTCGTTTGTGAAATAGGGATCATTCCCATGTCATAGAACTGGTTTAGTGTCTGGGTAATAGGAATCAGTCATTGATGACATTAAAAATGTTAGCTACAATGAACCACCATTAAGTACAAGTAAAAGTCTAAAAAAAAAGACTTTAAGGAGACTTTTTTACAATCCCTTTTGATAGAAAGGGCTACCTGGTTACAAGACATTTTAATAATAGGGATAGGTTTAACTAAAAAGTGAATATTGATGAGTAGTGGTAATAACAAAGAATTGAGGGCCTATGTGATGATGGATGCTCATTTTTTAAAAATCTTCTGAACAGCCCATTGAAGTAAGCCACCCTTCCTGTGGGAAATGTTCTTGTGACCACAGTTTTCACTTTTCTGCTCTGCCTGCATGCTAGCGCGCGCGTGCACGCACACACACACACACACACACACACACACACACACACACACACACACCTACACACACACACCTCCTTCCCTTTTTCCCCACTTCTCACCCCAGTTGAGATTTTCTTTGGCAAAGCAGTGGCCCACAGCAAGTTGAATTGAATTGTTGAGATGTTAAGTCTGTATTTTTCTTGTCAAGAATAAGGTCCTTCTACCTTTAAAATTACAGATGTAAATTGCAGCATTAACAAACTGATTGGTGGTTTGAAGTAAAAATACTAAGAAAATAGTTGTGATAAAGGATTGACTTGATCAAACTGAGGCCTCCTCCATTCCATAATACTGTTAAGACTAAGTACTTTAGATAGAGGACTTATTTAAAGTAGCTTTTGCCTTATAAATTTACCAAAGAGTAAATATAATGCATTTTAAGGAAGTGCCCAGATTCTGTGTTTGTGAGTAATTTTACTGGAATGGACATCATTCAATACTGAAATTATTCAATACAAAGAAGCATTCTTTAGTCACAGTGAACAACTGTCTTCCAAACTGCAGACTGCAAAGAGGCATCCTTGTTCAAATAACACAGGGAGTAATGTCAAGATATTTTGCAGTTGTTTCTTGTTTTTACAAAAGTACATTCCAGGTCACAATCTTTTCGAGTTGGGAGGAGCTGAAGCGATCCAATGTAACTCCTTCCTGCCATCTAGAGAGATGAAGCAATTTATCTAAAGTCATATAGCTAACTAATGACACCGCCAGAGAGAGAAGTCACTCATCTATTATGCCACCTTGCTGTATTTCTCTGGAAAAAATTGCCTACTCATTCCTGGGTTTTAATGTTAGCTTCAGTCTTAGAGTATGGGATTTTCCATGACTAACTAGTGATCTTTTGTTTTCCCATGTGGGTGTCAGGGAACAAGCAGAGTATTCTTGTTATAGCCAGAATAGTGTAAAGCAGCAACAAGGTAGTTATCTAGTTAACGCTTTAGGAGTCAAGAAGTTGTCATAGCTCACAATTCTTTGCCTTTCTTGTTGATAGGCAGTTATTTTACAGCTGAGTATTTTATTTTTTTCTTCTTGTACAGGTCCTGAGGCTTGAACTCAAGGCCTGGGCACTGTCCTCGAGTTTCTTTGATTAAGGGTAATGTGCCACCACTTGAGCCATATCTCTGCTTCTGGCTTTTTGGTGGTTAATTGGAGATAAGAGTCTCATGGACTTCTCTGTACCCAGACTGTCTTCAAACTGTCATCCTTAGATCTCAGCCTTCTGAGTATCTAGGATTGTAGCTTGAGTCACCAGCACCTGTTTAAAGCTGAGTTCCTTAACCTAGAGTCTGAATTTCCTGAACTTTTATGAAAACTGTGTGACTATATATTTATATGGTAAGAAAATAATCTGTAGCTTTCATCAGAATTTTCAAAGCCAATAAGAGTTTAAAACTGTTGTTTTAGAAGAGACCTAATTCCGATTACACTCAAAGTATGTTATAGTAGAGAGCTTCTTATGTTAAGCTCCCTTACTGCTGAACAAGTCTTGCACAGGCTTCTTAGATTTTGTGATGGAAGCCAGCATAGGCTTTTGTTGCCAGACTCTTTCACCTATTTTCCCAAGAGTAATTGCCAAACATTTTCCCTGAGCTTTCTCATTCTCTCCCGTGCTCTGTTTGTAGGAGAGAGTGGGAAACTCAAGGATGTTTGCTCATTAGGAAGCTCAAGAATATTTCTACTGTTACAGGTTCTGTGATCTGATCTGAGAACCTAAGACTATTGCAGTAAGAAAGTAATTCCAATCAGTACTCTGTAAATTAACTTTTAATATTTTGTGTTTGATCTAGAAACTTCTATTTTTTTTGAAGCAGAATGAAAATCCATAGATGGTGGTTTAGGAGCTGTTCACAATTGTCTAGGAAATTTGAATTTTTTTTTTCTCCTTGAATTTTATTTGCTTTAGCAGAACTTATCCCTGTATTGGAATTCATTTTGATGGGCTCCCTTCCAGAAGAGAACATACAGAAAGCACATTCTAATTTTTTTTTTTAAGTCTAGCATCTGGTCACACAAAGAAAAAGCACTAAGATGGAGGTTGGAAGAGCTTGTTCATTTACTTATTCATTAAAAAAACAAACAAACAAATCCCTTACTGAGAACATATCAGAAATGCTTAGACATTATCTTAGATGATGGAAAATGAGAACTGAACTCTTCCCTTCTGAGGCTATCTGCTGGGAATTCAGCTAACAATAATAATTCCCATGATTGCAATGAGAAAAAGCATTGATTTCAGTTTTGTGCCTGGCCAGAAGTAGGGATGAAGCCACTGGATAATTATTGGCCAAAGAAGTTAGGGTGGACTTCATCAAAGAGGTGACCAAATTTGAAGGACTTTTTTTTTGTTGTTGTTCGTTGTGGACTTGAACTCTGGGCTTGGGTGCTGTCCCTGAGCTCTTCAGCTCAAGATGAGTGCTCTACCACTTGAGCCACAGTGCCATTTCCAGTTTTCTGATGTTTAATTGGGGATAAGAGTCTCATGGACTTTACTGCCCAGGCTGTTTTTTTTGTTGTTGTTGTTTGTTTGTTTGTTTTTTGGTCGGTCGTGGGGCCTGCACTCAGGGCCTGGATGCTGTCCCTCAGCTCTTCAGCTCAAGGCTAGCACTCTACCCCTTGAGCCACAGTGCCACTTCTGGCTTTTTCTGCTTATGTGGTGCTGAGGAATTGAACCCAGGGCCTTATACATACAAGGCAAGAACACTCTACCATTGAGCCACCTTCCCAGCCCCCAGGCTGGTTTTGAACCATGATCCTCAGATGTCAGCCTCCTGAGTAGCTAGGATTACAGGCATAAGCCACCGGCATTTAGCTCTTAAAGGACTTAACTCATTTATAAATCATTTCAGAAGGCTACTCTCAAAAGTTTGATAAAACTTATCTGGCAAATCAAGGATCTAGATTTGTAGGAATAAAAAAGAGAAAGCCTTTCTAATTTTAACTAAACTTGACATTTACCATGTTCCTTTATTTTTGTATTTTAAATTAGAGTTCCAAACGAGAATGGAAGCCTCTGGAAGACCGTAGCTGCACAGATATACCATGGCTGCTGCTCTTCATCCTCTTCTGCATTGGGATGGTAAGGAAACTCTTAACTGAATTTGAACTCATGATCCAAGGAAATGATGAGTGGGAAGCTTCTTTAAAGAGGAAACTTGTATATATGGGTGTATATGCATACTTGTGTATATATTTTACTGCTTTTAATCAATGGTCTAAGGTTCCATTGAGGCAGTTTATTTTTTCCCACATATAGTTCAGTGATAATTGGTATCTCTGATTTTGTTTTGTTTTTTACATGAAAACTGAGTTCAAAGTTAAGAGACTTAGCTCTCTCTGTTCTTTTCTAGCTTTTTCTCAGCTCTTTCCTTCTCTTCTCTTTCCCAGCTCTCTTCTCTTTCCTACCTCTCTCTTTCCCACCATTCCCAGACTCTCTCTCTGCTCTTTTCTAGCTCTTTCTCTCTGCTCTTTTCTAGATCTTTCTCAGCTCTTTCCTTCCCTTCTCTTTCCCAGCTCTCTTTCCCAGGCCTTTCCCTACCACATGGAGGACCAAGATGGCCTGGTGTCAGCTGGAACGATGAATAAACCTACTCCTTACCTGAAAAAAAAAAAAAGTTAAGAGACTTATAACTTATTTCAGGAAGCCAGTCATTTGCCATGAGTTTATTGAACTATGTTCTTAAAGGCACAGTGAGCAAAGCACTGGCTATGGACTGTATATTTTACCCAGTCTACTCATACAAACCTGATAGTCATCTTTGGACCAGTCAGAGTTCTCTTCTCAGAGATGTGGTATACCTGTTATGTATAAAAGAATAGGTTTTGCCTGATGCTGGTGGCTCACACCTGAGGTCCTACCTACTCAGGAAGCTGATATCTGAGGATTGTTGTTTGAAGCCAATGAGGTCAGGAAAGTCTGTGAGACTCTTATCTCCACTAAACTATGCCCCCAGTCCCCCCAAAAGCCAAAGCTAAAGCTGGAGGCTGATGAGATCTAAGGATCATGGCTCAAAACCAGCTGGAGCAGGAAAGTTTATGAGACTTGTAACTCCAATAAACTACTCAGAAAAAGCTGGAAGTAGGACTGTGGCTCAAGTGGTAGAGTGCTAGCCTTGAGCACAAAGAGGCTCAGTGACAGCGCCCAGGCCCAGAAACAGCAGAAAAGCCAAAAATGGAGCTCTAATTCAAGTGGTAGAGTGCTAGCCTTGAGCAAAAGAAGTTCAAAAACAGTGTAGAGGTTGAACTCAGGCTCAACCACAGGACCAGCATGCACAGAAAAAAAAAAAAAGATAGATGACCTGGGCATATTCCTATAATCCTAGCTACTCAGGAGGCTGATATCTGAGAATTACAGTTGGAAGCCAACTTGAGAAAAGAAAAGTCTGTGAGACTCTTATCTCTACTAAACTACTCAGAAGTGGTTCTGTGGCTCAAGTGGTAGAATACTAGCCCTGAGCATAAAGGGGAGCAAGAACAGCACCCAGGCCTGAGTTCAAGCCCCAGTACTGACAAAAAAAAAAAATCTTTCGCTAGGTGATATCTACCATTACTTCCAGTTTTGAAGTACTTTATTTCTTTCTACATGGGATATTGTTGTTCATTGCTTTACCCTCCTCAGCTCTTACATACTAAGCTCTACAGCCTGCTATATCTACTGTATTAAGTATCATCTGTCGGTCAGAGATTAAGAGACCTAGTATTTTCCATTCCATGTAGAGGACAACAATCCGAGTCCTGGTGCATAGTGCCAGGTGTGAACTTATTTACTAGACCGAATTGATGAACTTAAGTGATACAGTCTTCAGCGGCTTTAGAATCAGTGCCAGTGTGTTGGTTGGCAAAAAGATATACAGATAGCTGGTTTAGAGCCTGCTGATGTTTAGAACTGTAAAGAACTTAAAACTCTTCATCTGGTCCATCACCCTCATTTTACAGATAAAACATCAAACCCAGAGACGGAATCAACCAATCCCAGTCCACATTGCTAATTAATGGCAGAGCTGCTAACAGAGCCCAGTCTTTTTACTTGAGCCAGTGATATTTTCTACTACTCATTTCCTGTTCATCAAGGAAGCTGTGCAGTTGCAGTATTGCTCTCTTTCTTAAGTCTGCTGAACTCTATATAGAACTTGTCTTATACAGACAAACTTTTTTTTAGATATTCTATAGAATATTTTATTCTCTATGTCTTTATAAGCAAAAATTATAGGAAAGTTTTATTGTGTGTCTCTCTGTTTACCTCACCAGTACCTTCTCTGAATCAAGACTATATTGTTGACCAGTAGGTACAATTGTAGGTACCAGTTCTAACCCAGAAACAAAAAGGAGGCAGTATATTTCTATGAGTTGTGATAAATCCAATAAGATAAAGAATGTTTGTTTTAATGATAGGCATGCATTTTTGCCAAATTTACTGTTTTTAGGAAAGATCATAATACCCAATGCTTAAGCCAGACCTTTTAATGGAATGGCAACTAAATGTGGCATGCACAAATAAATACTCCAAGTACAGCAATGACTGATAACAGATTGGGCCACAGCCTTTTCCCCACCCCTCAAGTATAACCTTGGAGTACAGAGCAGCTGACCTCCCCAAATTATGTTTATAAAAACATGTACCATGCCACCCAAAGTGCTTTTGCTTTTCTGTACTGAAATAGCTCAGAAAAGTGTAGTCATTAATGT
This sequence comes from Dipodomys spectabilis, assembly GCF_019054845.1. NCBI lineage: Eukaryota > Metazoa > Chordata > Mammalia > Rodentia > Heteromyidae > Dipodomys > Dipodomys spectabilis. Next base: position 15,579,157 of record NW_024870683.1, read on the forward strand.
TAATAGACTCATTTGCAAGGGACTTGAGAGTATGGAATCATTTGTTTACTGAAACGTTTTGTAAGGCAGTGGTAATTAATATAATGTTGATTTCAATGTGATGGTAATTAAGACCCACTGTGTGTACTTTTAAATGCAGGCATAGCAGTATTTGTTTTGGAATGAGTCTTTTAATAGAATACGTCCATGGAATTTAGCTAACATCAAATTTTGCCGTGTGGAAGTTGAAATAATCTCAAAGTTCTTTTGCCTATCACATGGACACAACAGAGGTTAAAAAAATTTTTTTTTGCCTTCTTACAGCCTGTTTTACTTGTTTCTTTTAGAAGTCATTCCCTGCTTTTCCCTGGTTTTAGTCTGTAGCCTAACCCAGATCTCAAATGCTTGGGACCACAGTGTTTCTGACTTCAGATTAAAAAAAAAATTTGGAATGTCTGCATATACATTATGAGTTATCTTAGGGATGAGACCCAGTCTATATATAAAATTACTATTATTATTTGTGTGTGTGTGTGGGGGGGGGTGTTACTGAGGTTTGGACTCAGGACCTAGGCATTGTCTCTTAGCATTTTTGTTCAAGGCTAGAGCTCTACCTCTTGCCCCCGCATCTCCACTTCTGACATTTTGCTGGTTAACCGGAGATGAGTCTCACATACTTACGGGTATGTACCCCCATTTGCCCTATAATATCAGGTATCAGCCTTTTTTATTGTTATTGTTATAAAGGTTACAATTACATAAGTTGAGTAATGAGTACATTTCTTTTTGGACACACTCCTTCCCTCGTGCTCTCCCAGTTTTTCCCTCCTGTATGGTGCATATTCCACATAGTGTCTTGTGAGTACCACTGCTGCATTTGTTCAACCTTTATCCCTCCATTTCTCTGCCCCCTCTCATCCTCTCAAAGATAGATGAGTGAATAAACAAGACAAAAAGAAAACAAAACAACAACAAAAACCTCTTGTTTCCAGTTCTTGGAATTCATTTCCACAAGCATTATTTTATATGATTAGAGGCACATGGACATTGTGCCTTTGTGTTCCTCCCCTAAGAGTGCTCTCCTTTGGTCTCACCATGTGTGAATGCCTAGAGTCCTGTATACGTTAGCATGTCTCATTTTATTTTAGATCTAGCTTTTGCATATGAGAGACTGCATGCACCATTTGAGCTTGGCTTACCTCACTTAACATGATTTGTGCCAGGTCCATCCATTTCCCTGGGTATCAGCCTTCTTGAGAGCATCATCTTCCTTGTTTAAACTTACCTTAAGTGCTGAGATAACAGGTGTGTGCTAACATACTTGGCACAGGTTTGACTTTCATAACTATTTCATAACTATGTGCCTAGCCTGTTCAAGAAAAATTCATGTGACTCCATTTATTCCCTCCCTCCTTCCTCTTTCTCTACTTCCCTCCTTCCCTTCTCTTTTTCTTTTTTCCCTCCTTTCTCTCTGTGTGTGTGTGTGTATGTATGTGTGTGTATTTGTTTGTTTTTGCTATTTTGAGACACAGTCTCACTAGGTAGCCCAGGTTGTTCTTGAATTTTTCAGTCTTCTTTCTACTTCACAAGTGCTGGGATTATTGGCATCTAGTATCTAATATATGTTTGCACTTCTAAGTTTCTATTTTCAGATAAGGTAGAATGCAAATGTTTCTCAATCTTAGCTATACATTAGAATCATCTGGGATATTTAAAGTAAAATGCCATCCTCCTCTGCGATTCTCATGTCTCCCACGTTGTTCTGTTGTTCATGCAAGGTGCAGACCCTACTGTAGGCACTAATGAGCCACAGAAAAATTAGGAGATAGGAATAACATGCCTAGATTTAGAAAGAATGCCCCAGTATCCAGTATTAAAGATGACTTGGGAAGGAAGAGATTTAAGGCAGTTCAGATAAGAGGAATAAAACTTGAAATGATGTGATATAGTAAAGGAAAGTAAGAAAGAGCTTGAATAGGCTAACCAGTGGTTATCCATGGTACAGTAAAGTGAGAGTCAAGTCATGGATGAATAATGAGGCTCTCTGTCAACTCTAAGTTTGAATCTTACCTCATTGCCTTCACGTTTCCTAGCCACAGTCTGTATACATCAGGGAATCTGATTGAGATGGATAAACAGAGTACCAGGTATCACCAATGAGAAGGCACCTGATTTTGTGCCCAATGAAAAAGTCCTCTATAGTATAAAAATGACTTACACTATGTAGATTAAAGTTCCTTGTCATCTAGTATGATCAAACCTCATTATTTCTCTGGAAAAAGTATATGTGAGAATAGAAGACAGGAAGAGAGAACGGGGATCTACCTAGACCAATCAGCTTAGCACAAAAATGGAGGGAAGAGAGGAGGCTGGATGGCCCTAACAGGAATGCCAAACCTGGAAAATAGTTACTGCTACTCTCTGAGTGCAGGCTAGGTACCTCATACTTAGAAACTCAAATATTTTTTCTCATAACTGCTTCTGGAATTATACATTCTTGTTACCGCCTTGTCTGCTTTACACATTAGGAAACAGAGACGCAAATATTTTGTTTGATTTTACAGTAACTCCACCGGTCCCAGGAGAGAAGAGGAAGAAGGTCTCAATAAGTACATTCTATTATGTTGACTGAAATCAGGAACAACAGTAAAAGGTTTTGTTTAGAACATGAGGTTATTAGGCCTGTAAGACCTAATAACCTCACTTCCCAGTAAAACATGATTTCATCAATGTTTCTGGCTTTGACCAAACAATCTCTACAGGACTTCTCTAGTGTGGAGTAAGGAATCTCAAGGGAGGGACTGGAGAGAAGAGTTTTAATATCTTAGGTGTGCTCTATAATAGATAATGCTGTCATTACTGAGATTGAGAATATGCAGGAACAGAAAATGGTTTGGGAAAAGGTTGAAAACAAAAGCTCTTGACATGTACAATTTGTGCATAAGGATATGTTGCTGGAAATGCAGGGTTAGGATTTTGGAGAAAGATCTAGACTTGAACTGGATTTAGAAGGAGGAGCCCTGGTGTCCTTTCAGATTACTCTCAAGCATCATTTTCATTTTATAGCATAAGTCCCAGGGCCTTTCTATCTCAGTAACTGAGGTTGATCACTGAGGTTGATCCCTCAGCACATGGTCTTTGCCAGGATCATAGAATAGAAAGAACAGCAAGCCAGAAATTTCCAGATGGTTACTTTGTACAAGGAACACCCACTCTTTTTAACTCCCATTAAAAAAGAAAATTGTGGTAAAACATATATGACATGCACTTTTTTCCATTTCCACCATTCTGAGTATATTTCAGTTAATTCTGTTTGTTTTATTTTTATTTTATTTTATTTTTGCACCAGTTCTGGGGCTTGAACTCAGGGCGGCCTGGGCACTGTCTCTGAGCTTCTTTTGCTCAAGGCTAGCACTCTACCACTTGAGCCACAGCACCTCTTCGGGCTTTTTCTGTGTATGTGGTACTGAGGAATTGAGCCCAGGGCTTCATGGATACTTGGTGAGCACCCTACCACTGAACCTCATTCCCAGCCCAACTCTATTTGTTTTTAAACTGTTCTCCCCACCACACACCTTAGTCACTGAATTAAACCAACTGATTTTAGATTTCTTCTTGTAATTATACTCTTAATTTTTTTTCTATTTGCTTTCCTTTAGAAGGATGGAATTTTGGCAAAGAGAGCACTTGAGAGATTAATCTAGTCCAGTCCTTGGGACCAGTAAAGAAATGGCTTAGAAACTGAGTTTGTAAGGCGTGTTAGTGTCAAAAGCAGAATCAGTTCTCAGCGTTCCTGTCCACGTTCCTTTCATTGCTGTTTGCTGTCCATGAATCTGAGCCATTCTGATTTTGCTCCTTCATGCCTCATTGTTTCTTGTTTTGAGATCATTTCAGTTCTTTTGGGATAAGCCTTGCATTTGTCTATGCTCAATAAATACTTATTAACTTCATGTTTCTTAGACTTTAATTAGTCTTTTTTCCATCTTTCCTCATTCTAAGAGCTTTCAATTAAACTTTAAAGGAATCTAGAAATTTGGCCACCAGCTCTAAATTTCTTTTTGTTTGTTTGCATACATAGGAGCTTTGTACTAGCCTTTTAGCTATACCTTGTGAGCTGGATTCCAACAGCCTGCCATGGCTCTTGAAAGAGCAAGAACAGAAGCTAAATGTTACTGGTTTTACAAATCAGTTATTAGGGAACTGACTTCAAGCATTTATTGAGATAAAGAGTATATGGTAAATGACCTTGTACTTGAGGAAGAAATAATCAGAACATAGTTTTCATTTGTTTGTGTTTTGAGATGCTTCTCACTCTGTGGCTTAGGCTGGCCTCAGATTCACTATGTAGCTGAGACTGGCTTTGAACTCTCAATCCTCCTTGCCTCAAGTCTCTCTAATGCTGGGATTATAGGTATGATGCACTACACTATTTTTTAAATTAAATTAACTATGCCCCTGGGACACAGTTGTCACCACAACTCATTTCTGCTTATATTTAAATTTTGAAACATTTTATGTATATACTACCTCTTGCCCTGACTGTAATTTTTGTTGACTCATCTCTTTCCTGAAGAAAAAATTTAAAATACAAAAAAAACCTAAAGTCATCTGCCCTGCTCAGTTGCTTAGTAAAAAAGTTCTAGTTATGAAATTCAAAGATGCTTGTAAAAATACAATTGTGTTCTAAAATGTGTACTAATAGTGGATGAAGTGAAGGGAAGGTTCTTACCACAGTAGAACTAGACTCTGTGTGTGGCATAAAGGGAAAAATGACATAGCTTATTAGGTAGCATGTTGTCTTTCTCCCACTTAGGTAATAAATATCAATTAGTTGTAAAGTCCTGCCTATGACCTATATGCTTGATCTGATATGTCCTTGTTTGCCTGATCTGATTAGAGTCATTTGTTTGTATGTGGATTTTTCTACTTCTGTCTCTCACAAGAGCTGTCCTAAAAGCACTAGAGTAGCTCAATCATTTTAAGACTTAATAGGCTTGTTCTTTCTCTAGTGCTGATTCTATTCTATGCTAATAAAACCTTCCCTCATCTTTTTTTCCCCTCATTTGTTCCATTTTTATGATTTCCTTTTGTTCAATAGTCTTTTCCTCTGCTCTCTGCAGGGCTATTAAATTATTGAGTGTATTCTGTAAACTTCTGAAACTATACTGCTCCTTGAATTTGGGTTATAGCATTTTTCTTTTTAAGGAGATTATAATTTTAATTAGACTTAGCTGTGTTTCCTGTTGTCAGGGCTTGTACCATGTGGGAAACCCCTAGGAGAGCAGTCATGGTTTCTTCCCATCTTACTAACTTACTCTCTCCCCACCCACACTCCAGCAGCGCCTCACCTTCTTTACTTAGTAGTTCCTGCAAGCAACTAAGTTTATGTGAAAATCTGTCGGTGTCCCATTTTAGCATATATATGTAATATAATTTATACTCTGGTCATTCCACAGTGATGTGAGATGGCTTTTGATAATTTACATGTCCAATGATACTATTAAAAATAGTCAGAAAAGGAAGCCAGAAACCATTTAAGGGACTCTGTAACACAACCTATTATCAAACATAAGCAAATTCCTATAAGAAATGAAAGAAGAATGTAACCTTTAATTATGAATGTAACAGCATTGCTATTCTAGACTAGTAATGAAAGAAGATTGTAATTGTGGTCTGCAAATAATTTTGTGTGGTAACAAAATTACTAACATTATTTCTTACTCCCCCACTCTCCCAAGACATTTTTATTCCAAGAGAACTGAAGGGTTTTTTGTTTGTCTCCCAGTTACTGTGGCTCCCCTCTTTAGTCTGACTTTTCTATTCAAATCTTCTACTAACAGCTACTATCTACGGATCACAGGCTAGGGATTGGTTCATGTTATCTCATTTATGTTATCTCACTATGTTGTGATATAGATGAAGAGGGAGCAGAATCTAAATAGGTTATTGAATCCAAACCATACAGATAGTAAGTGTAGACAGTGTGTATCCAGGTCTCTCTGAATACTATGTCTGTTCTCTTTATTATTCAGTGATGGTTTTTGTGGATGAAATACATTGGAAGTGACATTAGTCAGCCTTCACTTCCCATGACAAATACCTGAGATGAGAAGATTTTAGCCCATGATTAGTTGACCCATTGTTTTGGATCTCTGGTGGCACATTATGAAGAAATGAAACCTCTTACTTTGTGCCTAGGTGGAAGAGGCCAGGATCCTACATTCTCCTTCAAAGTAACACCTCACCCCAGTAACCTGAAGACTTCCCCACCAGGATCATCTGTAACAGATTTCATCCTCTATCCCCCAACCCCCATCCCCAATACCCTCTAAGTATTAACATAGGAGCCTTTAGGGGGACAGTCCAGAGCCAGACAATAGTAGAAAGGTTAGCCATTAAACTCCAAATATTTACCCCTCTTTAAGATGGTATGTTGATTTGTACTTGTATATGTGTACAGTGGCTTAATGTTTTTTTTCTCATGTCTTAGTATTGGACTGAAGTTGTGAGGTGGGAAGGAGTGTCCTACAGTGTCCTTGTGGCAGTCAGGAGAAAGGGAGAGGCCCAACAAGGAAGTGAGAATAAGTGTTGTGCCTGACCCTAGTGCTGGCATTAGCTGGCATGCATATATTAGCTTGTATAATTACTGTACCCGCCTTTATGTTAAGTGGTGTTCTGGTCACAACTCATAGATAAGTACATCAAAGCACAGAGCACTAAGCAAATTTGTCCAAGGTCACATCATATCACCATTACATTGTAACATGTTTGACCCCAAGGCTCACAATTTTTCCCTTATAGTATTTTCTTTCTTCTAATCACAATGTGGCTAATATTCATTCAGCAACTACTTTGGTGCCAGGCAGATTCGTTACCATACTGTATTATGATATTTCATCTTTAACACGGCCTGTATCTACATTTTACAGGTGAGTAAACAGAGGCAGAAAGTTGACATCACTTGCCGAGATCAGAATTAAAGAATAACAAACCAAGCATAGTCTCTACAGTGAGTCTACTTTCTCACAAAGTGTAGTTTTAAAAAATTTCTGTTGTAGGGAGCTAGACTCACATCTCTCTCACTTCATTACCTGCAAAATGAAAGTAGAAGAGTTATTTAGGAAAAAGAATTTGGCTTTTTAGGTAAGTGTTCTTAAAGGAGAAACACACTTTTCTCTGGAATATCTTCAAGTATTTATTCTATTGTCTGAGATCTAGCAGCAATACAGTAGATAAGAACTGCTTATGATAGTTGACTATGATGAGTTGAACAGTAATAATCTCTGCCTTCTTAGCCGCTTTATTAAAGATTACAGAAGCTTACCCTTTAAATAGCCATATTACACAATCTTTATTAACCCTAGTCTTCTCCTCAATACATTCAGTTTATCAGTAGCACTTCATCTTCCAGTTCACATACTTAGTAACATGTGGTTAAGTGTAGACATTTATTGCCTTATCCTGGCTAGTACAGTCTTGGTTTAGCACATCTGATATGGTCCAGGAAGAAATATATTCTTATGAAGTAAAGTGATTTTTGCAGTACACAAAGCCAATACCTTACTTGCTCTTGTCTAGTCTCCAGTATTAAGAGCATGACAGCACTCTATGATGTCATTATTTGGCATGTATGCAGCTTTATTGTAGGAAGGATAAAAGTGCTGTGTGTGCTGAAGTGATAATGATTCAAAACCTACTTACCTATTGTTCTTTGAATTTTTTTTTCCTTTCATCCTTTGGTGTTGTTCCCTTAACAGAGTTCTTTTAGAACAAAATGAAACTAAGACAGCTGCTTTTTAAAAAATTTTATGCTCTAGTTATTACAAGCTTCTGTAGCCTCAGGTAGTTTACTTAACCTCTCTGGGCCTCAGTATCTTCATCCTGAGGATTAGAGATAATGTATGATAAGCATCAAAATACAGCCTGCCACTGCGCAGGTGTTCAATATAAAGAAACTATTATTGTTATAATAATAATAATAATTAATTATTATAAAATACAAAAACAATCTTATGCTGTAGAAGCTTGGGATTTGTTTTGTTATGGTAGTAAATAGTATTTCCCTGTGGATTTCTTTGCACTGATTATATGAAGTCCAGGGAACATAGTGGAATAGTGTTTGTACGAAGGAAAGATAGCTCTTTGTTTCCTTCAATAGACAAAAGAAGCTCATTATCATATCCAGTAATGAATGTGGATTATTTTGAATGGTTTATTTATGTGTTTTTTTTCTTTTTCTTTCCTAGGGATTTATCTGTGGCTTTTCAGTAGCAACAGGTGCAGCAGCAAGACTAGTGTCAGGATATGACAGCTATGGAAATATCTGTGGCCAGAGAAATGCAAAGTTGGAAGCAATACCAAACAGTGGCATGGACCACACCCACCGGAAGTGAGTAGACTTGCTGATGATGAACACTATGGAAACTTTGAAGGAGGCACTGATAAGAATCCCTGCTTTGCTTTTTTATTTTTCTGTTTGGGGAGGGTGTTTTTTTTTTGGGGGGGGGGGGGTCCAGTCGTGGGGCCTGAACTCTGGGCTTGAGCGCTGTCCCTCAGCTCTTCAGCTCAAGGCTAGTGCTCTACCACTTGAGCCACAGCGCCACTTCCGGCTTTTTTCTTTTTGCTTATGTGGTGCTGAGGAATCGAACCCAGGGCCTCAGGCATGCAAGGCAAGCGCTCTACCACTGAGCCAACTTCCCAGCCCCAGGGGAGGGTTTTTTTTTAATTTTGTTTTCTTACTGCTTTAAAAATAATATATATTGAATATCTTTAAATGACTTCTCTTGGTGCTTTTTATTTTTGCTTTTAAATTGTATACTCGAATCATTTTTGTATTGTTATCTCATTAATCCTTAGGTTGTGTACTAAGTTTTAATCTAGAAAGGCTCATAGGTTTTTTTTCCCTCCTAGCATAATACTTGATGAGAAATAGAGGGATAAAAATGGTTATTGAAAGCCGGGTGCCCGTGGCTCATGCCTGTAATCTTAGCTACTCAGGAAGCTGAGATCTGAGGATCGCGGTTCAAAGCCAGCCCGAGCAGCAAAGTCCGTAAGACTCTTATCTCCAATAAGCCACTAAAAAACCAGAAGTGGTGCTATGGCTCAAGCTGTAGAGCACTTGCCTTGAGCTGAAGAGCTGAGAGATAGCACCCAAGCCCAGACAGTTCAAGCCCCACGACTGACCAAAAAAAAAAAAAAAAAAAGCCTATTAAGACATTGAAGTTACAAAATAACATTTTGTAATACATCCTTTATAAGTACATATTACTTTCTAGTTTTATAAAAAATACATTTTTTCTTGTCAGATTATATAGTCTATTGTGGGTTTTCAGTATTCATCCTGTAGATTTCATGAACTTCCTAATTGCCTTTTTTTTCCCCCCAAAGAACTATTATTTCATTTTTAATGTTTATGGTAGGAATATATTTCATGTGATTTATTTTATCTATGTTTCCAGAATAATTGTGTAAACTGTATATGTACAACCCATCAAACAGTGAGATATTTCATATATCAAACCAGGTCTTCAGAATTGACAAAAGTAATTTTGAGATAACAACTAATCAGTCTAATATGCTTTATAGACAAGGGCTATGTAGAGAAAAACTTTCTTCTTTTTAGTAAAGTAATAGCAAGCATTTTTCAGGAAGATAATGCTTAATAACTTTATTATTATATAAATCTGCTGTTCAAACTTGGCCCTTCCATATAAGATGTTATTTGATAATTTCACGGACTTGAAAAAATGAGAATGGTCATTTCTCAAGGCTTTTCTCCCTTTAATGAGGAAGAGGTAATGCAGTTCAAGTACACAAACTTTAAGTGACAATAATGAATACTTACAAAACATGCATAGCTGACAAGCCATTGCTACTCTATGAAGTAGGTGAAGTTGGCTTGATTTGCCTGCTAAGCAGTAGACTTCCCAGTGCAGGCTGTGAGCTCTTGTATCACTTGAGAAAACTGAAAAGGGGCTCTTAGCACCTTGGAGGATTGTTGTATTTGGACTATAGATGTTGTAAGTATAATAGAGGGAGTTCCATATATTTTGTGTGTACACACACACGCATGTGTGTGTATGTATGTGTGTGTGTTTGTGTATGTGTTTTAAGTACTTTTGATGCTGTAAAACATTAACTCTTTAATGCTGTTGACATAACAAATACAAAATGTTTTAATTTAGACACTAGGAGATAAGAGGACATAAGCGCTTCCTTCCTTCAGGTTTACTGCTTGCATGGGATTCGTAATTATTTTTATGATGGGCTTCATAACTTGCTAATGACTCCATGTATATCCTTATTCTAAGGTTGATTTGACTGCTCTTCCTCAGCTTGACCTTTTGGTGGTTCATCAGACCAGAGGAGCCTCTTATAAAGAGGAAACTACCTGTCATGTTGAAAAAGTGGATACTCTCTCTCAATACTTCCTATAGTTGAGAGTCATTTAGATATACAGTGTTAGGGAAAAAAGTTTCCTAAGCGTAACTATCCCTTGACTTATGTATATGTGTTTAAAATTGATTTTTGATCTTGTCTTCATCTTTCCTGCATTTTAAGCTTTTTTCTTTTTGGCCAGTCCTTGAACTCAAGGCCTGGGCACTGTTCCTGAGCTTCTTTTGCTCAAGACTAGCATTCTACCACTTGAGCCACAGTACTACTTCCAGTTTTTTCTGTTACTGAGGAATCAAACCCAGGGCTTCATGCATGCTAGGCAAGCAACTCTACCACTCTACACATTCTCAGCCCTTTTAAGCTTTTTAATGTTAATCTATTAGAGTACTTCTGTCTATATGTGGTAATTACTTCTAGTGACTGGTAAATTTTTGAACATAACTTTTCAGGTAAGTCTATCATGTTTGGAATTAGATGGTGATAGGAAGGTGGTAGCCTTTGTGTTTATTATTTTTATTCTGTCCTTTTCTTTCTTTTGCTTAATGCATTGGCTTCTTTCTTCTAGATTTGTTTCCTTGTACTTCTTTGACTTCACTGTGGACTCCAAGCCTTTCTTCCTTGATAAGAATACTTTTATATCTGTTTTACCCCCCAATTACTTCAGCCTGACCTTGATCTCTTTTTCCCACCCCTTATCCTCCAGCACTGTTGTGGAACTTACTTGTACCTCTATACATATTCATTGAGATAAGTCAGTGAGTAAGTCCTCTGAAACCTAGGATAGCAGCTAGTTTTCTCCTGCCCTGCATGAGTATGGTTTCTTTTACTAGAAAAAGAATTCCTCCCATTCTTCATGTGGCTCACTTGTATTCATCCTGTAGCTTTCAGCACAAATGTCACTTCCAGGAAAATCTTCAGTACAGCAATTACACTAGATATATAAAAGTATCCTCTCGTGGTGTTCTGTAGTATGTGTAATTAGATTTTTAAAAATAATTGGTTATATGTATTTCTCTTCTAAGTGACAGAGAAGCAATGAGACCTATGTCATATCTATTTTAATGCCTGCAACAGTAGTCAGCACTCAGTTTAGTGTGTGTTGGATGAGTAAATAAATTGTCTTCAGCATTGTCTTCTAGGGTGTGAATTATTGAGTTTGAAGATTATTAATGAATATTGCTGAATGGCTTTCCATTAAGACTTTCATTTATATTTCCAACAGGAGTGTCTGAAATTGCTTCATCTTTGCTAGTATTACTAGTATTTATTCCTTACTATTTTGACAAGCTAAAGAATGGTACTTTATAGTTTTAATTTGCATGTCTTTGATTATTAATGAGTGTGAAATCTCCCCCCCCCCCCCCCAATAGTTTGTTATCCTCTCATGGAGACTGTTGTGCTAGCATGTCTATTCTTGGTCCTCTTATCTCTAATCTGCTCCATCCTTTATGCTGTGATAGGATTAAGTTCTTCAAAACTGAACTCTTATGTTTTTCAGTTCCCAGTTCAAGAGCCTTTGCTTTCCTGTTACTGCTTTAGTGTCAAAGATAAGTCTACTCAGCCTCTGCACTTTCAGATTGGGATCCATTTCGCCTCCTCAGTCCTCTCTCCCTGTCCCTCAGGGTGAGATTATTATTGTTCCTGACATTCAGTTGATTTGGACTCTGTGCTATTTCTTCTGCCTAACTGCCAATCTGATGTTTGAAACACTTAAGATGGGTCTCATAATTGACCTTTTTATGAAATGTTTCTAAACTAACCTTATCCCATGGTGAGCTTTCCTTTATTTTGATTGCCTGAACTTTTCTATCTCATACTCATTATTCTATTGCCTTCAATTTGCTCTCTAATTATATTGTGTTTCTCATCTGTCTGTATTAATTATTGGTTGCTAGGTAACAGTATTACCATAAACTTAGTGGCCTCATGCAAGACATGTTTGTCATCTCAGTCTCTGTGCTGTGGCTAGCCTCTCACAAGGCTGCAAGAATTCAGTGAGGGTTAGTGGTTCATCTGAAGCTCAGTAAAGGAAAGGTCCTTTTCTAGGATCAAGTAATTGTTGGCAACATTCACTTCCTCGAGAATTGTTTAACTGAGGCCACCTCAGTTCCATGTAAGCTTTTCCATATGGCAATATGTCCCATCAAAGCCAACAATGAGATTTTCAGTAGAGTCTACTAGGAAGATCAATGTTATAGTCCTATGAGTGGAATCATTTTTGCCATATTCTCCTGGCTAGAAGGAAGTTGCAGATTCCATTGAAATTCAAGGAAAGATTACAAGGACATGATCGCTTAAAGTCAGGAGGAAGGGAGCTTTCCTAGACTCTGTCTTCCTTTCTATACTACTCTTCCTCCCTGAAGCCCCATATTTTCTATAACTCTCAGATTTGGATACCCAAGTATTCCTTAATTAGGTCCTATTTTAAAAAATTAGGTCCTATTTAATTATGGCAAAGAAAGGAAGAAAGTCAACAGTATTAAGAGAAAACATCTATGACTTGTTTTAGACAGAATGTTTAAGATACCAACTGACTATAGGAATTCTTTCTCTCTAGTTAAGAAATAGCAACATTTTATTTCCTCCTGGTTCAGTTTTTAACCTGTTAATGTATTTACTATAGTAAACAATGTAAAGAAAAATGTCAGACTATTTATGACATACAGGGGGAAGAAGTCTCAACTTCAAATGTTTTAAATTGATTTTAAAGTTGGTTTCTTGAGATATTTAAGACTTTTTTTGGGGGGGGTGGCTCTAGGGCTGAACTCAAAGACACTGCTCCTTAGTGTTTTTTGTTGTTTTTTTGTTTTGTTTTTTTGCTCAAGACTAGCACTTGACCACTTAAGCCACAGCTTCACTTGCAGCTTTCTGTTGGTTAATTGGAGATAAAGTGTCTCACAGACTTACTTTCCCTGGGCTGGCTTCAAACTGCAGTCCCCAGATCTCAGTCTTGTTAGTAGCTAGGATTATAGGGACAGTTTTGTATAAATCTAATTTTATACTTTATCTTTTTATCTCTCCTCTAAAGAAGCCATTTAAAGAACCAGTCATTAGTAAAACTTCTCTGCCCCCAAACACCTCAAATTTCGGATTAAAAACAGTGTTTTAATGGTATCTATAAGAACTTTAAAGGAGTTATGGGGGGTAGTAATATTTGTGAATGAGTAGTTAATAAGGGGAACATCTTATTTAACATCTTTTTCATATTTTCTACATAATCTTTAGCAGAGTACAAAGTGAAAACCGAACCAGAGTGTAGTTTTCCTCCTTTTTTCCTAATTGTTCTCATTTTAAGCTCACCGCTTACAATGTTTGTGCTGAAAGGGCACCTGGGATGATTGAATCTTTGATTATATGAGTCAAGGAACTAGGGACTAAAATATATGAGGAAGACAAATTCAGTTATCCCTCAGTATCCACAAGGGAAAGGTTTAGAATATGAACACATATACAGAGTCCAAACTCTGCAGATGGCCAAGTCTCTTATGTAAATGATGTAGTATTTGGTAGAACCTATATACATCTTCCTGTGTACTTTGAATCATCTCTAGATGAACTGTATGTCTAATACAGGGTAAATAGCTATTATAATATATTTTTAGGGAATAAGAAGAAAAAGGGTCTGCACATGTTCTATACAGATGTGATTTTTCCCCCCCTAATATTTCCAATTCAAGGTTGGTTGAATCTGTGAACAAGAAGACTGTAGGTCTGGAGGATCAACTGTGACAGCAGGCTAGTATCCAACTCAGTGTAGTGATCTGTGCATTGGATTCTACGCTGTCTCTGATAAACTATATACTCATTCTGGTGTCTATCTGTTTCATTTTGAGGATTCCACCGAACATTTAAAGATTGAAAAAACTAACTCTAAAGAGAACATGGAAGGAAGAAGGGACAGGTTTTAGAAATTAGTAACATAAGTGAAGAGACTCTGAGACCAGAGCATTTAAACAATCTTCAAGGGCTATGATAGTTTTTAATAATTGTTTCATGAACAGTAGTCTTATTTGGGAGAAACACTTAATTTTTTTATAAGCTCTTCACGGGGGTAGATTAGGACTTTTAAGCTCAGCTTTATAGGTTTAGTGTTTGTCATCCAGTCTACCTTATTTTTACTACTCATTTTGCTGATTTATTATATAAAGGATTACTTAGGGGTAGAGAATTCATAGTATGTGTTCAACAGTTTTAAAACAATTGTCAAGTTTCCTGAGCCTTGTATCATTTAATGTAATTATTGATTTTAGGAAGAACATTTTTCTAAGATTAGTAAATATGTAAAACATGCCTTTTAAAAATAGTTGTTATATTTGTCAACTGTGTATTACTGATGCCTGTTTGAAAAAGGAAAAAAAAGGACTAGAAAAATGTAACTAGATGAAACTCAGGGGTAAGGTGCTTACCTAACATGTATAAGACCCTAACCTTCCACTCTCCCCAACACCAAATTGCTAGAATCCTTGTTTTAGGGTCATTTTTTTTAAGCTGGTAAGACTATGGCTTCTTTTTCTCCTGGTTTGACAACCTGATGTTTCCAAAGCACTATACGTCACTATTCTTGAAAATTATGGTTATGCTTTTATTCAGCATTTGCAGCAAATATTTACTGAAAATCACTTGTGTGCTAGAGATCTCTTTTAGCAATAATAAAATACTCAACAACTTAAATGGCTAACAAATGGGAAGGACGAAATGTATTTCTTTCACTGATAAACTCTATTTCCTGGAGATTTGGTTTAAAGACTTGAAAGTCTTAAACTAGGCACCGTTTATTATCTCTTAGAAATTATAATCTAGAGAATAAGACAAAACTAGAAGTGATTCTTTGGTTGCAAATTGTCATAGTTGTAGCATGTGGTGTGAAGAGAAACATATAAGGACTTGGGAGGTTATAGTAAGAGGGCCAGTCTAAGGTACTATAGAACAGTGAAAATGATGCTGTGGAAATACGACCTTTAACATAGCATATCTATGTACATTATTAAGGGAAGACTACATTATAAAGCAGTGTAGTTAGCATTTTACTGATGCATGTAAAAATATACCGGAGAAAAAGTATAGAAAAGTACAGAATGTTAGTCATGTGATTGTTCAAGTAAAGAGACAAGTATGTTTGTAATTATCTCTTTTTTTCCCTAAGATTTTCTACAGTCAGTATGCATTACTTGCATTAATAAGAAAAATAGGTCATCTGTAGTCTGTGTCCTTGAAGAGCTTGCATTCTGGTGAGGAAGACAAAATACTGAGACAAATAATGACAATGCAGTGTAGAACGTTCTGTATATACTAGCCCCCTGATTCCTAAGAACACAGACTGCTGTTGGGAGGAGAAAAATAAGACAATCTGATGGTAGGACTGGTACCACCATTATATTAATTTTCAATTGATGTAATAACAAAGTACTACAAACTAAAGTATTAAAACAATGCAAGTTCTATAAATCAGAAGTTTGTACACAGCATTGCCTAGCTGGTTTTCTGCTTTCATAAGGCTATAATCCTTTGTTTTATGGCTTTAGGGAATGAATTTCCTCTCAAGCTCATTTAGACACTAAGCATTCAGTTCTGTATGGTTAAAGGACTAATGACCCTTGTCCTTGCTGACTCACAGGTTAGAATCATCCTCAGCTTTTAGAGTCACCCTAAATATTCTATAGTGTGTGGTTCATGACCCCTTTCCTCCAATGCCATTGGGGCAAACCCTTCTCTGAAGCAAATCCATCTCTATGCATCTCTGTCTTTTCTTCAGGACAGCTTCTTTGTCCTAGATTATGCTTTTTTTTTTTTTTTTATTTTGGTCGGTCATGGGGCTTGAACTCTGGGCCTGAGTGCTGTCCCTCAACTCTTCAGCTCAAGGCGAGCACTCTACCACTTGAGCTACAGCGCCACTTCCAGTTTTTCTGGTTGTTTATTGGAGATAAGAGTCTTAGGGAGTTTCCTGCCCGGGCTGGCTTTGAACCATGATCCTCAGATCTCCGCCTCCTGAGTAGCTAGGATTACAGTGTGAGCCACCAGCACCCAGCGTAGATTATACTTTTGTTTGAAGAGCTTCAGCCAACAATCGTAAGGCTTAGGGAATATTAGACTGGGAGTTCAGTTATGGGGCTTATATTCTGTCTGGGAAAGTTAACTAAAGAAGGTCTCTGGAAGGAGGATACGTATAATGGTCATCAGAGGGAAACTGGAGAATGCAAAGTCCTTTGTGGGCTTTGGGCTGAGAGGCAACTCCAGGATTCCATCTAATGAGGGTGGGATTCTGCTGGAAGGTCATGTTCCATTCTTGTTGGTAGAGAAAAGTGTTGGCTGGATCCATAGCTTACAATTTTTGCAGGGGTCAAGCTAAAGCCAGGGGAAGACTGACCCATATAGGAAGGAGCTCGTGGCTCTGCCTTGAGGAGTACAGAAGCTAAGAAGAGGAGAAGCAATACACCTATCCATTATGTTAATACTTGAATTGTAGCAATCTACCCAGTGTGACAGAGGAATTCTTCAGTAGTTAATATAATAATCTTAACCTTTGAGGATTCTGGCTTTGTTTTGAGGGAATGCAGCACCTCTCACAGCTTAGATGGCTATGAAAATGAACAACCTGGATAGAAATCTCACATGAACTCAAATTTGTAGATTTATTATTCCCCAAGTTGATAAGCATTCAGAAGGAGTAACATTTATGTCATTCAAACTGAAACTTGGTGTATTACACATGCAGTTTTCCCTAAAATCTTCAGTTCTCCCATTGAATGTATTAAAAGTTATAGTTTTTAGATTCTCAGAAGGTGAATTTGTAGGGGCATCTTTAGAAAATATTTTTGTGATCACACTATTCTTCCATTTGATTTTTTTATGTCTGTATAAAGGTAACAGCAGTACTGCTAGTGAATTGACCACTGCCTGTGGACAGTTCTAGCTATGGATAATGCTAGGACAATTTGAAAAAGAAATCCACTATATATTTAGAAGATGCAGGAGTTGAAAACCAAAATGCATTATAGATGTTAAATAGGGAAGTGATAAGCTACTTACCAGAATTAGATGACAAGAACACAGCTAGGCAAGGATGGAGGATGACTAGGTTTTCTCTGTGTTGTGTAACTAGATGTCTACTTGCCTAGTGTAGATTATTAGCTCATACACACACTCAAACTAGACTATGGATTGGTCCCAGGTTAACCTGATATCTGTAAAGATTTTAAATAGCTTTTGTCATTGTACATAATCTCATAATGACCTTTATAATCTTCTTTAGATAATTATTAACCACTTCAACTATGAATTTTATAATCATAGCCTTGTCACTTTTCTGGGTGTGTGAGTTAAGGATACTTGAGAAGTTAGAATACATACAGTCCACACACAAATACTCTGACACCAATCACAAGTTCAGAGTTCAGCAATGACTCTTAGGCTCAATAATTTGCCAGAAAGACTCATAGAACTCTCTGAACATTACTATATCCATGCTAAAGCAATGACAATGAAATGACACAGATTAAAACACACCAAGAATAGGAGTACATAGAACTTCTCTGTTCTTGGCTATGGGGAGAGTGGAGCAGTGGCGGACTGGCACGTTACCTGGCTGTGCTAATTTCCAACACAGAGAAATGAAAATGATTTTCCTGAAATCACATGAACACAGATGCCATCTTTTTTTTCTACCATTTCTTTAAATAAGTAATTGTAACTAATCATGTAAAATAGATAAACTAAACATATGTGATCCATCAGAGAAGGAAAAAATAGTATTATTTACCAACGACTGAGGACAAGAAGATGCAACAAAAACCTTGGAATAAGTACTTAAATTAAACATTAAACAACACATGTATAAGTAAGTTGGGTTATTTTATTATTATACAGAAAGTTTAATGAAAAAGATAATGCTTTCTAAGTAAAATTATATATATGGCTAAATAGAGAAAATGATAATACTTTAATAGAAAGAAAACAAATAATGCAGATCTACTCCAGGTGGCTAATCTTTTTTTCTTTTCTTTTTTCTTTCTTTCTTTCTTTCTTTTTTTTTTTTGTCAGTCATAAGACTTGAACAGTGCCTGGGCATTGTCTCTGAGTTTTTTTGCTCAAGGATAGTGCTCTGCCACTTTGAGCCACAGCACCACTTCTGGTTTTCTGGTTTAATTGGAGATGAGTCTTATGGACTTTCTTGCCTAGACTGGCTTTGAACCATGATCCTCAGATCTCAGCCTTTTGAGTAGCTAGGATTATAGGCATGAGCCACAGTGCCTGGTGGGTAATCTTAATGTAATAAAAATGATAATTCTAAAAAATTTAACTTATGGAATTACTATATTATAGAACCAGTTAGGATCTCAATAGTATGTTGAAGTAAACTTGATTAATAGTATAAATCACAAAGAAACAGGAAAAAATTTTCAGAGAGAAATGTTTCTGAATTAATCTTGCTCACAAAATAATTTAAGAGGAGCAGAATTAGAAACATATGCTGTAAGACAATGAATTGGTGAATTTAGTTATCCACTACATATGCAGAAGAGATTAGACCAGAAATCTAGGCTAAGTTACTGATGTTAAGCAATCAGTAAACTGTAAACTCTCAGGCTTTGAAGGCATAAAATGAAACATACAAGAAAACAAAACTTGTGGATTTCACTAGAGCTTTTTTGTAAGTCCAAAAGCATCTAGACATATGCTGTATATCATGTGTATGAGCTGTTTGTAAGGCATCAAGAAATATTGGACACTTTGAACTTTGTATGTGTGTACCCCAGATAAAAAAGATAGCTTTCTCTTGATTCTAGTTGATGTTTGACATGTAGGTAGAGGAGCCTTTGGGTGCTAATTTTTCAAGAGAACCCCAACAGATTTGTTGGTAGGTAGAAGAGTAGGAGAGGGGCAAAGACCCCAACTTTCTGATAATGAATGTTGGCAGATAGTGTACTGGCCAAATATGAGTGTGGGAGTGATAAGTTCCTAGGTGAATAAAAATTACATAAATGTGGTTGTCATTATTCAACTAGTAAATATGGGCTTTAGAGGGAATCAAAAGAATTTTTTCCATTCTAGGCCAAAAGTTGTACCAGGTACATTAACCATACTACCTGAATTGATTAGTTACAGTGATAGAAACAAGATAGCAAAACCAGTTGTGTCTTAATACATAGGAAATCAAGAAAAATGAAACCTGTTTAGTGCAATCAGTGTTTAGCAAAAAATGTTTGATTGAATGTTAATATGAAGAAAGCCACATTTAGATCTTTTTAACTCTCTTTTCACACTTCATTTCAGATGAGGTAAATATTTTCAAATGAATATTATACCTATCTTTATTGAGAGATGAGAGTTTATACATTGTTGGAGTCATAGAGAAATTAAATAATACCAAGGTTGGCATGTTTAATTATGAGACAGTTTTATTCTTTCATGTACAGATAAGAACACTAATGAAAACAGCATTTGCAGTTTTTCTGTGATAGGTAAAACTTAGGCAACTGGGGATTTGGGGAGATAGATGGATCAGACAGACGGATGGATGGACTTTACACTGTTGAAAACAAGACTAATATTATTTCGCCAGAAAAGTTCCATTTGTAATATAAACTTAGTGGTACCCACTTTCAGGGTGTTTTAGAAGAACAAATGTGACAATGATATAAACTGTGTAACAACATCTGGCTTTGTAAAGTTAACTATTATTTATTATAATCATCTTCATGTTCCTCTAATTCTGAAGTAAGTTTCAAAGTTGCTTATCAAAGCTTCTTTTCTAACATGCCTATTTTAACCAACTTTGCATATATGTCATTTATAAAGTACTTTCCATATTCTGTCTCATTGATTGCTGTTGTATCCCTGGGAGATACAAGAATGACTGGACACAAGAATAGGTCTGTGAAAAGATGTTCAACATCATTTTTTTATCAAGAAAATGCAAATCAAATTGCAATGAGTTACCTCTTACATCTCCTAAAATAAGTATAATAAAAAGGCAGTTTCAAATGAGATTACGGAGAAATTGGAGTCCCTGTACATTGCTGATATGAATGTAGAATGATATGTCTTCTCTGGTAGAAGTCTTGCTCTTCCTCAGATATTTCACACAGGTACCATTTTACGTAGTAATTCCACTCCTAGTGTCCACCCCCAAAAGTAAAAATATATGTCCACACAAAGACACAAGAATTTCAATGGTATTATCCATGGTAGCTCTGAAGGAGTAATAGCACGTGTGCATCAAGTGATGGCTGAACAAACAAAACAGTGTATTCATACAATGGAATATTACCCAACCAGAAGGTGGAAGGAAATGCTGGTACATGCTAGAGCATGATAAATGTTGGAAGCAATATATTAAGTAGAAGAAGCCAGCATGTGAAACAGCATGTCCAAAACAGGCACATTTATTTAGGGAAAAAAGACATTAATAATTGCCTGCGACTGATGACCTCTAGTCTCAGCACTTGACAAGCTAAGGTTGAGGATCCTTTCAAGCCCAGGAGTTTGACATGAGCCTGTGTAACATAATGAGAACTCTCTTTCAAAGCAAAACACACTGTTTCACATTTTATATAGGTAAACTTTGTGATGTGCTAATTATGTCTTAGTAATTAACTGAGTAATTAACAATTAGTCTTAGTTTTTTGCTAGAGATAAAATGGTCTCTTGCTATTGGCTTATAACACATATTGTTAATATGTATCAATAATCAACTTTTGAGAGGACTCTATAGACAGTATCCTTGGTTTTGAAGTATTCTTCAGTTAACTGGACTGAATAGAAAAAAAATTAAATCTCTTTTGTAGCTCTTCAGGGGAAAATTTTTTTTTTATTTTGGTTGGTCCTGGGGCTTGAACTCTGGGCCTGGGCGCTGTCCCTCAGCTCTTCAGCTCAAGGCAAGTACTCTGCAACTTGAGCCACAGTGCCACTTCTGGTTTTCTGGTGGTTTATTGGAGATAAAGAGTTTCACAGACTTTCCTGCCCAGGCTGGCTTTAAACTGCAATCCTCAGATCTCAGCCTCCCAGAGTAGCTAGGATTACAAGCATGAGCCACCAGTGCTTGGCTTATGAAATGTTTTGAAAAATATTTCACGTATGTTCCTGTCTCAGTTTAGTAAAGAAAACATAGTTTATGATCAATGATTCTTCCTAGCATTTTTTTTCCTGTGTATATGTATAAGGAGGGACAGATTTTGTAACTAAATAGGAGAATTGTGTAGCTGAAAATTGAAACTTGGTTTTCCTCTCACTTTTCGGGTTGCAAGCCTTTGTTTTTCAATATTAGTATATTATGTGCCTCAAACTCAAACTGTAAGTTGGACATACTCTTTATCCCTCTATATTCTTGAATCCTTGTCCCTTTTTTTTTTTTTTTTGGTTGTGGGGCCTGAACTCTGGGCCTGGGCACTGTCCCTCAGCTCTTCAGCTCAAGGCTAGCGCTCTACCACTTGAGCTACAGTGCCATTTCCTGTTTTCTGAGTGTTTTATTGGAGATAAGAGTCTCACGGACTTTCCTGTCAGGGCCGGCTTTGAACTGTGATCCTCAGATCTCAGCTTACTGCGTAGCTAGGATTACAGGCACAAGCCACCAGCACCCGGCTTTTTTTTTTTTTAAGACAGTGTATAGCTCAAACTGGCCTTGAATTTATATCGTTCTGATTCCTGTCTTTTTTTTTTTTTTTTTTTAGCAAGATTACAAACCAGAATGCTTTAGGCATCCTGGTGTGAATTGCTGCTCAGCATCATCTTATCATGTTTAATTTTTCCCTTTTCCTCCGTCTGTAATCAACCATCAAGTTTTCACAGTTGTGCATCAATACTTTTGAAATCTACTTCTTTTCATTCCCATTCGAATCACCTTTGTCCAAGTTATTGTTTCTTGGTAGAAATCCTGTATGCTCTTGACCAATCTCCTTACTTTCTCTTTTAACCAACTCTGATTTATTCTGTAAGTTCAACTAGTGAATTCCCACTGGCTTCCTAGTGTCTTCAGGATGAATTCCAAACTTGCTAACATCTTTAGTACCGCTTCTAGGGCCTACCTGATCTAGCCCTAGCTTGTCTATTGGACCGCCTACCTCTGTCTTTCTTCAGTGTCCACATTGGCTAGGTCATTGTCTTTCTTTTCTCAGCTGTGCCACACACTCTCACCTTTATGCCTTTGCACCTTGTATTTCTTCCCTGTTGCCACACACTTTCCTCCATATCTACTTATCTCATTTTTAGTTCATGACTTTAGATATCCCTTCTCTGGATATCTACTGTATTTCTCTATTGGTGAGACCCATTTGATGCCTCCCCTAGCATTTGCTTTCCCTGCGACAACATTTGTAGTTTATAACCATCTTTCTTCCTGTGGAATGGGAATCCTAGGAAGGGAGATAATAGTTTATATCTTCTTATTTATTGTTGTTGTATCTCTAGTACTTAGCCCTGCATCTGGCAGAGGAGATGCTTAATAAATTTCTGTTGAATAAATGAGCCTATTTCTGTCTACCTGAAATATCTTCTTCCCTACCTTCCTCAGTCAGTCTCACTTGGCAATTACCATCTATTAATAAATTAATAAAATCAGTAAACATTTATGGAGCTCCTTCTTCATTCCAGTCAGTAAGGATATAGTGATGAATTAAATCATCACGTATCTCTGCCCTCCTGGAGTTAATCTTTTACTCATAGAGACAGATATTAAGAAGATAAATAAAGAAAATACATAGGGTGTGGAGGAAAATCCTGAGGGCAAATAAAGCAGGAAAGATAGAAAAAAGTGTGTCCAAATAGAGAGCTGTGATTTTCAACATGGTAGCCAGGCAAGTCTTCACTGAGATGTGACTTTTGAATAAAGACAAAATAAAGAAGAGAGTTACCTTCTTGATATCTAGAGGAAGGAATTCCAGGCAGATAGTGGAAAAAGCCTTAAAGTATATGCCAGAATGTTTAAGGAATAGAGAGGGGAACTAGAGGAAGGCTAAGAGATGAGATATGGGAGAAGAAAATATTCTCTGAGTATTACTTGCCTTAATTTGATCCATGGGCATCTTCCACAGTGTAAGATTGTTTCAGCATTCAGAGCTATCAATTACCAGAGAAGGGCTTTGAAAGTTTCTCTTCTTAAATCAAGGGCCACAGAAGTGCCAACATAGCAAGGCTACAGTGCTGGTCAGGATTCAGTTGCTTCTTTGGGAATTGGAGCAACTTGACCCTGGGCTTTATTTCTTACTGTCATTAGGTTGGGAAGGCAGTGAGGATGTGGTGCTGCTGTCATTATCCTCATGTGTCGGGTTTTCTGCAGCTTACCTTTGTCTTTCTTTTGTTCTCTAGTTTGTTGTAGTTGATTTTCTGCTGCTTTCATAGAGTACCTAAAACTGGGTAAATAATCAATAGAACTTTCATGTGACTCATAGTTGTGGAAGATGGGCAGTCCAACATGAAAGGGCTGTATGTGATGAAGGCCTTCTTGATGTTTCAATATGGCAGGTGAGTGGGGAGGAGGATGAGAATGAGCATGTGTGAACATACAAGAAGCCTAAAAGGATCCTTTCCATTAGGACCCCCCGCCTCCTGCAGCAACTAACCATTCTCCTGATAATAGATTAGTCTATTCGTGAGGGCCATGCCTACCAACTCCTTAAGTTCCCTCCTCCTGATGTTGTAACAGCTACAGATTTCAACATGAGTTTTTGAGGAAACATCCAAACCTTATCCATGTCCATGTAATGTAGGGACAACACCCTCCATTAAGCCACTAGAGTTCTAGTATTTTAGACAAATTGCCACTCTTAACTTGTTTTTCTGTCTCTATCTTTAGCTTTGGTGCAGAAAGTTGGCACCAATAAGTTTTAGTTAATTATATGCTGTAGTTGGTTGGAGTGGGTTAGTTTGGGTTTGATCCACTTTGGTGTGCCGGCTTCACAGTTTGTTGTAATATAAGATAGCTTTTCTGTTGTACTCATTACCTTGCTAATATAACTGTAACCCCTTTGTACAGTATTTTTACAATAAAAATATATATTAAAAAAAGATGAGATGACTGGACTTGGTTTTCTGGCAACAGCCTGCCCGTCTCCGGTCCCCACATACTCCAGAAATACGGAAGTACCACCTTTAAGCAGAACTCCACTGTGGGTATACATCCCAAGACTCTCAGTTGTCTATACTTAGTAATAGCAGAAGCCGCTGCTATGCCATGTTTTCCCTTCTGGTGATTCACTAACAGCAGCAAACTCTGTAGAAAGAGACTATAAATTGTAAATTGATACAAGGTAATAATTGGGAAAATGATCAGTCCATTTTCATTCCCCTCTGGGGAAGACACGTGTCAGGCATCACTAAAGCAGAAGGCAACGGAAGGATTTTTTTTCCAGCCAGCTTTCCGGCTTTAGTGCTGCAGTGCTTCCATCCTGATTAGAGAGGAGAGAAGCCAAATTCGGCAGGAGGCGGCCAGCAGACCTAGTATCTGCTTGCCACCTCTTGCTCCAAAAAGCCTTGCCGCAGAGAGTTGCCATGGCAGCAGGAGGCAATTTAATGGCAAAGGCTCAACTCTTGAGCAGTGCCGCTGTGCCCCAGCCATTCCCTCTGGCCTTCAACCCAAGAGGCTGGGTATATTACCAGGGCATCACTGTGCTGTGGATGTTTTGCGTGCACATTGTCTAATGGAGTAGAGTGCACAATCCTTCCGATTCTAAGGATGGCTACCTCTTCTATCCTAGATGCTTTTTGGTGCATAGCTCTTTGATGTGGGATCTTATAGTCAACCTTATCAGATTATTTGCAGTCCCTTAAATATGCTCTTTCATGCCTCTGTGCTTTTAGGCATGCAGTTTCCCCTGCCTAGCTGCTCCCTTCCCCATCTGTCTGGAAAATTCCTACTCAATTTCATACTGCCTCTTCCTCTTAATGCTTCTGCTAGTTCCTTTTCCTCCTGCTGTCTCCACCTTACCCTGAGTCACATCGTTTTGCAATGGCTTGTGTTTTTGCCTCTTGTTTTATAATCTGTAAATGACTTATATTCAAAACTGTGTTTTGTAGATTTTGTATTTGTATTATTTACTCCTGGGGTAAGCCTTTGTTAAATGAATGAAATGTTTTTTGTCGTATCATCTTGTTACATCCTCTTCACTCAAGTGAGATTCCACAAAGAGGATGATGGCACTATCTCACCTACAGGGGGGCTGTGTCTGCTCTGGGAGTTAGCCAGCTGACCATCAATCTGTCACTACCCTCCACTGCATATCTCTCGCTTTCCCATTTGAATTGGAAGGAGTAACACTTGAGAGTTAGTCACCATTGGGTCAAGTTAGGCTAGTTACCTACCCAGCTTCTAAATTAATTCCCATTGCTCAAACTAGGATGGTGAGGACAGAGCTCAAGATGCTTAGGAACTTAAAGTAAATTCTTGGTAAATCTTATTCATTTTCCCCCTTTTATCATTGATGAAATAGATGTTTAAATTAGATTTAACCCTTCTTGGGCATTATAAAATTGAATTTCACCTCCTCTGAGCATAGCTTTTAAAGTCACCTCTTTTTGTAGCCGCTGTCCCCTGACCTGAGCCTCTCTCTTATTGCATTGCCCTGTTTTCCTCTTTGGTGCAGCTGTCCTCTTGCTTACTGTGTGAACAGAAAACTTTCCTTAGCCATCCTCCTTTTCCTGCCTCATGGACATAATTTGTTATTGTGTTTCAAAACTTTCAACTTCAACTGATTTTTGCTTTTTTATTTTCCTGAAGTACTCAATTATCAGATGTATTTGCATGCCCTACTTGCTGCCCTCTGTAGTGCTTGTTTTGCAGTGTGGTCTAAGCATTTTTTCCCCTATTCTCATCTCAATTTTAAGTTCAAAGCTTGCACGGAGTGTTTTACAATTCCTTTTGCAAATGTGTTCTTTGTATTGTGTGATCATGCTGTGAGCATGTTGTATGTGCCAATGCCTGCAGGTGTCTAACTGTTCAATTTCTGGGCTATTTTTCTTTTACGGCTTCTCATCCTTTTTTCATTCCCACTTTTGGTATTTTATTCATTCTAGTTCTTCTAAAGGATGTGAAACTTAAACAAAGCTGTTTCCAAGTTATTAATAGGTCTGAGAAAAGTTCCACTGAGGACAGCAATGCAAAACTTGCTTCTAAGTTAGATATGGATTATTTATGACATTGGTTCTCTATCTTGGAAGGATGGGACTCAGAATCCAGAATGTATAATCAAAGTTGCCAGGGAAGCTTTTGCAAAATTCATGTGTCCCCTTTCTGTCCCCACCATTTGCCTTGGGGGTGGGAGATTGTTGAGAAACCTTCCTAAAATGTTCATTCTCGGGTTGAAAAACACTCATCCCCAGTCTTCAATCAGTTAGTTACAATATAGCATTTCCCCCTTTTCTTCAGGGTATGTCCTAAGACCTGTGTGCATACCTGGAGCCACAGACAGTTCTGAACTCTATACGCATATTTTCCTATGAACACATACCTATGGTGAGCTTTATAAATTAGGCAAGTTAGATAGCACCAGTAACTCATACTTGTAATCCTAGTTACTCAGGAGGCTGAGATCTGAGATTGCAGTTTGAAAATTGCCCAGGCAAAAATGTTTGTGAGATTCCTATCTCCAGTTAGCCAACCTACAGCTGAAAACAGAGCTGTTGTTTAAGTGGGAGAGCACTAGCCTTGAGCAAAAAGCCAAGTGAGAGCTCAAGGCCTTGATTTCATGGCCAAGTACTAGCTCGCATGTGTGTGTGCGCACGCACACACACACACACACACACACACACACACATACACACACACACATAAGTAATAGATTAAGAGCAACTAATTATAAAATAGAAAAAATTACAGTACTATGCTGTAGTAAGGTATTTTAGTTGTATGAATTTTTTTAGTCTGGAGTTTTCCATTTAATATTTTTTGGCTTCAGTTTATCATAGGTAATAGAAACTACCAATAAGAGAAAAGACAGTAATCCAGTCTGCCAATGTCATGTTTATTTAAGAATTGGTTATTTATTTTGTTGTCAGAGCATAAAATTATTATATTTTGGAAAATGAAATGAAAACTGGAATTAATGTAAGGATTTATTTATGTGTCTCAAGGAATTTTCAAATTAAGAGACAAATACTACAACTTCGGTGATTTATAAGTGTACTTAACAGTTATGACATAATTATGTACTCAGGTTGCCATAGATGAATTTCAGAATGCTCAAAGGAGAAAATGAAAATTTAATAACTGAATAGTAAAGTTATTAATAGTATTTGTAGGAAATATTTTAAGAATAAGCAGAATGGAAATGGAGGGTGAAACTTAGAAAGACTATGTTTGAATTTTTTTTTTTATTGTAAGAATACCATCCAGAGGAGTTACAATTACATGGGCAAGATAACGAGTACATTTCTTATCAAGTATTGGTGCCTCCTCTTTGTTTCCCCTTCCCATCCCTTCCCATACTCCCTCCCCTCCCGACACCTGATTTGAATTTGTTTTTTGACACAAACTAGCTCTCTTGGACCAGTGGTTATTTCTATGGGACCTCAGTTTTATTGTCTGTACAATGGGAATGATATCTATCTTAAGATTTGTTGTGAGGATTTAGCAGTGTGAGAGGACCCAATACCTGATTATCTAATAAGTGTCAACAGAACTGCATATGTGACTCTAGATTGCACACATCTGTGACTGTATGTGGAGAGAAATGAATCTAGTGTCTTACATTGTGGGTGGAGGGAAATTATGGAGTATGAACGTGTGTTTGTATGTTTGTGAGCACACATTTCTGAAAATATCATTGAAAATTATACTTCAGTTTTATTTCTTAGGGATTTCCCAAAACCATATGCAGAAGCTTAAAAAGTGTGGAGTTAATTTGGTGTGCATATAGTCATGGTGGAATTCTTCCCACTCTCCTATTTTCTTTTTGATGGGCCAGTTTTGGAGGCTACTTAATTTTATCAAGACTAATCTCCTAACAGTTGCAAACACTCCTATGTACATTTTTCCTTCCAAAGGAAAACTAACTATTAATTAAAGTATTATGTTTTTATGCCCCCGAGTATTAGTCAAAGTATTATGTTTTTATGCCCATATCCAAAAGTGTTAAGTGCTTTATTATCAAATGTGAAATTTTTAGACAAATCATTTAATAATATGAATCACTGAGTATATATTATGTCAAGTGCTTTGTGTACCTCATCAATAACTTTAAAGCAAAATATAAAATAAGTGGTATGCAGTTCGATGAATAAGGAAATTGAGTCTAAGAATGATACATATATTCCCCCAAATCAGAGACCTACTGAGAAAGAGAACTAGAAGCCAGCATCAGTGGCACATGCCTGTAATCTCAGCTGCTTAGGAGGTTGAAGCAGGAAGATTTCAAGTTTGTGGTTAATCAGATATTGTCTCAAAGAGAGATAGCATGGTATAAGTTGCTGCCAAATAACTAGTAAAATCATAGGAATGTGTCTTAAGGTATAAAATAAACCCAGCGGGGGGTGCTTTGGGTATTAGAGAAGGCAGAAGCCTTCAGGACAATGACCTACTTCCAAATGGTTGTCATTAATCTAGCCTAGGATCAACTGTAAAGCCCTTAAACCCTCTGGCTTTCTTTCCTTTTCCTCAAGCCTGTTTTATTTTTTTAATTTTTAAAAATTTTTCCCCTGTCATGTGATTTCTCCATATTTCTCAGCTCCTCTTCTCCAGCCCAGTTCACTGCCCAGTTCCCACCCCAAATACAAATGCACCACATTGTGAGGATTAAATGAATAATATCTGTGGAAGTTTAGTGCCTGATACCTAGAAAATAGCTAATACGTGTTGGTTACTATTATATTCGTTGTCAGCATTAATAGTAGTGTTAGTAGTGGTATGCAGTAGTGATTAATCCAAAGGTTTTATGACATCCTTCTCAAGGACCTTATTGTTCCCTGTCCAAATCTGGTTTTGAGCAGTTCATTGCATTGGGTTCCAGGACATTTGGAAGGGAATTAAGGGAATGCTTGCTTCCATCATCCAAAGATTGCCAGAAACAGTTCTCCCTGTCCATATTACCTCCTTGTCATCAGCCTTGGAAACTGCCCACTTTTAAGTCACAGCTTTTTTTGTCTGGCTTCTTCCTGTTATCTGTGTGGAACATTAATGGTTTGGGATTGACAGTAAACCTTTTGCGGGGGGGGGGGGGGGGGGGGGGGGGAGGGAGGTGGCGTGATTATACTCTAGTTTATATCTGCTGTCCCACTGTATTCTTCCTCCCTACTTCATCTGCAAAGGACTCTCTGGTACCCTCCCCACTCTCTTGTGTACTTTTTGATTTTCTTTTGTCTATTCCAGAACATGTATTGACTTTACCTTTTGCTTTTTAGGTTCTTTCCCCCACCAAATATTTATATTTGTTTATATTTCCTGATATATATTTGGGTCATATTGTGGAAAAGGGTGTTAACAGATTTACGAGTTTGTAAAAGTTACGTGGAATCAGGGTTGGAGGGCCTTGACTTATGTAGTGTTTGGGTTTTTTTTTTTTCCTCCCACTTCCTTCTTTGACTTGCAGTTTTACACTTAGTTATCTCATCTAAAGGTGTTCAGCATTCACTTTCTTATTGAGCCCATGATAGCATCTGCAATCATTGTCATCTCTTCAAGCTTACCGTGCTAAAACTCTATTACACAGGTGATTTCTAGTTAATCTCTGCTCTTCAAAAAAATAAAGATACAGAGGGGATAATTTAAGATTTAGGGGTTACTTTATCTTATACATCTTTTTATAAGTAGTTTTTTGCTGCATTCGTTATTATTCAGAAGTAATCTTCATGTTTTTCTAGAAAGTGGGAATTCTAGAAAGTAAAAGAAAGAAAATAAATTTAACACCCAGAAATGACTGAAGTATAGTTGTATTTTTTATACTTATCATTCAACTTTATATATTCACTTCCATATAATTAATTAATATACAATACATTATATTTATGTGTTCATTTAGTAATTATACATTCATATAATTAGAGTATATAATTTATATAAAAACTGTAATTCATGCTAGATATTTTGTTAATTTTTTGGTATAAATTTGGCAAAACAAACTAGAAAAAAATCATTTCTCATGATAAAACATGTCTGTGCAGGGCTGGGATTGTGGCTTAGTGGTAGAGTGCTTGCCTAGCATGTATGTAGCCCTGGGTTCGACTCCTCAGTACCATATGAACAGAAAAAGCCATAAGTGGTGTTGTGGCTCAAGCAGTAGAGTTCTAACCTTGAGCAAAAGAAGCTCAGGGACAGTGACCAGGCCCTGAGTCTAAGCCCCAGGGCTGGCAAAAATAAAAATAAAAAACAAAAAAAAAATGTATGTGCAAATTATAAAAATATAGATATTAGAAAAGTTGATTATGAAAACATGGAGTCCTTCAATTATGCCACTGTTAATATTTACAAGTAGTTACTTTCTACAAGTTCACACCTGATTAGATTTATCAAGTGTTTATTGTGAAGGCACGCCAAGGAGATGTTCTTTGCTTCTAGGTTTAGTCAAATATATGGTGAATCAGAATGTGTTTTGCCAAATAATATCTCAGTTTTTCTCTCTATGCTTTAGGTATGTGTTCTTTTTGGATCCTTGTAATCTGGACTTGATAAACCGGAAGATCAAGTCTGTAGCACTCTGTGTAGCAGCATGTCCAAGACAAGAATTGAAAACCTTGAGTGATGTCCAGAAGTTTGCAGAGATAAATGGTGAGATTCTAGGCCATTCAGACCTACACTCAACCATTCCCACTGTTAAATATTATCTATGTGCATTCTAGCATAAATTTTGTTCTAGTATTGAATATGTCATCAAAGAACCTTTAAAAGAAGTGATTTTATATTTCCTAATTTAAAAATACTAGAATCAAACTAGGGAGCTAGTTTAAACTCTGGATTTTACAGAAATAGTGCTGTGCATTCAGAATGCACAGCACTATTTCTCCTGCCACTCAGAAGCTGAGGCAGGAGAATCACTTGAAATGAGTTCAAGGGAAGCCTTTGCAGCACACCAATATTTCATCTCAAAGAAAAGAAGAAAAATAATACTGCCACAGGCACCTGTGGCTCACATCTGCATTCCTAGCTACTCGGAGGCTAAGATATGAGGATTGTGGATTAAAGCCAATCTGGACTGGAAAGTCAAGAGACTCTTATCTGTAATTAATCACCAAGAAGCAAGAAGTAAAGGTATGTCTCAAATGACAGAGCTCTGGCCTTCAGGAAAACAAAACAAAACAAAACTCAGGGAGAGCCCCCAGGCCTTGGTGCAACCCCTAAAATGGGAACAACAACAACAAAAAGGAGTATTTCGCACCTTTACTCACAGAGCAAAACAAAATAAACTGGCTGGATTTCTGCATCCCTCCAAAGAAGTTTTGACTGAGTAGGTTTCCAGGCTCTAGAAATTTACCTTTTTTTTTCTTAATATGTCAGGTGATTTTAAAATAGCCTATTGAAAGCTGGATATCTGTGGCTCATGCCTGTACTATAATCCTAGCTACTCAGGAGGCTGAGAGCTGAGGATGGCGGTTCAAAGCCAGCCCAGGCAGGAAACTCTGTGAGACTCTCTCCAATTAACCACCAGAAAACCGGAAGTAGTGCTGCGGCTCAAGTGGTAGAGCACTCACCTTGAGCTGAAGAGCTGAGTGACAGAGCCCAGGCCCAGAGTTCAAGCCCCACAACTGACCAAAAAAAAAAATAAAAAATAAAAATAATATATATAGCCTATTGAATATTTTTGTTTTGTTTTTGTTTTGAGACAAGGTCTTGCTTTGGAGCTTAGGCTAGCCTTAAATTCTTTATCTTTTCTTACCTCAGCCTCCTGCATTATTGAGATTGCAAGTGTGTACCACCACACCTAGCTGCACTTTCCTGTCCAGGTTGGCTTTGAGCCCCAGTCCTCATATCTCAGCCTCCAGAGTAGCTAGGAATGCAGGTGTGAGCCACAGGTGCCTGGCAGTATTTTTTTTTTTCCTCTCTTTGAGATGCAGTATGGAATGCTGCAAGGGCTGTCAAGTGATGCTCCTGCATCAGCTTCTGAGTGGCTGAGACTATGGATGCGCAGCACTATTTCCATAGAATCCAGAATAGGTGTGGAATATTTAGGAGTTAGTAGTCTATGCTATGTGAAATGTGCTGGGTTTTTTGTTGTTGTTGTTCCCCTCTTGCCTCTTAAAATGTTGTGTGGGGTGTGTGTGTGTGTGTGTGTGTGTGTGTGAAATTTTTAAAGTTTGGGGAAAATATACCAAAGTAGAATAAAAATTCCATCATCAGTCGTTTTCAATGTGTTGGTTGTTTATAATTTGGGGTTGTGCTTTCCAAAATGACTATTATGGCATGACTATTTATCTAAAAGTAGTGTTGAGAAACTCTGAAGTTCATTGTATTAGAGTTAGCTGAGAAAGTGGGCAGAGGCAGTTTCCTGAAGTCTAGCTCTGATCTTTTCAGATTCTCATATCTGACTTTTTTCCTGAAATACATGTTTTGCCTCAGCTTCTCTTCAGAGAAATTGTTTGAGGTATTCTTTGTGGAGGGTCCTAATGTGGATGGTATGTCATGCCCATTCTTTGGAACTTCCTTGAAGTTTTATATTTTGTGTTTAGGACACCCAGGCCTGCCTCTGTCCTGCCCAAATGCAAGACTAATTCTGATTTCTAGGGATCTCTACCAGGTATAAGGTCTAGCTTTGTATAGGAAACAGCCCAGGAACGTCTCTGCACACACCAGCATGGCCCTAGTCTTTCAGGTGGGATACTGGTCTGAGAGTAGAACTGGGAGCACCATTCCGTGTCCTCAGCATGAGGTAGTAGAGAGGGCATGGGTTAATGTAGCTCTGGATTTCAATTATGATTCTATCATTGACTGGTCCTTTGATAAGAGGTAAAAGGTAAAGTTTTTCTGAACCTAGATTTCCTCATCAAAAAAAAAGTACATGGAAAAATAATACTTTTTCACAGCTTATGAGGATTGAATGAGATGTTGCATGAAGAATTCTGGGCACGTGTTGGCATTGAAGGAAAAGGTGCTGACTACTGCTCAATGTTGTGTTTTCTCTTCCCACATGATACCGCCATGTGTGCCTTACTAAGCTTTATACTAGAGTTATCAGACTCATGAGGTTCCATAAGGAGAGATGAGTTGTTCTTTTGAAGTGTTTCCAAAATCTTAGATATGCCTGGTAGGTGATTTTGCTGAATGGTTAAGAGTATAGGCTGTGGACACTGGGCACTGGTGGCTCACACCTGTAATCCAAGCTGTACAGGAGGCTGAGATTTGAAGACCATAGTTCAAAGCCAACCCAGGCAGGAAAGTCCATGAGACTTGTATTTCCAAATAACTGCTAGAAAGCCAGAAGTAGAGGTGTCATCCAAATGATATGAGCGCCAGCCTGGAGTAAAAAAGCTAAACATCGGCTTCCAGGCCTGAGTCCCTGCCCCTGTACCAACACAAAAAGTTTGAAAAAAAAAAAAAGTGACTTGTTCAGACAAAATGTGGTTCCTTCTTCTTTAATAACCCTGAGCAAATTATTTGCCCTGTCCATGCCTCATTTTTCCCCATCTATGATAAAGGGATAATGTTTTATCTGATATTCCTCATGAAAATGGTTATCACAGGCAATATACGAGAAATGCTTATCATGGTGTCTGAGAAAGGATACATTTTTTAAAATGACGTTAGCTGCTACTATTATACCAGTGTTGTACAATTGGCTTCCTACCTCCAATCTCTCTCTCCATCGCCTTTAGGATATAGCTGCCATATGGGTGTTCCCTGAGTTTTTAGTCAACATTAATTTGTTGCTGAGAAATAATCGGTAATGAATAAAAAGGGTCTATATGATCTGGAGGGCCAATTTAGAGCTAGTTCCTTGTCAGCTCTGTTGCAGCTACCTTCCCCTGGGCATACTTTGTTTCAAGGCCAGAAGCTTTCTAAATGAATGTAACTCGGTGTGATCTACTCAGGTTTGCTTCAAGTCCCTGCATATGGCTTTTATAGCTTTTTATATCACCTAATGTCTTGTAAAAATGATATGATTGACAAGTATTAATCAATAAACATTATTTCAGAAAACAGATTTCTTAAATTGGTGCCCAGCTACAAAAGCACTCTCAGGTTTTGGAGTTAGCTGTATACAAAGTAAGTCAATAAGATAAGTATTTTAAAAAAAATTAATGCAGTGTCAAGAAACACAGCAATAGCTGTGTGTGATGGTGCAAGCCTGTAATCCAAGCCCTCTAAAGGCGGAAGAAGAAAGATGAGTTCTAGGCTAGCGTGGGCTATATAGTAAGACCCTATTTGGGGGATGGAGGGAGGAAAGAAGCATACACAGATACTAGAGCAAGAAATAACTTTAAAAAGCAAATTGAAAAGTCAGATTCTAAATGGAGAGGAAGCGTTTAGTATAAAGACCTAACAATACCCTTTTTTCCCCCCTAACCCTGCACTCCCTCACCCTCCCCCCACGCCTCCCCTCCTACCCTTGCTTCTCTCACTCTTCTTCTTTTTTTAAAAAATTGATATTAGGTGATTGCATAAATTTCACATATTTCACAGTATTTTGGGATAATGATACTTGGTTAAAGTCGCAAACACATTTTAACCTTCACAACCTTTTTGAAAGCAACCATAAGTTGAAATTTCTGAGTTTCTTAAAAGAATCTATGACGATCTGTGGATTGGTGACTTAAAACAGGGCTTGGTTGGATGTAATTCCAGTCGTAATTTTTTTTTGTCCTCTTTTTGCACTTAGCACACATACCTTTTGGCTTTTATAACATCCTTATTATCGTCCTAAGCACACATTGACTAGAAGGAACAGATAAATCTTTACTCCATCTATGTCCAATGGTAAAGTATTTCTGCTGTGAAATACAGACTTCTCCAGAGAGAAGCCTCTTGCAGAGATGATTCAGGATTGGGAGGGAATTTTTCAAATCTATAAAACAGAATGATTAGAAGACATAAAAGAGCCTGCGCCTCAGAGCTAAAGCCATTAAACTCAGAGGACAACACAGAAGAGCTTCATAGCATTAGGTTTTATAATAATTTCTTGAGTGGCATCAAATGACACCAAAAATAAAACATTTAAAATTTGAATCATATCAGAATTAAAACTTTTTCTTCACTCAAGGAGGACAAAATCAACAGAGCAGAAAAAAAAGTCAAGCAATGGACTTGGAAAAATGCAAGTCATTCTCTGTCATGGTATTAGTATTCAGATCCTGGGACACTCCACCATTAAAAAAGAAAATCACAAAGTGGTGGTGAGGCTGTAGAGAAACTGGAAACCTAGCGTGTTCCTTTAAAAGTTGAAAATAGCTTAGCATGGTGCCTCACACCTGTCATCTTAGCTACTCAGGGCTCAGGAACACAGAAGTCAGTTGAGGCAGAAAAGTCCATGTGAGTCCATCTCCAATTAACCAACAAAATGCCACACTGGAAGTGTGGTTCAAGTAGTAGAGCACCAGCCATGTATAAGAAAGCCATTAGAGGGCCCAAGGCCCTGAGTTTAATTTAAGCCCTGTTCCCAGCACACAGGGAAAAAGAAAAAAGAAAAAACTGACATATGATCTGGCAATCCCATTTCTGAATATATATACAAAAGATTTGAAGACAGGATCTGAAGAAATATTTGCACATCCATGTTCACATCAGCATTATTCACCACAACCAGGAGGCAAATGCAATGTAAATGTATATGGGCAGATTAATAATGTACCTGCGGTCCAGTGGTTAAAGCCTGTAATTTTAGCTACTCAGGAGGCTGACATCTGAGGATCATGGTTTGAAGCCAGTCCAGACATTAAAGTGCCTGTGAGACTCTATCTTCAATTAACTGATAAAAAACCAGAAGTGGTGCTGTGGCTTAACGTGGTAGAGTACTAGCCTTGAGCAAAAAGAGGGCAGGGACAGTGCCCAGGCACTGGGTTGAGGCCCCATGACTGACAAAAAATAAAAATTAAGAAAATAAAGATAATGTAATATATACAAACTGTAAAAGTACATTATTTAGCTTAAAAAATAGAATGAATCTCAGTAACCTACTACACCATGCATGGAACTTGAGGACATTGCACTAAGCAACATAAACTGTTTATAAAAAGACAAAACTAGAGTTCCACATATATGAAGTGCATTGAGGAGTTAAATTAATAGAGACAAAAAGTTGGATGGGAGTAAGAAGGGGAAATTAGGAGGGTAAGTGGGGAATTATTGTTCAATATTGAGTTACAGTTTTGTAAGATGAAGAATTCTGGAGATGGAAGGTTGTGACAGTCTACCACAGTGTGAGTGTAGTTAGTAATTACTGAACTGTACACTTACAAATAAGATCGACAGTCTTATGTGTGTTTTATATTTTAAAGTGTTCGTAAAGCAAAGGATCTTGAGTGATGGAGTAACTTTTTAAATACTAATTCTAAATCTTAAAGAACAGGGTAAAATAATATGTTTCTTACCAGAGTGAAAAGATAATATAAATTATTTTCAAAGAATTTTAAGTGTGCATGACATTTGAAATACTTTTTAGCACTTACAACCATTCATTCACATGAACTTTCATTATTTTAGAAATTATTTAAAGTTTTATAGGGGGAAACTCTTTGGTTCTATAGCAGTGTTTATATGAACTATATTTATTAGGGAAATAAAAGATTCCCTGGAATCTTTGTTTTTTAGATAGAAAAGGGAAGGTTTTTTCTTGGATACTTGAAGAGTTTGTGGAGAGTCCTTGACAAATATGTCTGACTAGAATAGAGAGTTCGGAGGAAGTACGTGGAAATTAGATTAACTTGTAAACATGCTGTCTTACAAAGAGCTTTGAAGGCAGGCAGGAGAATTTAGATGAATAAAAAAGCATACATTCTAATATGTGAACCAGGTGGTAGGTATACAAAGGTTCATTTTATTCTTATAGTTCATAATTCACATGACATGAAAATCATAAGGCTAACAAAGAAGGCAATTTTAAAATGACATTCAAAAAATTAGTTTCCAAATATACAGACTGAGTACCAAACTTATTGTCCAGTCTTTATCTTTTTGCAGTCTTGTATGAATATTCTGGGGACAGGCATCTGCTCTGTTCATCTCTGAATATCTGTACCCTAACGTAGGAACTCAGTACTAAATATCCAACGATGGGTTTGATTTCTCTATCTATCTCTATTGCCGCTTAATAATTTCTCATTCTCTCCTCACACTTTAACCTCAATTCTGTATCCATATGAGTTTCCACAGGCAGGTAAACTGTTTAGCTTCATTCTCACTAGAACTGCTGTGAAATCAGTTCTTTTATTAATCTCTAAATAATTCATCTGGTTCATTTATCTCTCTTATACAGCTTCTCCCAGTGATCAATCATACATTTTCTTCTCCCAAGCCCTCCTGTGCATTCTCTTCCCTAACCTTATGCCCTACAGAGAAAATTGAATTGATCCGGTATGAGCATCTGTAAGAGTTCTTATTTTTAGCAGGACATGAATTCCATCCTCCTCCTGCCATCTTTCTCTCTAAGTTTCTTTGAACAGATTTTTTTCCTGCTCTATTGTCATTATTTTTGAAAACACAAGAAATGCATACAATGTAGGGAGGTAGAGAATGAATCCAACTTCTTCTGAAGCTAATGCTAACTTAAGATGGCATTTCTATCTCAATCCAAACTCACCATGACAGGTGGCAAAGGAAGGGAAGACTGCCTGCTCAGACAGTTCTCCTTTCTCTTCCCAGGAACTAAAACCATCATGCTATTTCATTCTACTCCCCAGGGTTGAGCATGGTCATCTGAATATTAGCAGGTAACATAAGCCCAGGGTTTGACTTCAGCATACCTTTCATTGATGCCTACTCAGTGCCAGATGTTTTGCATATCATTTTGTTATCTGAATTCTATCCCGCAGTTTCTAAATGTGCCTCACGTGTGCATTACAGGCTAGGTAAATGTCCTCAGCTGGGGCTGATATTTCACATCATTTTTATTCCTTTCCATTACTCTTACAAAATTACTTTATTATTCATGTATATTCTTTTGTCTTCCCTAATATGATGATGAACTGTGGCAGAAATCTCACTTGCATCCCATTTATGCCATATGAAAAAGCACTGCCATTTAAAAGCGTTTCTTTAGTCACTATATCCTACATAATTCTGAGAGGTTGATGATCTACGGTTTGGATCATTGCCACATCATGAGTGAAGCTGTACAGCTTGTGCTTTCTTAATGATTATTGTTTTGCCATTTAAAGTTTTGACAAATTATGTGATCCTTCCAGATAAAAAAAGTACTACTCACGAATACTAATTTGTCTTTTGATTATCATTATCTAGTTGTTAGGTTAAGAGTCAGTATCAATAGATGATCAGTATATTCCCAATTCAGTCACTAACTCTGTAACTTAAACCAAAAAATTAGTCTGGATTTTGTCCTGTCACAATCAATCGAAAGGTTGGACTTTATAACATTTTAAATCAACAAAATGATCAACTCTAGCAACTGATTTTATTGTGCTCAAGTTAGAGACCAGCAAGGATGCTTGGTTTAAAAAGGAAAAAATGCTCACATTTGCTAATACAACTTAAAGTAATCATTGAATAAATAATTAGTGCACATTGAGTATGTGCCATAGATACAAAGTACAAGCTCTCCCTTTATGAAGCTTGCAGTAGTCAGATTTCTCCGTGTTGATTACCTAGTGCAAATCTCACATATAGTTCAAGTTAATTCACTTAACAAAATTTAATCGTGTGCCTAATATATGCTACTGACGTTTGACAGGTGATGTCACATACCCCTGGTGGCTAATTTTTTTCAACAGGTACTTTTAGGAAATTGCAAATACAACCATACTTTTCATATGTTGCTAGAAATTCAGATGGGAAAAATTTCTTTCTTTCTTCCAGCACATAAATATACAGCAGTTTCCTAACCAGAGAAAAAAAATTAAAGTCCTTATACTACACAAGGAAGTAGAACTGGTTTTTCATGGAGAAAACTGTTTTGCATTGAGACATTTTTTTCTGCTCATTGCAGGTTTCTAAAATTATATTTTGAGGTGTCTATTTTCACTTAATTTTACTGTATCATACAAATATTATTTGATGGTAAATTAATACAATTTTAAGGCAAAAAAGAGAATAGCTTTCAACCTATCAACTGTTTTGTATCTTTAAGTTATTTTGTATTTTGGTCCATTGATATCCAACTATGTTTATAAGCAAGCTTTTGCTTGCCTAAGAGTATTTGTCAATATCTCAAGACCTTTTGATTGCCATCCCCAGGTTTAGGGAGAAACTCCTGGAACCTAGAAGGTAGAGACAAAGGATGCTTCTAGACTGCTCAGCAATGAGCAGTACAGCCCTGTGTAACCAAGGATGTCATGTGATACAAAGTTGACAAATACTCTTTTAAATAGTGTATTTCATTATTCATGAGAAGTAGATGAATATTGTATAACATTATTGTATAACATGTTAATACTAAACTATCAGAGATTAACAACTGGTCTTTTATTCAACAGGAAGCTTCTGGGTGCACCTATGTACTAGAGGGGACTCAGGATAGCATACAAACTGGGTTCTCAGAGCACACCAAGAGAGATGATAGATTAAATAAAGATACAAAAAAAAATGCTGTTTTATAACAGAGCCAAATGTCAAATAGTTTTATGCTTTTTGATGTTGTTGTATGCTTTTGCTTGAAATATTCTGTTCTATTGTTTTCCTTTTGTCAGTCCTAGCAAGCTGGAACTCAGCACCTGGACATTGTTCCTGAGCTTTGTTGCTCAAGGCTAGCACTCTACCACACCATCTGAGCCACATTTTGCTGGTTAACTGGAAATAAGAATCTCACAGACCTTCTTGTTTGGGCTGGCTTTGAACCAGGATCCTCAGATTTCAGCCTTCTGAGTAGCTAGGATTACAGGATGAGCCACTGATGCCCAGCCCTTGTTTTTGTTTTTTGTTTTAGCACATTGTAGAACATGTGCTTTCTCAGTAATTTTTGTCTGGAAGCTTACTATTTCTTAAATACACTCTTAAGTACAGTGGCTTAAAGTAAAAAATTCTATTTGTAAATATGCCAGTGATTTCCCTGCAAGACCTCAGAAACCTAACTTAATTTTTTTTCAGTGTATAACTATTGGAGGGTAATGATGGAATGAACTCTTAGGGGAGTTGATATAACTGATATTGAGTTAAATAATAAATAATTAAATATTATAAGACATTTGAAAAATTGTAGTAGTTAAACATTCTGGGTGCTGTAGCAACCATTTACTGTGATAAATGTTTGTATACCCCACTTAGGTTCCTAAGATTGCTCATTTTGATAGCCTTTGAATAACATTGGCTGAATTGCTTGGACTGCCTCTGATGTGCTTTAGATAAGCTTTTGGTTTGGGTTTTTGACTTTTTATTACTCAAATATATTTTTTTACCTGCTTTTGTATTTGAATGAAAACTGAAAGTTTTACTCTTTTTTATGTCCAAACATCTTATGCTCAGTATTGTTTATTCTAACACCAATAAAATGCTAATTTTAAAATGTCCACTGAAAATACATTCACTAATAAATATGAAAAGAAAAACAACAATGAAAAAAATCGCCATTGCAGTGTTAGTGTTTTTTATTAAGCCTCTTCTGCCCATCAGTTTTTTGAGCAGAAAGCATTGTATATGTAAAGTTTCTTAGGATTATTGCTACTAATGCATTGTGGAGATCTTTTCCCTTTAATCTATTTAGTACAGGATCTATTTAGTACTGGCCTGTGTCCCAGAAGACCATCAGAGATAAGGCTATTATCCCTCCATTGAGTATTACCCTGGGAAAGTATACAATTCCACCCTGTTGCACCTGCTGACCTCCTTTCTTTAAATAAAGGAAGGGCTAGGCTGGAAATTGTGTTCACTGAATTCAGATGAAGTCATGTGTTGAGCCACACTTACACAAAGTGCTTTAGTTAGTGTTTTTTGTGCAAATTGATTCCAGCTTGGACACTGAAGGAAATCCAATGACAATTCAGATCAAGAAGTTGACAGTCACGTTGGCTGCTCTGCTGTTATTGGCATAGTTGCTTTACTTTTCCATCTGCAATCCTAAAATAAGTCTTCCAGCTGTTTTAGAATTTCTTTCAAATGTGTGCTTGTTGTTGCTGTTAGGTTCTGTCAAAAATTACTATAAATAGAACTTAGTGACATTATTTTCAAATATGAGAGATAATACTTTTAGAAGAGAGAAATACTCTTCATGCTTAAGTTTCTTTCTGGTTTTGTTTTGTTTTGTTTTGTTTTCCTGTGCTGGGGATCAACCCCAGAGCCTCAAGCCTACTAGGCAAGTGCTGTGCCACTTAGCCACATCCCCAGCCCACATGCTTAATTTTTAAAGCATTTCACTCAAATGGAAAAGAGCAGTCAAAAATAATTTTAAAATTACTCTCCTATTGAATTTATCAAAAGATGCGAAAGCTTGGAGAAAGCTACCATGAAACTTTCCAGTATGTCTTTAGAAATCTTTTTGCCTTGTTGTCACTTTAAGTATCACTGTTTAAAATATATGCTTTCTATATTTATGTAAATATGTTATTATGGCCCTCATTATTTAAACACCCACAAGTGGTTTGCTAGTTTCAGAGAATATTGTTGAATTAAATGGTTGTTTATGGCTTTCCAAAAATTAGTTGGATCGATCAAGCAAGATACAAATGAAATAAATTCACTGCTAATTTTATTGTCCTGTGGTCACTTCCCTTTCTTTCTGATGATCACGTGACTTTCCCACACTTAATTCAGTGTCATGGTCTATCACTGTAGCCACCTGTTGTGTTCTTGGAGGTACACTGTAAAAGTCTGTTATCAGTATAAAAAATGCAAAGCTCTTCTGTTTGTATGTGATACTAAAATATTTGTCCAGTTTAGAAATCTGGAAGTAATTTCAGCTAAATGTATAAACAGTTCATGTGATAGTGCATTAGATGACTCTACAAAATGAGAGCCGAGTCTAGTTCTCCTGGCTTTTACTGCAGCTACTACTATATAGTGATGTCCCCAATACTGAGTAGCTAGGATAGAAAATGAACAGGTCTGCAACATAATACACACTAGATTGTGTCTATTTGAATTTTCAATGTTACTTAAATCTGTATAGCCATATAATCAGAAAAATAGACCAATCTAAGGCTGAATTTATTGTTGCTATTTTTGTTTTCTTTTTGTCTTGTTCATTCATTTATCTGTCTTTGAGAGAGTAAGGGGAGCACAAAAATGGTGGGATAAAGGGTGAACAAACGCAGCAATGGTACTCACTAGACATTTTGTTGAAAATGAACTATACAACTTCTAGGAAGGGGTGGGAAGGAAAATTGAGAGAAAGCTAGGGAAGGGATGGCATTGTTCAGAAAGAAATGTACTCTTTATCTGATTTATGTAACTAACCCCTCTACTCTATACATCACCTTTATGACAACAATAAAAATGCATGAAAGGAAAAATAAAGTATCTTCCCATTTTAAAAAACACTTTGAAAAGTGAGGATCAGTTTTATCAATATTTTTAGTTGGTTTGTAGTTGAGTGTTCCTTGTTTTCAAATAAGAAGTAATATATTATGTGAATATATGTGCTGTAATATTTAGTA
The DNA here is from genome assembly GCF_019054845.1 of Dipodomys spectabilis. NCBI lineage: Eukaryota > Metazoa > Chordata > Mammalia > Rodentia > Heteromyidae > Dipodomys > Dipodomys spectabilis. The sequence goes on from NW_024870683.1 coordinate 15,622,135, forward strand.
ATGGAAAGCACAGGGATGAGAGAATGTACAGTGGACCATTGGCCTTGTAGTCAGAGACATGGAGCCAAATCCCAGCTCAGCTTCCTAGGTCTCTGTTCTCAGACAGGTTGTTTACCTTAACTTTTAGCTTCCATTTCCTCCTGCAATATAGATGTAATAATGCTTGCCTTTTGAAAGTATAGTAAGTGATTTACACATCCATGCCTTTTTGCATGGAACCCGACATATGGCAGATACTCAATAAAAATCATTCTGGTACTTTATTGTAATGAACATTATCAATAAAATATGTGTACATAAAATTCAGATTCTTATGAGTTCTATAATGCTTGCAAGGTGAATATGTTAGCCTGAACATCTAAAACTGAAGAGAACTGCTAAGAGACTGCTCTCTCTTCTACCTGCTAACATTTAACTTTCCTTTTAACAGGCTCAGCACTATGTAGCTACAACCTGAAGCCTTCTGAGTATACTACATCTTCAAAATCTTCTGTTCTTTGCCCCAAACTACCAGTTCCAGCGAGGTAAATTTTATTGCAAAGTTGTTGACTTGTGACTTTTGTTCATGTAGGCAAATATTATACTGTACGTGTTATTTTGAGAAAATAGTCACTTGATGAATGCTGTTGCCCAAATCCAATACTTCTGCTTTACATTTAAAGTAGGAATGGACATATGTGCTTTTTAATCTTTTTAAAAATGCATGTGCAAACAACTTTTTCTTATTCAGATAGTTTAAATTTCTTCTAAGAGCTTTTCCATCCCTTAGTTTGCAAGTACACCATAGTGCTGCACCATTGTCAAATCTGCAACAAACTTAGTCTGAGATATCCCTTAGTTTTTCTGCTCAAGGCTAGCACTCTACCACTTGAGCCACAGCTCCACTTCCCACTTTTTGGTGGTTCATTGGAGATAAGAGTGTCATGGATTATTCTGCCTGAGCTGGCTTCAAATTGCTATATCTTCAGATCTCATTCAGCCTCCTGAGTAGCTAGAATTACAGTATGAGCCATTGGCACTCATCCCTAAAGCTCTTTTGATGTTGATCTAAGTAGTTCTTACTGGGATTATGTTTTACATTTTACTCTGTAAACTTAAAAAGTATGGCAAATATTATTCTCTGTAGATTGTTTGAAGTTATTTCTTTAGGTATATTCTCTATTTTAAGCTGCATGCCATATCTAAAGTCTTATTCAGTAAATATTAAGTATTGACTGCATGTAATAGATAGAAAGATGAAGCAAGAAATATTTTTGGAAGGCTATCACAGTAGTAATAAAGTTAACTTTACAATTATAAATAGATTTTTAAAAATATGAATCCCTAGTATTTTAGACTATATCCTAAGAATTGCATATATGTGTATATATATGCATGTATTTATACATGTGTATACACACATATGACCTTTGGAGCATGCTTATCTTAAGTGCTGTAGTATGTATTGCTAACTTACATGAGAACACTTCTGGAAAGCTGAACCTCAGCTAGTTTTATTGTATCTCAATATATTATAGTGAGTTACTAGGTAAAAAATTTTGAGATTTGAAAACATGAAAGTAGATCATGTCTGCTTTTTTTAGGAGTACTTATGGCTATAGCTTGTGCTTTATTAACTTGGAACTGGAGATTGTCTTTGAGAAAGGCAGAAAAGGATATATCAGTTAAATTGATTTCCAGCTCTTTGGATCTTGTCAAGTCATTTCTGGAAATCAAATTTAAAGTCTATAGACATAAAAGAATGATTTTAAAAGATACTCAGTAAGAAGGACCTAAAAATAGACCTAAAAATTACGGCCTTACACCACCAGTTGTGGAGGAGTCTACATTCATGAGTGAGAAGAACTTCAGGGAGGCTACAACAATAAAGCAAAGGAGGTCCTTCCTTTGAATATAGTCATTGGAGAAAATATATTGTTAGAAAAGCAAGAAAAAGGTAGGTGCCAATTGCTCACATTCGCAATCATACCTACTTGGGAAGTGGAGATTGGGAAGATTGTGGTTTGAGTTTGGCCTAGGTATAAAGTTCATAAAACCCCATCACAGCAATAGGTTGATGTCTGTTACCAGAGCTATAACAGGAAGTGTAAATTTGGAGAATTTCCATCGAAGTTGGCCTACGCAAAAAGTGAGACCCTGTCTCAAAAAAGACTAGAAGCAATGTTCAAGTGGTAGAACATCTGCCCAGCAAGCATGAAGGCCTGAGTTCAAATCCAGTACTGCAAAAACTAACAAGAACAAGCAAAACTGTATATGCTTATCTACCAAACTGTTAAAGTTTGTTTTAGATATATACTTCAAATGTACAGTTTTTCTTTCAAAAGCTAAAAATATATTATGAAAGAATAAATTAAAAAGCCGGATGTGAGGATAAGGTTGCTCTACTCCTGTATTATTGTGGGTGGTAGTATTGGTTGGTTTTCTTCAGAATGCGTCTTGACTACCTGTATATCACATATGTGTACTCACCATACACATACATATACACCCTCACCCTGCATCCTCCTCATTAAAAGACAAAGCATAGTATTAGGGTCCTAAGTTTTAATGATGAACATACATCGCTTCTGACAAAGTCATCTTCTACTCACTAAAATAAAATGCTGAATTTTTCCAAATCCACTCTTGTGTTTAAGCAGTACCTACAGGTTCTTATGTTTTACCTTTTTTAGAACCTCCCAGTCTAAATACTTTACCATTTTTGTCTGAACTAAACCTATTGGAAAGAGGAGAAACAGTTAATGAAAGGAAGACCAATTCATATCTGGTAAAGAACAAAATGAGTAGTATTTGGAAAACAAAGTTAAAAGATAAGAGAACAAAATTTGCCTAAAAAATTGTAATACTAATATTAAAAACTTGACACTGCCCATTCCACATATAATATTGGGTACTAGCTTTCTAAAGATGAGGCCCTTGTCCTGAAACTAACTGTCTGTCTGTCTGTCTATCTATCTATCTACCTACCTAGCTAGCTATTTACAGTATTGAGGTTTGAACTTGGGCTTTTACAAGTGGTCTATCACTTGATCTATCTCCCCCACCCCCCTGCCCAGCCCTGGTTGCTTTCTTTCTTTCTAGATAGGGTTTCCTAATTTCTTCCTCTGGGCTAATCTTGAACTGTGACTCTCTCGTCTCCCCTTCCAGAGTAGCTGGGATTATTGATGGAGGCAAGGGTACCCCATATCTGGCCCTTGCTAAACTTTTTTTTTTATACCAAAAGTTCAGCATTAGGCCAAAATGATGCAACCATGTGCTCTTCAACATCTTTTTCACCTTCTTTCCCCCATGAAGCATCTTAATAGGACAGAGGAATATGAGCATGTACTTTGAATCTAGAAATCCTCATGTGTAAAACAATGGGTTGTTCATACTTACAGGTTTGTTTCAAGACTTAAGAAGATAATATATGTTAAATATCCATTATTATTCTTGCTGAGGTACATATTTCTCAACTTCTAGAATCTTTCCCTTTGATCCAACCTTCCTGTTTACCCAGAGACCTGCAGCTGAAACCATTGCCTATTAGAGAAGCAATTAAATTAACTTACAGTGAAACATGAATGATATGTAATAGCCAAATGCTTACTATTCCTAAGAGCATTTAAAAGCAAATCTACAGAAAGGGAATACTGTATCCATATTCAGAACTGTTTTTTAGTGAAAGGTCCAGCATGGTAGCAAAATATAGAGTATCTAACCTGAGTACTATAGCTAGAGAATCTGTTTCTAACATAAAAATGGGTTACAGAAATTCAGTTTATCATTTATCTGGAGTCCCGTGGGTGCTAGCAGATTTGCTAGGTGCTAGGAAATAAGTAGAGGAATCAAGGGTAAGTTAACACAAATAATATTCTGTATGCTAGCCAACACAGTAAGGCTCTTACATTATATATATCTCCCATTTAACCTTGTTAGAACATGTATACCTATTGCCCCTAATTCAAGGATGAGGAGATAGGAGATGAGAAGGGATAAGTTATCCAAGGCCACACAACTAATTGTTGTGCAAATGAATATGAATCCAAGATCTTGTCAGCTCTGTATCACAGTTAGGGTTGGGGGTTGGGAGGAGGCAGAAACTAGAGGTCAGCCTCAGGAAAACATTTGTGAGACTTAGTTTCAACCAAGGACTAGATGCAGTAGCATCTAGTGGAAACACAGGGGAAACACAGTGGTTGAGTGTGGCATACGTGCTCTCCCCAGTGATGAGAGAAAACGTAAGTAGGATCGAAGCACAGGCCAGCACAGGCACAAAACAAACCCCTACATTACTAGTGTTAAAAAGGGGCTGGAGGCATGGCTTAAATAGTAGTGCACCTACCTAGTGAGTTAAGGCCCCAAAGTCAATCTCTAATACTTAAAAATTAAAGAAGAGTAAAAAATAATTGCAGTGTATGGAACAACTCTAGCTTTCCATTAGTCTTTGGTCTTCTGAACTTATTTATTCCTGATTTTCATATGCTGCAGAGATGTTGCTGTAAACCATTATTGATTCCCTGCCTCCACCACCCCCCCCCCATCTCTTTTTGCCAGTCTTGGGGCTTGAACTCTGGGCCTGGGTGCTGTCCCTGAGCTCCTTTTGCCCAAGGCAAGCACTCTACCACTTGAGCCACAACACTACTTCTGGCTTTTTCTTTTTTTAAAATTGTAGATAAGAGACTTTCATGCCTGAATTGACATCAGACTGCTCTCTTCAGATCTCAGCCTCCTGAGTAGCTAAAATTCCAGGCATGAGCCACTGGAGCCCAGCTGATATTCTTTCTTAATTAATTCTTTTAATCAGAGATCATTAGTAACTGTTTCTTCTTAACTTTAGGTCCTTAAGCAATTGTATGAGACATGGACCTTAGGTCCTAAAATAATTATATGAGCTAGAGAAGGCAGAAGCCTTCTCTTGTGAAGGCTTATGGACAAGGGATATTAGGCATTGTTTGTCATTATACTGTAGGGAGCTCTTTCACAATAATAATTGGACTTAAAGGCAAATGGGCAATACATTTGCCAGGGTAGCATACAATTTGCCAATGAGTGACTAATTTTATTTTAATCTTTAAAAGTCTCATTATGAATTCATTTTGTCCTCATTGGCTAATGTTTCAATAATGTGAAACAGGATTAGCTCCTAATGGAACCATATTGACTAATTCAAGCTTCACTATTGTGTGGGCTTTGAAAGGTAGAAAAGCTCACTGTAAACAGAATATTTTATGCTGTCTTCATAATTAAGAAGCACAGACTGTGTCATTAAGATTAGATGCTTAAAGTAGAAATGATCTCATATACTAGTTCTCCTATGTTCACAGAGCTATATGGAATTAGCAAATTAATCTTAAATTCATTACATCAAAATGAGATTTAAATGGTGAAATGTACAAGCCATTTCATTGCCATGATTGTGTGTGTGCATGTGTGTGTGTGTAAGAAAATACGTTGAAGGAATGGGAAATGTAGCCCCATGTCAGAGTTCTGTGCTCAGATTGACTGGACCTCAGTTTCAATTGCCAACAGCCCCTAAAATAGTAATAAGTAAAAGGTAATTCAGGCAAAAAAAAAACTATGTGAGACATAGTTTATAAACAAGGGAATGTAGCACTCTTCACTTCAAAGCTAAGTATTTCATTTCATTTCTGAATATGCTCAATATTGTCTCTTATTTGCCTTCTATTTCTGTTATTTTTATAATCAAGAGCAGAATTTATATATCAGTTGAACAGTGCAGTTGATTGGCTTGTGCTAATTTTATACCTTTTAATGTAGCACTGTCTTTAAAAGGAAAAAAAAACGGACATAGATTGAATTGTAAGTAAGAAGGTGGTTCTTTGAAGAACACTTTTGAAACCGTGCTTCCCATTTGCCCAAGTGTGTCTTAGACAGTGTAAACAATGACTTGAAAGAATAAATTCTAAGCAGATAGTCATTTCTTCTAAATAGAAATGAAGCATTAGAAATTAATAGAAATACAATCCTTTCTTTCAAATCGACTTGGAAGAGGAAAACACTGAAAATGCTTGTTTTCATGTTCCTTTGTAATTTGAAGTCACTGGTTTTTTGGTGAGCTCTTGGAGGATGGTGGGTGATGCCAGACTCACCCAGAACCATTCTTATCCTTGAAGCTAACAGGTGGAAAAACAGAGCTAGACAGTGGACAGGCAGCTATACAGTATTAGGAGAATTTGGGGCCCTTTATCAATATCTGCTAGAAAAGGGCAGTAAGTGAACAGGGCCAAGAAAATAACCTTAAGTTCAGGATTTTAGTGTTGACCTTACCCTCTTTGCAAGAAAAAGTGTTCTGTAATTTAACACCCTCTTATATCATTTAGGGATAAAGTTTTTGGTCACCCTTTTATATCATTTAGGCATACAACTTTTGGTCATATAAATAAGAAAGAAGAAAACAGTTCCCTTAAGGTGGAATTTTGTTATCAAGGCAAATAAGGCAAGTGAGGTTAGCAATGAGTATGTCAGAGACAATAGGGTAAAGTGTAGAGAGGATGAAGATGTAGATATATACATAATTATGGAGCCACAAGGATTTTAGTTTTGAAGATAGCCAGGCTTTGCTTAAAAGTGTTCTGCAGAGCCAGACATAGTGTTGCACACCTGCAATTTCAACTACTGCAGAGGCAGAGATCAGCATAATTGTGGTTTGAGGCAAGCCCAGTCCCCAAAAAAATGTCAGCGAGTCTCCATTTCAACTGAAAAACTGGGAATAAAATTTCATAACTGTAATTCTAGCTGCAGGAACATAAGGAGGAGGATTATAGTCTAAAGCTCCCCCTGGGTAAAAAACACAAAAGCCTATCCAGAAATAAAGCAAAAACAAACAACAATAACAAAACTAAAAGCAAGAAAGAATTAGGCTCATAGCTCAAGCAAGCATGAGGCAAGCCATGAATTCAGGACTATAGTATCAACCACTCACACCACACCAAAAACAAAAGTTAACATCCTTTTACATCATTAGTGATGCAACTTTTAATAAAAAAATTACTTTTATGCCTATAATTATGAGTAATTCAAGAACCACTCATAATGCCCTCCCTCCCTGTGGTTTTTAATTAAAATGCCAGATCTTTGGCATTAGCTTTCACTAACACATTTTGATGATAAACATAAATGCACAGCCAGGAATCATTTTTAATGAATATTCACATCATACTGCTACAGCATCATTTTTGGATACATTTTACTGAAGCATCACTAAGGTAAGGCATTATTTTGTATTATAAAGTACAGCAGCACAGAAGAGATTGTTTATTTTTGTTACCATTGCTACTTATTTACTAACATTTAATGGATAGTCAATACATAGTTGACTGTTCATACTTGAAAAATATAGTTGAAGAAGGCAACCAAGACAACAGTTTTGCTTTAAGTCATACAGAGTTGTTTTGCTGAGATTTAGACACCTTGGAATTTGGTGACCAGTCACTAATCTTTTCTACTAACTGGACCTCAATAAAATATCAGTCAAAAATAAGGATACACTAAGATCATTCCAGAGACATATATTATGTTAGAACTGCTGCTCTTAATCCTGTCCACAGCTCTGATGTTATGAGCACATGTTAAGATGGCCAGATTTTAACTTAATTCACCTACATGTACAATTACACATGGACCGACTTAGGAACTCGCCTTGAAGCATAGCAAATCACTCCTGAAGGCAACTTCTTCATGGTCCTGGGTTTAAAATTCTCTCATTGATTAGATGTGCATTCCTCTCAGAATTCTAAGTTAGAATTACAAATTACAAATCAACTTTTATATGATAACGCATACACAGTGATGTTCCTTCATAAATCAAAACTATAGTCCATGGAAGCCTGATGAGTTATGTTAAACAATTACATAGTAGTTATTTCCCCTCTTTTTTTGTGTGTGCCAGTCCTGGGATTTGAACTCAGGGCCTATGTACTATCCCTGAGCTTTATCAGCTCAAGGCTAGCACTCTATCACTTAAGCCACAGCCCCACTTCTAGCTTTTTGGGTGATTAATTGAAAATAAGAGTCTCATAGACTTTCCTGTCTGTGCTGGCTTTGAACTGTAATCCTCATATCTCAGCCTCCTGTGTAGCTAGGATTACCAGCATGAGTCTGTGGCACCTAGCTATTTTCCCTGTATTTATGAGCACTTATAACCTTGGATTATTAGTAGCATAAAAGAAAGGAAAATAGCCCAGAACAAGTCGGGTTTTTTTTTTTTTAACATTTTTAATATTCTGTTGTTGTTGTTCCCATTCTTATATGTGATTTCTTTTTTCTTTTCTTTTTGTGTGTGTGTGTGTGTGTGTGTGTGTGTGGTGCTGGGGATGGAACCCAGGACCTTATTATACATGCTAGACAAGCATTGTGCCTCTTAGCCACATCCCCAGCCATTTTTAATCAAAGATCTCCTCCTCCTCTTCCTCCTTCACCTTCTTTTCCTCCTGTTCCTCTTCTCATCATCACCATCATCACATTATAAATCATTTTCCCTGTGTATTACTACATTTTAAGCATTTCCATACATTAGTACTCATGGCCCATTGTCCTAAGTAACTGCACATGTCTGTTTGTTACCATCTTGGCATGACTGTGTATATGGGAGGTATTAAGCTTGTACCTAAATAGCCTTATTAATCTAAGGTTTTGTATGCTGATTTGTTAGAGGAAACATTCTATTCATAGTGGCACATTTCATGGAAAAGCATGCATGTTTTTCACTTTAAACTTGCTTATGGCAAAAATTTGTTTTCAGTTCAAAGAAGTATATGTTCTTAAACTTTGTCATCTGCTCTTTGCCTGCAGAAGTGCAGGCTGGGGTTTTGGTTGATTTCATTTCTGGTAGTTTTGTGTGCGTGCGTGCGTGCGTGCGTGCGTGCGTGCGTGCGTGTGTGTGTGCGTGTGTGTGTGTGTGTGTGTGTGTGTATACATGTACATGTGTATTTCTTTTCAGAAGGGGAGGGTATAGTGTCTTCTGTTGGAAAATGCACTCCACCCTCCCTGATAAAGCTTGTGGTAAGATTTGCATCACTGCCCAAAATAGTCATCTTCGTAGCATTAAACACACAGCTCTGAGCTCCCATAAAGACATCTGGAGGGTGGAGTGTATTGCGGCCATATTCACCTTTCATTTGTGTGTTTGATGTGGCATTTATATTAAGTAGGAGTAATTTTTTTTCTGATTTTTTTTTTCTTGTGTCACCAGTGCACCTATTCCATTCTTCCATCGCTGTGCTCCTGTGAACATTTCCTGCTATGCCAAGTTTGCAGAGGCCCTGATCACCTTTGTCAGTGACAATAGTGTCTTACACAGGCTGATTAGTGGAGTAATGACCAGCAAAGAAATTATATTGGGACTTTGCTTGTTATCACTAGGTAATTGTTTTTTTCATTATTAGCTATTGCATAGTACTGCAGTAGAAGACTGTTCTTTTAGCCAACCGGGATACTTGTAAAATGTTTAATTTCCCATAGCTTACATAATTGTTTTAGATTATATATTGTTAAAATATGCACATAGAAGTATGTAAATACATCCAAAACCTATTTCCCTTCTTTTCTCTTTCATTGAGAAAACTAGTGTTTTCCCGAACTTGGGTTAGTAAGTCAATTATTACCTTTAATATGCTAGCAGGAGTCTTCTTTCAATGAATCAACAACTCCTTGTTTTTTTAAGATACAATTCCAAAAGTTATATATAGTTATAAAAGAGACCTCATATTCTTTTATTTATTTTTATTTAAGAACATAGATTTCTGATACATTACTTTTAAATTTTGTAATTTCCTTTTTATTGCCATAGTTCATAATATCACTGTCTTGCTGGAAAAATAAGTAATCTCCACTTGTTAGCTATTGAATTTTCTGGTCAGTAAATAAATAATATGTAGAATCAAACAAACAAACCTTTTGAGATGAAAACTCCATGTTATTATTCTAGAATTATATGAAGGCATATTCAAATTTATAAATATTCTTAGTTGGGAGGAGAAAACTAATAAGAAATTAGTAACTTTTTTCTATAAGTAAATTTAGTAATAATTTTTGTTAACCAAAATTATAGTCATTGAGAATATACAAGCTGTATTTCCATCTTTCCTGTCATTAGAGAGTATTTTCTTTTTGCTTAGGTAGTACTTGACTCAATTGAAATAAAGCTGTCCATATGAAAATCTAAATCTGTGATATTTGAAGGGCTCCCATCTGTTTTTCGTTCCTGTACATTTATTCCAAAAGTGAGTACTTTAATAATATTCCTAGACACAGATCCTAACCACTTATTTGGCTTTGCAAATGGCCCAAGAAATTTGATTATTAGTCTTTTTATAAAAATTACTTGGTTTCTGAAATAGTTGGATGCTGTGGCCAAAATTAAAAACTAAACCTCCAAAATAGTGATAATTGCTGTATGCTGGTGGCTACTCAGGAGGCTGAGACCTGGAAGATGGTAGTTAAAGCCAGCCTGGGCAGGGGGGGACAAACATCTAAGAGGCTATCTTCAATTAACTATCAAAATGCTACTCTAGAGGCATGGCTCTGGTAGAGTGCCAGCCGAGAGCAAGAATGCCAAGTGAGCACAATGCCCTGAATTCAAGAATCAGTATTGGCAAATAAAATAAAATGAGGTAGTAATACTGTGAATTCATTGGAATTTCATATTCTCATTAGAATGATTTTCATTTGAGATTTAAGATTCTGGCATAGGGCCAAGTGTGGTGGGGTATACCTGCTGTAGGAGAGGTGAAGGCAGAAAGATCAGTATTCAAAGCTTGCTGGGCCAAAACCTCAAGACCCTATCTGAATAATATCTAAAAGCAGGATAGAAGCAGGTAGAGTGGTAGAGCACTTGCAAGTACTGCCTTCCCCACAAGAAAGAGAATGTAGCTTAAGCCCAAAATATTTTTGTTCATTTGCTTGTGAAATGGACCTTTAGAGTCATTTTGTAGATTATGATGTCAAAAATATAATTCCAATGCAAAGGTAAAATCTCCTCTTTTTTGAGACTTTTATTCAATGACTCTAACATATTAGGACTAAGTTTGGAACTGGTAAAGGGGTTGGTTAAGTAACTTAAACTAAGTGTTGCTTATTTTTGAGGAAAGACTTCAGTCAGTAAGGAAATTGTTCAAGGGATTTTGGCTTCAGTGGCTTCAGGATATTATCCTGTAGTGCCAGAACTCCCTTGGAGTTCTCTAGCTTAAGAAAAAAAAAATGTCCAATAAAGATAAAATGCCATCTAGTTTATTGATTAACCATCAAAGAAATTGATCTACAGATTACTCAAGATAGTGTAGCACTAATTAAACTGATCGCTGTCTACATGTGATGATTTTTCTTGTCACCAACATGACATGTCATTGTCTCTACTTTGTGTACTGGCATGTGTATGTGTGTGTTTGCATGTCTGATGTCTTCCCTGTGGTGAATCCACAACAGTTTTGTCTGTTTTTCAATCACCATGTGCATTTGCATGTCTTCTTTTCTGTACTGTAGGAGCCCACAGATAGATGCCTTTGGTTTCAAGATGCTGTTTAAGTGGTACAAGTGGCAAAATCCAACTGCAAGAGCAGTCACTTTTCTTTCCTAAGATGTAGTTTACAAGCTAGTCAATAGCCACAAAGTATTATTTTCCTGGGAAAAAGAACAATTGAAAGGATTGCTCATAATATTTTCCTGTTTTCAAATAAAATTCTACTTGTTCTCTATTTATCTTCCCTACAGTTCTATCCATGATTTTGATGGTGATAATCAGGTATATATCAAGAGTCCTTGTGTGGATCTTAACTATTCTGGTCATACTGGGTTCACTTGGTAAGTCATTTGTTTATCTTATCCTATATTACCCTGTCTTATCCTGTGTATATATCTGCCTCCCTGAATTCCATAACAAATAGTTACACATAAAGAAGAGAAATTGAAATTTTATTTTTCAAATGCTGTTAACTTTGCTTGAAGGGTGCTTATTTTTGCCTTACGAATTTCATAGGTATATTTCCCCTTCCTCATTTCCTCCTGGTTATTAGCAGGTGAAGTCTAGACCTTTTCCCCTTGCATGTGTAAATGAATATACATTATTTAGTTTAAATCTTAGTACTAATTTTTCTTCCTTTTATCTCTTAACTTCCTTCCCCTCACTCTCACTTTTCAGCCCTAGTTAAAGAAATCACAAGTTACATATTCAGGTTATTAAAGTCAAAATATTATTTTCAGAAGTGGAGGTGTAGCTCAAGTGGGAAAGTATCCCAGTCTTGAGCAAAAGAGCCAAACAAGAAGCACAGGAGCTTAGAGTTCAAGCCCCAGTACCAGCATGCAAACACACACACACACTCGCGTGTGCGCGCGCGCACACACACACACACACACAACATATATATAAGCACACATACAAAACACATATAAACACACACATACACACATATGTACGTTTTCACATACGATATATTTTACTGTTTACCTTTTTCAACTCTATTTTTGGTTTGTTTTTTATTTCTGTATCTAGTATCATTTGTGTTCCAGTGGATTTTTTTCTATGGTCCATGTTCATTTTTTCAACTATAATTTTCTAAACTACCATTTCAGTATTGTATTCATCATTTTTAGTTACATTCAGAAAGAGCTCTTTAGTTCATTTTCGCCATTGTCACTTTCCCCACCATCAATTCTTTATCTGACTATGCCATGAGTATCTACATTTGTTATTTCACCTTCAGTGTATACAGATTCACTTGTGGTTCTCAGCCATTTTATCATCTCAGTTTATAGCCTACTATGTAGCTGTGTTTAGATGGATAGTTTTTATAATAACTCTAGACTTGAATCACAGCTCTGCTGCTTACTACATGTGACTTTTCACACATTATTTAACTTCCCTATATTTCATTTTTATCATTTGTAGAATTAATAATACTCATTTAATCATGTTGTAGTGATTAAATTAGGTTGAACTGTAAAGGGATGATCACTGTTCTTAGCACAGATTCAGATGTTTAATACATGAACAGAGTACTTCTTAATGTCATCATCATCTCATTTTATTTTCTTTGAAATTTTATATTGTCCCATAATTTTGTAATTCAGCTTGTCAAGAACATATTTTCTTAGTGTATAAGTAGTTTTCCAAACAATATTCCTGTAATTAAGATTCCAAAAAGGAAGAACTATTTCTCATAGACTAGGGTTGTTTTGATTTCATATATATATATATGAATATATATATATATACATGTTTAAAAAGACTGTACAGAGGGGTTACAGTTACATGAGTAAGGTAATGAGTACATTTCCTGTTGAGCATTGTTACCTCCTCCTTTGTTTTTCCTCTAACATCCCTTCCCTCCTCACTTCCCCAGCTCCCCCCCCCCACACACACAAGTTATAAAGTTTGTTTTCAGCATAGTATTTTGTACATCTCATTGTTACAATGAGTCAGCCTGTATCCTTGTTTCAGCATTTTGTTATTTCATTTCCCCTCCCCAAATTAGAAAAATGTATATACAAGATGCAGGGCACCAGAATCAAATACAGGGGTTATACCATGGGGGAAGGACAGACAAAAGAAATGAAAAAAAATCACATAGTACATTAAAAATAACAGGGACAAAGATAAAACTTCTTGTGTCCATATCTTGGAGTTCATTTCACTTCACATCATCTTATATGGTCATATGTACATAGGTTTTGACCTTTTCTGCTTGTCTGGTAAAATTATCCTAGACGTATACTAGTTATTGCAAATAAGGGAAACCATGGGACCTGTTTCTTTGGGTCTGACTTACTTCACTTAATATAATTTTTTCCAGGTCTTCCCATTTCCTAACAAATGGGACGGTGTCATTCTTTCTGATGGAGGCATAGAATTCACACACACACACACACACACACACACACACACACACACACACACACACACACACACACATACCACATTTTCTTAATTTCTTTAACTCATCATCAGTAGAAGATAAGTTCATGCTTAGTATTTTCCAACAGATAGGATATGGACTTGACCTTTGACTTATTCATTCTTTACATGAATACATGGTAGTCAGGCTGATGTACATAGATCTTAGCCCAAGTTTTTATCTTCCAGGCATTTATCTTATCCAGTTTACATTCTAAATCTATTCTGAATCTTCTTCCTTACTATAGCCTACAAAACTTTACAACGTGGTCTGGGCCACAGCTACACATTTCCTGCTTCCCTCATTGCTCACTGCTGTAGCCACAAAAATGATCTCTGTTACCCACATACTAAGTGGGATCCCATCTCAGATGCCAACCCTTTGCCTGAACACTTTCCTGGGTAGTTTCACTAGATTTCTCTTATTATATTTTCTCTGACATGAGGCCTGGCTATACCTTCCAAAATTAAGCCATATGCTTCTTGCTGGATTTTTTTTGTCCTTAGATTTAATATACAACATATTCCACCACCACCACCACTACCACCACCACCCTCGCCCCATTACTACATGATTAGTGAGAATGGGAAATTGGGGGATTGGGAATTTCTTACTGGCTACCAATTCCTTTCAGAGGTATCTTTATTTTTTTATTTATTTTTTTATTTTTATTTTTTGTGTCTGTCCTGGGCCCCAGGAACTATCCCTGAGTTCTTTTGTTAATTTTCTAGCTAGCACTCTATCCATTGAGCTACAGTTCCATTTCCAGCTTTTTGGGTAATTAAAGATAAGAGCTTCATGGGCTTTCCTGTCTCAGCTGGTTTCTAATTATGATTCTCAAATCTCAGCCTCCTAAGCAGTTAGGATTATAGGCATGAACCACCAGCACCTGGCATATCTGTTTTTCTTGGCTCTCTATCATCTTCAGAACCAATGATAAATACAGTTAAATATGTTATTGTCTTTTCCATGAAACACTTAACAAATCTTTCAGTATATCAAATTAAGTGCTTCTGGTAAAAGATGATGGAGAGTGGACTAGTTGGCATGCCCTTTACACTGCCAAAATAGTTAAATATCCATCCCTCACAGGGAAGTGGGCTGTTACAGTCTCAGCCTCGTGGTATAGGGTGAGTCTAGCAAATTGAGCATGTATGCTGCGTACTTGTTTGTACAACTATTTGCAAAACTTAAACATTTATTTTTTTTGTCTCCAGGTGGCACAGGTGTACTATGGTGGCTATATGCAAAGCAAAGGAGGTCACCTAAAGAAGCAATTATTCCTGAGCAGCTTCAGATAGCTGAAGACAATCTTCGAGCTCTCCTGATCTATGCCATTTCAGCTACAGTGTTCACTGTGAGTACAGCTCAGATGTCTTTTGGTTCTGTGGGGTTTTTTGCAGATGATTGATGGACTGAAACTCACCTGTAGCTTTGCATTCCAATCCTGATTTCCACTAGATAAAATGTCTCCTACTGTGTTATAGTGCCACTAAATGTCTGTTGCAGGCTTCTCTACTTGATATGAATGCTTTGAACTCAGAAAGGTGCTTTACACTTGAGTCATAGCCCTGCCCTTTTTAAGTTAATTGTTGGATAGGGTTTCACTTTTTTTTTTTAAGCTGGGGCTGGTCTTGGATCATCTCTGCCTACCTAGGAATATAAGCATATACTACCAAATCTAGCTTGTTTGTTGAGATATCGTCTTGCTAACCATTTTTCCTAGACTGGCCTTGAACCACATTTCTCTAGATTTCATGCTCCCAAGAAGATAGGATTATCAGCATGTGCCACTGTATCTCTGCTTTTTGAGACGTGTTCAGCTAGAATAGTTACATTATCTCATTTGCTAATAAAAACATATTTCTTTTTGTCAAAGATGACATAATTAATTTTTAAAACAATTCTCCTTACTGTAGAATAGTATAGTAAGAAATATAATCATTCCATTTGTTCTTTCACTAATTATTTTCCCAGATGTATCTGTGTGTATGTGTGTGCACACACATGTGTGCCACTACTAGAGCTGAAACACCAGGTCCTGGCACTGTTGATGAGCTATTTTGCTCAAGGCTAGTGTTCTACCACTTGAGCCATGCCTTTACTTTATGGCTTTTGTGGTTAATTGTAAGTAAATGTCTCATGAACTTTGCTGCCTGAACTGGCTTAGAACTGTGATCCTCAGATCTTGGCCTCCTGAATAGCTAGGAATACAGGCAAGAGCTCAAATATGTCTCTTAACAATATGTATTTATCAATAATATATAGATATAATATCCAATATTTAGGTATTATATAGTAAAATTACTAATTAAAGTTTTTCACCGTTTGCTGTGTCTGCTTTTATTGCTTAGAAGAGTAACCAGACCCTTGCCTTGTCTTCTTTCCATTCAGGTTATCTTGTTCCTGATAATGCTGGTCATGCGCAAACGTGTTGCTCTCACCATTGCCTTGTTCCATGTGGCCGGCAAGGTCTTCATCCACCTGCCACTGCTCGTCTTCCAGCCTTTCTGGACCTTCTTTGCTCTTGTCTTGTTCTGGGCCTACTGGATCATGACGCTACTTTTTCTTGGCACTACCGGTAAGAAGATAAGTTGCTTCTTTCTCTTAGTGATAAAGCCAATTTCCCACTCAAATATTTTAAAACTTCAGAGAGAGCTGAGGGTATGCCTTAATACAATAGCCCTCTTGTTTTGATCCACAACACACACACACACACACACACACACACACACACACACACACACACACACAAACACCAGAGAAAGATAATTGTGCATACATTTGTTGAAGGTCCAATATCTATCTAATCTAGCAGTAGTACCAGCTCTTTAATAATAAGAACTCCTTGTTTTTCATAGCACCCAAGCAATGTAAGTCTAGACCAGGTGGGCCAAGACTGCTTCCTAGTTTGAGATGGTCATGGATTGCATTCTCTGCTGAGTCAGGCATTGGGATTCATTCTGAAATGAACTGAAAAATGCAGAGCCTCTTTAGTGTTGCTTCTAAGACCATTTAACAGACCAGGAACAATTTTCATCTTTGAATTTTCTAATTTGGAAATATTCTGAACCTAGCTAGAGCTCCTGAAGATGATTTGGTCCAGCTTTCTATCACACTGTCACAGGTTAAGTCTAAATAGAATTAATTGTGAGGAGTCATGTAAGCATAGTAAACTTTATGTGGTGTTCCTCTGTCCATTTAGTACATATTCACCAAACAAGATGTTAATTTCTGTATCTAGCTAGTAGTTTAGATCTGTGATTAATGGATAAGAAATAGCCCTTAAAAATCTTTAAATGTTGAAAAATATATGCCTAATTATCAAAAAATGTAATAAAGCTTATATTAGTAGAGCAACTTTTCAAAGTTTGAAAAGACCAAATGTGCACTTGTATAAGTGCACATTTCACAAGCTCTTTAGTGATTGTGGTTTTTGTCCATTAGTGAAATAGCAACAAGAAATTTGTGGTTTGAGAGTAGATATCTACTGTTGGAAATTAAATTCATCTCTTTATTTCTTGTTTTATACTTTATGTGCTGCTTCTTTCCTCCTTTGACATTTTCCTAGGCAGTGCTGTTCAGAATGACCAAGGCTTTGTGGAGTTTCGAATTTCTGGGCCTCTGCAGTACATGTGGTGGTACCATGTGGTTGGCCTGATTTGGATCAGCGAATTTATTCTAGCATGTCAACAGATGACTGTGGCAGGAGCTGTGGTCACTTACTACTTTACTAGGTGAGAGTTTTGTCAGGAAAGTCAAGTTCATCTAAGTGACTGGTCTGCAGACAGAGGAGAAAAGCATGGGGGCTAAGGCTAGTATAAATTTTATGTTGTTAAAAAGATTAAACTTTAAATAAACATATATACAATCCCAAGGTATCAAAATCAAATACATTGACAGCAAGGAATAAACCATAAGGGAAGAACACACAAAAGAAACAAGAAATCACATACGATATTAAAAACAACAAAGAAAAACTTCTTGTGTCCATGTCTTGAAGTTCATTTTGCTTAGCATCATCTTACATGGTCAGATATACGTAGCTCTTGACCTTTTCTGCTCATCTGCTAGGATTATCCTAGACATATACTAATTATTGCAAATAAGGGAAACCATAGGACCTATGTTTCTTTTGGTCTGGCTTACTTCATTTAATATGATTTTTTTCCAAGTCTTCATTTCCTGACAAATGGGGCGGTATCATTGGGAAGGGAAGGGGAACAACAGAATGGTGAGACAAAGGACAAAGGGGAAACCAATGCAGTAGTGATACTCACAAGACAATATGTTGGAAATGATCTGTACAACTTGGGAGAGAAGTAGGAGAAAGATGAGGGAGGGGGTAACAAGTTCAACAAGAAATATACTTACTACCTTACTTATGTAACTGTTACCCTTGTGTACATCACCTTGACAATAATAAGAAAAGAGATTAACGTTTAGTTGATAATTCTGGGAGGTGAGAAATGGGAGGTTGTTATTCTCTTCTTTGTATTTTTTTATAATAGTCTCAAAAATTTACCAGAACAGTAAGTTATGATATATCTTAAGTTATAGTAAATATTATGGTAGTGCATAACTTCTATTATCATGAAGTGCTAGAACTAGATAAAGCAACTTTTAGAATTCTGATTATATAGTTGACTATATGTTCATTAACAAAAGCTTTCGTAACACAGTTTTTCAGTCAAGAGCATAAGAACCCCAATTGAAATAATCTAGAAAAGTGAAACATAAGTTTCATGTGGTGTATTAATAGATTGTAGAGATTGTAGTAATTACATATTAGTTAGCCATTTTGTCTTTAAGATAGAATAGAATAGAAAACTGATTTTGCCTGTACTCTACTCAACCATACTATCCTGATCTAGGCTTTAATTATCTTTTTTGTTCATTATAAATAGGGATAAAAGAAATTTGCCATTTACACCTATTTTGGCATCAGTGAATCGCCTTATTCGTTATCACCTTGGTACTGTGGCAAAAGGATCTTTTATTATCACTTTAGTCAAAATTCCACGAATGATCCTTATGTACATACACAGTCAGCTCAAAGGAAAGGTAAGGATAAGTGCTTTTCTGGACTTTTTTTGAGCATCTTCCACACCTCAGTTCTTCATGTAGTAAAGCTCTGCATCCTGTCTAATGTGAGGTTTTGATTGTTTTCTTCTGTCTTAACCAAGTGGGACCCAGTTCTTCCTCCTTGTCTCCCTTGCCTGCACTCCATATACTATTCAAAGAAAAACCTACACTTTGCTTAGGTTGACTCATATTCCTTTCTCCTAGAACATCTTCCCAATCCCTTTTCTTTTTAACAGTTTTTTTCATTGACTCTTAATAATTATACATACTTATGGGGTACAGTGTGTTTTGGTACATGTACATGTACGTAAACCCCAAAGACTGCTCCATAGCAAAGGGACAATTGACTGATTGAAAAGAAAAAAAAAGTATGTCACCAATAATTCATACCCTTGACTGTAAAAATGACATGGATTTCAACATAGTTTCGCTCAAAGGCCACCTCTTCCTAGAAAGCTTTTCTTGATTCCTCCCACCACCCAAGCATTTTAATCTCTCTGTTATCCCCCACTTATATAATATTGAGAAGCTATTGTCCATCATTTTCTCTATGCTGAGTACTTTTTTTTTTGTCTCCTATGAGGTTTTATATCCTTGCTGGTTTTATACGTCTATCTGTATCATACATTCAATAGCACTAAACAATGTTGACTTGGTTGATAAAAAATAATTTAGGGGGCTGGGAAGATGGCTCAGTGGTAGAGTGCTTGCCTGTCTCACATGCATGAGGCCCTGGGTTCGATTCCTCAGCACCACATAAGCAGAAAAAGCCAGAATTGGCGCTGTGGCTCAAGTGGTAGAGTGCTCATCTTGAGCTGAAGAGCTGAGGGACAGTGCCCAGGCCTAGAGTTCAAGCCCCATGGCTGACAACAACAACAAAATAATAATAATAATTATTATTATTATAATTATAATAATTTAGACAGCTAGGCAGTGGTGCTCACACCTGTAATCCTAGCTTCTCGGGTAGCTAAGATCTGAGGATTATGGTTACAAGCCTGTCTGAGCAGGAAAGTCTATGGGATTTTTATCTCTATTTAACCACCAAAAAGCCACAATTGGAGCTGTGGCTCAAGTGGTAGACCTCAGGGACAGCATCCAGGTCTTGAGTTCAAGCCCTAGTGCTTGAGCCACAGTTGCTGCTCCAAGGACCAGTACCAAAATAATAATGGCACTAATAATAATAATTCAGACATTATATTTTGAAGGAAAAGAGAATATGGAGATTTTGACATTGTGATTTTTACATTTTTATGTATATTTCAACATATGCAGTCTTCTATGTGATTATTTTTTAACTATTTACTTTCTTCCCTTTGTCCAGGAAAATGCTTGTGCACGATGTGTGCTGAAATCTTGCATTTGTTGCCTTTGGTGTCTTGAAAAGTGCCTAAATTACTTAAATCAGGTAAAATGTTTTAAAGTATAACCGTCATTTTTAAAAACAGGCTTTTGCTTCTTATTCTAAGATGAAATAATTAAATTTGAGCAATATATGCTAATGGACACTTATTTCCAGCTCCCTGGGAAGTAGAGATCAGGAGAACTGTACTTTAAGGCCAGGCTAGGCCAAAAGTTAACAAGATCTCCATCCCAACTAATAATCTGGTTGTGGTGGGGCAGGGAGTTCTAAGTTGGAAGATTGTGGCCCAAGCCTGGATCCCCCCAAAATATGAACCCTTATCTGAACACTAACAAAAGTCCATATAGTTATTATTACTATTGAGCTTTACTTGAAATATGTTCATTTTATGGTATTATATATTTAGCCTTAATCAAATACGTCTATTTCAATTCAATTGTTATTTTTAATTAATATGGTATTAAGATTCATGTTACTTTTAATTTTAATAGGCACAACTCATTGGGATTCATCTCTTTGGAAAGACATTTATCACATCCTATCCTTTCCCTTTCCAGAATGTACTCTAGCTGTCACTTTTGAGTTACTTTAAATGTTGTTTGAATGCTTTAGTTCAGTATATATAGTAGCTGTTGCTACTATCCACTAGTTTTGAATGCTTTAGTTCAGTATATATAGTAGCTGTTGCTACTATCCACTAGTTTTCCAACCAGTGTGGTGCTACTCACTGTGATACTGACCTAAGAAATACTATGAGAGGACGTGGTATTTCTAAGGTTGCCTGGAAGAACTGCTATTTAATAGGCGATAGAGGTAGTTCATAGGGGAGTGGGCTAGACCTCTGTGTTTCCCTTTCTGAACATATAGGACTCACTGTGAAGCATTTTGCTCACCGGTTTTTTTTTCTTTCTTTTTTTGCTACTTTTCCATTCCTTGAAAATCAATCCTAATGTATTGATGCCCTCATCTAATAAGCCAAGAACAAAATTGACTTTCTCACCACTTACCTCTAAGTGATTGACTTTCTCACCACTCACCTCTAAGTATTGTACTTTCCATTCACTGCAGGACAGTCAAGGATGAGAGTCCCATGCCCATGTCATTGATTTTTGCCTGGACTTTGCTCAGTCAGGCTCTTGGCTAATATGAGAAAGAGGGTATGATGTTTCACTAACAAAAGGCATTCTTACCAATCATGATATTCTCTCTGGATGTACAAGTACTTGGAAGCGTATTTAAAAATAATTGTAACACCCGTAGCTACCTGAAAAAAATACTCTCTTTAAAATTTGGTATGAGGCAAAGTCATCCTTGTAACAAAAGGAGATGGACACAGAAAATAAAAATCACTGTGATTAAATTTTGGACCGAGCATTAAGTAGCTTATCTTCATGGAGACAGGCACAGCTAGCTCTCTAGTCTAGCCTTGCTTCCTAGCACCCTCCCCAGGCAGGTTTTGCTTTTGCAGTTTCTAAGTTGTGCCTGGACTGGCTTCTTCCTTCCAACACTGGCTGCTCCCACTGAGCATTAAGGATTCTGTCCAAGTATCACCTCTTAAGACTTTCCTCATCACTGAGCTTCCATGTGCCAGTGTAGACCTCCAAGAAAACACTAAGAAACAGAAACTCCTGTCTTGTCTTTATCTTACTTCACAGAAGAGACTTCAGTGTTATTTGCCTTTCCAGAAGCTAGGAAAATGTGTGTTACCCAACATGTGGTGTTTAAGTAACTTCTGTGTATCAGTGACTGTTTGGATTCAAAAGAATTAACACGGTGATATAAAACTACAGTTAAGACTCTTACTGCAAATAGGCAGTAACAGTGACATAAGAAAGAAAAGAAGATCACAGTAACCAGATGAAAAAAGTGTAGGGTTTTCAGCAAGCTTATTCTAAATTAAAGGCTAAGAAGTGGTTTACTAGCAGTCCTGAGAGATTGCTGTTGTCCATTTTGGACCTACGGTTTATGGAGCATGATATTTGAGGTTCAAGGGAAGCATTAAGGTAGTAATACACAGGTGGCAATGGTTTGGTTTGGAGGCGATTCTAAGTTTCCACTCAGTGGTTCTGTTAGGGAATACGAGGTGCAGCAGTGTGGGACTGCCCATGTGTGGTGTGGTGTGTCTCCTGTGCTCATAGGAATGCCTCATTTGAAATGAGATAAACATATGGAAGGTATTAGGACACTTCCTGCCATGACGGTTGAGCATAAGGACAGGTTACCTGTGGTAGAATGATTTAAACCTCCTTCCTGTGAGATGTTGCAGATTTGGTAGCCACCCATCTGTTTGAAGTCTTCAACATGATGGGATCATGGCAGTTCTGAGTAGGTCACCTCCAAAGACATTTTCTCTTAAATCCCCCAATATACTAGGAAGTAAGAACAGATGGGCTGCTGCCCAGAGGGCCCTCTTCTCAGTGTTGTCAAACCTATTGGTCATTTCTATGCTTAGCATCCTGAGCTATAGCTGATTCATCCACACGAGAGGCAGCTCATGTTGCATTTTGTTTCCATTATCAATCACCAGCTCCTGAATATAGAGGTCCTTTTTTTGCCACCCCTGTAAGAGTGAGCCCCATTTTTAGAGTCTTCTTGGAGTAATGGGTAGTGGAGAGTGCAGATGTTGATGATGTGTTTCATCTCAACACTGCAACTCTTAATCAGGCACAGGGAAACCTCTGAGTGTCAGTGTTCCTCCTCTGTAAGTGAGGACCTGTCCTCATAAAACTTAGATAAGGATGAAAAGCAATAGGTAATCAACTCTTTCTTATAATGCCTGTTTATAATGCCTAGCTCTAGGTGAATTTTAGGAAGTATTCTCATTCTCTCCATTCCTTTCTTTTTTTTTTTTTCTCGGTCGTGAGGCTTGAACTCTAGGCCTGGGCGCTGACCCTCAGCTCTTCAGCGCAAGGCTAAGCACTCTACCACTTGAGCCACAGCGCCACTTCTGGCCTTTTCTGTTTATGTGGTGCTAAGGGATTGAACCCAAGGCCTCATGCATGCGAGGCAAGCACTCTACCACTGAGCTACCTTCCCAGCCCCAAAGGTTTTTCTTTTTTTTTTTTTTAAGCAAACTCCTATTCAAGCTTGAGAGTAGTGGTATCTAAGAAAACTATGGGAAAGATAATCCAAAATATAATTTTAGAAATAACTTCCTATTCCCTACTAATAAATTAATAGTGTCAAAATACTAAAGCAGAATTTAGAGAGCCAAGATGAAAACAAACCTTTATAGATTCCTTTCTTTTTCTCAGGGGAGTAGAGACTGTTAACTTTTTTGTTTAGAAATGTACTCAGTTGTTTTAGGATCAAGTAATGATTCATCTAGCCCTTTTCTGTATAAAATACCAATTTATTTATATAGTACTAAGCTCTTACATATCTTGCCAGAATTTGTGCCTGAACTTTCTTTTCCATACCATTGTTATTATACAAATACTGCAGTATTTAAATATTATTGATTGTATCTTATGATACAGTTCCTCTCATTCTTATTTTTCAGAAATTCTTTGTTGGGCTAGGAGTGTGGCCAGGTGGTAGAATGCCTGCTTATCAGGCATAAGGCCCTGTGTTCATACCACTGTGCCACAAAACAAGCAAACAAACAAAATCTTGTGTAGGCTAGGTGTGGTGACACATCCCTGTAATCCTAGCTAACTCAAGAAGCAGATACAGGAGTATTACAGCTCATGGCCAGCCTGGGCAAAAAAGTCAATGAGACCTTCATTTTAACAAATAAGCTGAGCATGATAGTATGCACCACAATCTGTTATTCTGAAAGCATAGGTAGGGGATAGCAATCTGGGTTGGCTTGTGGCAAAAAGGGCTAAGGTATGACTGCCTATGCAGTGTGAGGCTTTGAGTTTAAACCCAGTTTAAACCCAGTACTGTCCCCCACTGATTCTTGTCAGATCACTTGTTTACTCTCTGATGTTATATTTAGACAATAGAGTACAGTGAAATAGTGATACTAATGATATTGCTGTCTAACATAGAGCATTGACTGTGTCAGGCATAATGCTTCATGCTTTGCCTGTAGACAACCCGATTTAGAATTCTGCTTTGTCCGTATTCTTTAGAAGGTGGTTAACACTCATGAGTTAGTTATGTTCTATTGTGGTGTTTTGCCCCATTTCTTCTTCGTTGTCATTATCTTCCTCCTCCTCCTCCTCCTCCTCCTCCTCTTCTTCTTCTTCGTCTTTGTCTTGTCTTCTTCATCTTCTTCGTCTTTGTCTTCTTTGTCTTCCTCTTCTTTGTCTTCATCTTCTTCGTCTTCCTCCTTTCCTCCTCTTCCTCTTCTTCCTCTTCTTCCTCTTCTTCCTCTTCTTCTTCTTCTTTTTTTTTTTTGTGCCAGTTCTGGGGCTTGCACTCAGGTCCTAGGCACTGTGCTTGGGCTTCTTTTGCTAAAGGCTCGCACTCTACCACTTGAGCTACCATGCCACTTCCAGCTTTTTCTGTTTATGTGGTACTGAGGAATCAAACTCAGGGTTTCATGCATTCTAGGCAAGCACTCTACCACTAAGTCACATTCCCAGCCTACCCTTTCTGTTCTTTAGCTGTCTTTCCTGACATGTGCCTGAGCAGGGATGGAAAACTCAATACAAATGCAAGGGCCAATTGAAGTAATGAAAGGAACTGGTAACAGAGATACTAATGTAAGAGAAAATGCTGGAGACTGTGGTGAATTGGAGAGCTCAGATTTCTTCTAAAGAAAGTAGATTTTATTCAAGGTCCTCTAGTCTATGCTGTGTGTGAATTTACAGTTTCTAGCTTTCCAGATAAGCCAGAAATCTAGATGTTTACATTTTGTCTCTTGCTATGTAAATATTGACAACCACTTTTTTAAAAAGTTGAGTGAGCCAAAAATCTAAGCTCTTGGTTTAGACAGTGTCAGCTATACATGGACTACCAGTGTGTTGCCTCTGCTTTGGAGAATTTATGAAACAATAATAAACAGGGAAGTTGAGAAAGCCATTTGCTATTTATAACAGAGGTGTTAGAACTTTGCAAACAGAGCTGCTTTTTGTTCTGTAGGTGCTAAACACAACATGAAGGTGAAGATACATCCAGTCTAACAGTATTCACTTTAGGAAAAGAGATTGTTGCAATGAGAATGTTTTCTGCTGGTACTAGGTTGCTTATTCCTTACTTTATTTGAACACCAGTTGGAGACAGTCATTGTGCGTGTTTTCTGATTGAAGAGCTCTTAAAATTATAAAGCTTTTCTCTACATAATGTGAGGAGTTTATAGAGAATCACTTTTGAGTTCAGTGCCAAGTACCTGATACCATACTAAGCATACTTGACATACATTATAATCTCCCCACAGTTCCCCCAAGGAAGGCCTTGTTTCCTGTTTCATGGATGAGAACTAGGACTCTGCTTCTCATCTGTGAGAACATAGCATTGTGACCATCTGCTATAACATGTTTTGTACACATTCTTAGTAGTTCTCTAAGTTTCATCACACAAAATTACTAACAGGTCACTTTGTTTAAAAGACATTGTTTTTTTAAAGATTCTGAGATGGTGGTCATTCTTAGTCCTGCTTTCTGGCATTGATAAGTCTCAAGCATGTGTCTTTTGGGAAGGTACCGGATGTTGAAACGTGCTGGACTCTATGGGTAGTTCAGTTCAAGATAAGGAAGGTTGCCTGATAAGGTGGCCGGACTCAAAACTCTACCTTAGTTGTCCGTATTAGAAAGCTCAGTTATTAGGGAAAGCAAGAATATAAAATTTCATAATAATCTTCACACTGTTGTAAGGTGAATTATCCCAGAAGCCACATTTTGGAAGATAGGATACTGGAGTCTTTATTATACAGTTAGCAAGCTGCAGGCCGCCACTTGTTACAAAGGCTTCACCTCCAAATACACTTAACACGGTTAGGAAATAGGTCAGAGAGGAAAGAAACAACAAAACCAATACCAAGAAACCAATTCTGCTCCAATGGAGAGCTGAATTGAGACCCCAGGATGACCAGAGATGAGCCAGGAGACAGGACACAAGAGACGATCATAGAGACACATGTGGCATGGCGTAATGACATTAGGCTGCTCTGGACCTAATTAGGGTCTGAGCAGAGGGCAAGTCCACAGGAAATTCCCAGTCCCGGGCCCTGGACTGACAGGCTCAGTAACCTATCAGCCAAGTACCCACCCCTGCTTCCCAGGTGTTTCCTTCCCCTCAGCATGAACAGAAGATGCCAGATTTTATCATCCACCATGTGGCCAATATGGCACCCACCAGACCTGACCTCCTTTACTTCTGCATGTGTCCTTTCACACCAGGAAATGTGGACATAGAGGGAAATTTCTGTGGTCTGATGTCATCTTCAGCACATTTTTCTTCCTGAAGAGAAGGCCATCTTGAACTTTGTGTGCTTCCCAGTCCTGGGAGTAAAGAAGTTAGAATATCCATCTGTGTCTTCTCAGTTACCATGAAGACCAAATAGTTCTAAAGATCTTGAGGAATGCTGCCAAGGAGGCAGTATTTGAAAGGTGATATCCTACCCTAGAATGGGGTGGAGAAAAGGAAAAATTTACATAGGCTTCTGCTCTAAAAGTAGATGGATGCCCTGGGTTCAATTCCTCAGCACCACATAAGCAAAAAGAAAAAAGCCGGAAGTGGCGCTGTGGCTCAAGTGGTAGAGCGTCTAGCCTTGAGCTGAAGAGCTGAGGGACAGCGCCCAGACCCAGAGTTCAGGCCCCACCACCAGACCCAAAAAATAAAAAAAAAAATAATAAAATAATAAAAGTAGATGGATGGGGCAGAGTGTGGTGACACAAAAGAGTTAAGAGCAAGAATAATAATTCTCAAATGAATTCAAAGCACTCACAGTTTAATTAGAAGTTTTGGGCACTCTGCTGTAGTCAGCTGACATGAAGAGAATGAGAATATGTGGAACCTCCCTTGCTTTTGTCTCCCATTTCAAGGAGGCTCATGGTGAAATTGGAAAGGGTAGAACAATACCATTCAGATGAGTTGTTTCTCATTTGAGAGGAGGGGGCCTCAGACAGACTTAGTTGATAGAAATGGGTTGTCTAATTTCATTGACTCTAGACAATATAATGCTTTTTAAATCAGTATTATAAATCATAATCACTACAGCTAATATTGAAAAGTATTTTTCTCTTAAAATTCTATTACTAGTAACTGGTTCATTAATCTCTTAATCATATCTTAGAATATAGGAAATAAGAGATTTCTCTTCAGGGGAGTTAAATACCAGATTACTAAATTAGTGATCAATTCTGTCAGCTAAATTGTTGAACACAGGCATTATAATGAGAGGGCTGAGGGTGTGAGTAGTAGAATACTTGCCTAGCATGTGTGAGGACCTGGGTTTAATCACCAATACTATTCAAAAAAAAATTTGAGAGAGAGAGAGGAAGAAGAGGGAAGGAAGAAAAATGAAAGTGTAAGTTGTAAAAGTTATTAAAACTTAAAATGAGCACACGAAAGTTTTCATTTCAAAAAAATTAAGATATGTCCAATAGACTGTAAACAAAGTTAAAATTGATCTTTAGCCATACTATATAGAACAGATCAGCAAAAAGAATAAAAAAGCAAGTAATGTGGCCTTTATTGGCCATATAGTCTCTGTCATAAGTGCTCAATTCTGCCAAATAAGCAGAGCTGCATTCCAGTAAAATTTTATTTATACAGTGGTCAGCAGGCCAGATAGGGTCCTTCTCGGAGCTTTGACCCCTCCCTGCTCTAGAATAAAAGTTTAAATGGATATTTTTGTGAGCACTTGGCAAACTAGTGAGAACTGGGGCCGTTCTGTTCTTTGAAAATGGGTCTGGCTGGAGGAGTTTTTCTGTGTCTTTCTCAGCAGTGTTACTGTAAAACAAGGTCAAAAGTATAGTTTATTTTTACTTCCTTGAGACATTTTGCAGAACATTTCACAGAGAAGCCAGCCTGACCACAAAGCAACATAGGTTGCGTGGTTTTCCTCATTTGTGGTAACTAGAATGCACCTATAAATCTACAAGTAAGTGCACTGGATGGTAAAAGAAAAAAGAAATACACTGGGACATGATAAATTGTACAGGTCTCTAGTCATTCACACAGAATGAGACCAAAGGAGGATATTTTCAGGACAAGATCACATAGGTTCAATAGCTATATGCATCTGATCATATAAAATAATATTTATCAAAGTGAACTCAGGAAATGGAAACAAAGTGGTTTTTTTAAATTTTTCTTTCTTGCTGTTTTTGTTTTCTTTTCCTTTTGTTTGTTCATTTATCTCTTTGGGAGAGTAATGAGGGGCACAGAAATGGTGGGACAAAAGGTAAACAAATGCAAGCAGTGATACTCACTAGACTATGTTGAAAATGAACTATACAACTTGTGAGTGGAGACAGGAGGGAAAAACTGGGAGAAAGGTAAGAGGTGGCATTGTTCAAAAAGAAATGTACTCTTTGCCTGACTTTTGTAACTGCAACCCCTCTGTACATCACCTTTAAAATAACAATAAATATTTTTTTAAAAAATTTTTGTAGAAAATGGGGGGAAATATTGTGAAGAACTACAGTCAAATAGTTAACTAGTTCCTGCTGTCTTATAACAGGTTAAAAAAAATCAACTGGCAGATGATGATATAAGAAAGCAAGTAGTAAATGAATGGATGCTAGCAGAAAAACTCAATATGTGATTTCTTTAAAATATTTTATATTTTTAACTGTTGATATAAACACAATGTACTTATACATTCTCATAGAGTGAAATTCTACATAACAAAATCATATATCTCTCAAAGTACCCTGTCATATCCTGCTGTTCCATCACTGAAAAACAAAAAAAGGTTAAAGGACCTTGGGTAGTAATCTACTCTATAAGGTTCTTATTCTTCAGCTCTGAAATGTTATATATTTTTAATGAATTTCATCAGATAATTGCAAACTAAGTATGATAACTCATACTTCTCTATACTAATCCTAAGAACTAACCATGTAAAACTAGAATATTCATGAATGTCTCTCCCAAATTCAGTCTTTAAAACTTCATAGGAAGCCCTTCATATTCAACAGTTTTTTGATTATTACAATATTTGGGGCTCACTGACAACTTAAGTCAGCACTAAAATTCCTCAGGGCCAAAAGTTTTAGTCACAACTATCCACTTTCCCTTCCTCATACTCAGGTTTATCAATGTTGAAATGCGTGTTTACACTTCACAGAAGATGGTAATGCTGCTCTCCAATGTTATAGAAAAAGGAATGGAAAGAATATATTAAGAGTTTGTAAGTAGTGGTTCAGCAACAGAAGCACCTAGGTTTATTTTATTTTTTTATTTTTATTTTTTTCAAATTTTTTATTGTGATTAAGTGGTTGCATAATTCCCCAAATTTCACAGTATTGTGGAATAGTGATGCTCAGTTAAAGTCACACATTCTAACTTTCCTGGAGCAAATTGTCTATCACAGTCTATAACACTTAGGAGTTC
This sequence comes from Dipodomys spectabilis, assembly GCF_019054845.1. Classification (NCBI taxonomy): domain Eukaryota; kingdom Metazoa; phylum Chordata; class Mammalia; order Rodentia; family Heteromyidae; genus Dipodomys; species Dipodomys spectabilis. The sequence goes on from NW_024870683.1 coordinate 15,651,925, forward strand.
TATGAGTTTTGCGATAGTTATTTCTTCCACATTGGGTGGTATGTACATTTCTTTTGTTTTGCATAGCATCAGCTGTTCCCTCTTTCCCACTTGTTCCCTCCCTCCCATCACTGTTGTTGAGTTGCTTAGTTCATTTTGGTCAATGTCCAGTGCAGCTGATGGGTCCCGCTGTTATATGTTTTTCCCTGATTCCCTCTAGTTCTGTGTCATCTTCCTAGTTCCCCTCTGGTGTATGCATATATACCATACATGTGATCAGCAGCATGGGGTTATTTAGTAGTGATTCAACCAGATGAGTGGAAGTCCTTTGTTTCTTAAGTCTTGTTAATTTTGTCGTATCACCTTACATTTTGGATTTAACATCGACTTATCAGGGAGACCACGTACCGTTTGTCTCTTTGCTCTTGGCTTACCTTGTTCAACATGATTCCTTCTAGCTCCAGCCATTTCCCTGCAAATGCCATTATTTTGTCCTTTCTAATGGCTGCATAATATTCCATTGTGTATAGATACCACAATTTTTGGATCCATTCATCTGTGGTGGGGCATCTGGGTTGTTTCCATATCCTGGCTATTGTGAACAGTGCTGCAATAAACATGGAGGTGCATGTGTCCTTGTATACTGGTTCCTGTTGTTCAGGATAGATGCCTAGAAGTGGTATGACTGGGTCATAAGGGAAGTCAATATTTAGCTTTCTGAGGCCCCTCCAGACTGCTTTCCAAAGTGGTTGTATAAGTGTACATTCCCACCAGCCGTGTAATAGGGTTCCTCTTTCTCCACATCCCCTCCAGCATTTGTCGTTGGCTGACTTGAGGATGTGGGACATTCTGACTGGGGTAAGGTGGTATCTCAGGGTTGTCTTTATTTGCATTTCCTTCACAACCAGGGATGGTGAACATTTCCTCATGTGTTTCTTTGCCATTTTTATCTCTTCATCTGAGAAGTCTCTCTTTAGTTCCCTTGCCCATTTAGTAATTGGTTTGTTAGGTTTGGGAGGGATTAGTTTCTTGAGTTCCCTATATATACTGGATGTTAACCCCTTGTCTGATACATTGCTGGTAAATATTTTTTCCCAATTAGTTGGTTGTCTTTTCTAGCTTGGTTGCTATAGCTTTAGTTGTGCCGAAGCTTTTTATTTTAAGGTAGTCCCATTTGTCGAGTCTCTCTCCAATTTGTTGTGACCCTGGGACTCTGTTCATGAAGTTCCTTCCTGTGCCTATAAGATCAAGTGTCTCTCATACTCTGTCCTGCAGTAGTTGCAGAGATTCAGGTTTAATGTTAAGGTCTTTAATCCATTTTGAGTTGATGTTGGTGCATGATGATAGGCTGGGGTCCACTTTTAGTCTTCTGCATGTGGCCACCCAGTTTTCCCAGCACCAGTGGTTGAAGAGGCTGTGTTTCTTCTATTGTATGTCTTTGGCTCCTTTGTCAAATATCAGTTGTCTGTAGGCATGTGGATTTATTTCTGGATCGTCTATTCTATTCCATTGGTCTTCGGGTCTGTTTTTGTGCCAGTACCATGCTGTCTTTTTTATTATGGCTCTATAGTAGAGTTTGAAGTTCGGCATGGATACCCCTCCCATGTTGTCTTTATGCCCTAGAATTGTTTTGGCTATTTTAGGTCTTTTGTTGTTCCATATGAATTTTTGGACTGTTTTCTATATTTCAGAGATGTACGTCATTAGGATTTTAATAGGAATTGCACTGAATTTTTATATTAATTTTGGCAGTATTGCCATTTTCACTATATTAAGTCTGCCTATCCAAGAGTATGGAGGTCTTTCCATTTCCTAGTGTCTTCAGTAATTTCTTTCTTTAAATTTTTATAGTTTTCATTAAATAGTTCTTTTATATCTTTAGTTAGGTTAATTCCTAAGTATTTTATTTTTGGGGAGGTTATTGTGAATGGGGTTGCTTCCTTTATTTCCCTCTCTGCTTGTACATTGTCAGTGTACAGGAAGGCAACTGATTTTTATGGGTTGATTTTTGTATCCTGCTACTTTGCTGAAGTGATTTATGATTTCTGTGAGTTTGGGGATGGAGTTTTGGGGATTGTGAAGGTATAGTATCATGTTGTCTGCAAAAAGGGATAGTTGAACTTCTTTGCCAATGCGGATCCCTTTGATGTCTTTTTCTTGCCTTATTGCTCTGGCTAAGGGTTCCAGGACTATATTGAAGAGGAATGGAGACAGAGGACATTCTTGCCTTGTTCCTGATTTTAGGAGAATTGGTTGTAGCTTTTCCCCATTAAGTATAATATTGGCTATTGGTCTATCGTAAATGGCTTTTATTGTTTTAAGAAATGTTCCTTCTATTCCTATTTTCTCCAGAGCTTTTAGCATGAATGAATGTGAATTTTATTAAAGGCCTTTTCTGCATCTGTGGAGATAATCATGTGATCCTTGACCTTGGCTCTGTTGATGTGTTGGATTACATTTACTGATTTATGTATGTTAAACCATCCCTGCATCTCTGGGATGGAGCCTACCTGGTCGTAGTGTATGATGTGTTTCTGGCACCTAGGTTTAAATGAAGTCCCTCCCATGTCTGGGACTCAGTATTACAAAAGACTGAAAGTTCTCAGCACAATTGTCCTAAATAAGGGAGAGGAACTGATTATCAGCAATACATTAATTTCTATAACGGAAAAGCCCAGAAAGCTGGCTTACTCCTAATCCAAACTTGTAATGCCTTCCCTTGACACTGATTTAGCAGGACTTCAACTTGGGCTTTCACCCCTACTTTCACAAAGTGACTTCCAGCAGCTTTTCCTATTATGTTGGCAAAAGACCTTTGCCCATTCACACATGCAAGTCTTTCAAGAAAACCTTTGGGAGGGAAAAGAAACCTCTTTTCCATCAAAGCCCCAGGGAACATAACTTTACTTTCATTAGCTGTAAGTAGTTTATGTATCAACACCTAAAGACTAGGTTCAAGTCAATGAAGACCCACCCTCAGGGCAGAGTTAGTATGAACTCTACTTATTAGACTACTACTTAGTACTTATTACTTACTATTAGACTAATGAGGAAGGAGGTTTTCTCTGGAGGACTGAGGTCCTGAATCCATGGGGGGAGGGGATGGGTAAAACCTGCATAATAAAATAGTTATCTACTATGTAGCTATGGGAAATGACAAAATAGAAGAAAAGTCACCAGAGCAGAGCTGGTGGGTGTTCCAGACGAAGCATCCCAGCAGTCTGATGCTATGCATGTCTCTGCAGCTTGTGAAGCAACACTAGAATATGTAGTGTGTCACTTATATCTGTAGTCTTGAGCCTGAGCCAAAGGTTAAATTATGTTTGCTTAGCCAGGCACCAGTGGCTCATGCCTGTTATCCTAGCTACTCAGGAGGCTGAGATCCGAGAATCACGGTAACGATCACAATACTCTTATCTCTAATTAGCCATCAGAAAACTGGCAGTGATGCTGTGGCTTTACAAAGACAGGAAGTTCATGCATGTTGGAAAAGTCTGTGTGTGTATAAGTGGTTTTTTAAAAAGACTCAAACTAAGCTACTGGACAGCTGTCTTTATGCTTCTTTGTGCTCCCATCTCAGTTTGTACCTCATGAACGCCATGGGTTTGACAGAAATAGTCAAAATTTAAAAAATTGTGTTGTGGGCTGGGAGGGTGGCTCAGTGGTAGAGTGCTTGCCTTGCATGCATGAGGCCCTGGGTTCAATTCCTCAACACCACATAAGCAGAAAAAAGCTGGAAATGGTGTTGTGGCTGAAGTGGTAGAGCGCTAGCCTTGAGCTGAAGAGCTGAGGGATAGCGCCCAGGCCCAGAGTTCAGCCCCCACGACTGACCAAAAACAAAAACAAAAAACTGTGTTGTAATTATGTCTGGTGTTCATCTTTTAAAAGTAAGTTTCCTCTGGGCACCGGTGGCTCACGCCTGTAATCCTAATTGGAGCCTGTAATCCTAGCTACTTAGAAGGCTGAGATCTGAGGATCACGATTCAAAGCCAGCCCAGGCAATTCAAAGCCAGCCCAGGCAGGAAAGTCCATGAGACTCTTATCTCCAACAAACTAATCAGGAAAACAACAAACAAACAAAAAACAGAAGTGGAACGGTGGCTCAAGTGGTAGAGCACTAGCCTTGACACAAAGGGGCTCAGGACCAATGCCCAGGCCCAGAGTTCAAGCCCTATAATCGGCCAAAAAAAAAAAAAGTTTTCATTTCCTGCTGAGAATTTTTTTTTCCTGTTACCCAGAATGCATACACAGCCACAGCTATCAACAGCACCAACTTCTGCACCTCAGCAAAGGATGCCTTTGTCATTCTGGTGGAGAATGCCCTGCGCGTGGCTGCCATCAATACCGTGGGAGACTTCATGCTGTTCCTAGGCAAGGTAAGACCAACCATGTTATCTGAAACAAGAATATTATCTTGGTAACTTTTGTTTTTGTACAAATTTGCCCTTTAGCTCAACACAAAACTGCAGCTAATTTAATATATAGCAATCAGTTGTAAAGCCTTTAATGTTCAATAGATACGTTTCTATTTACTTTATATGTGTTATGTTCATTTAATCCTCACAACAAACGTAGAAGGCAAATTCATTTTTCAGATGGGAGAACAGTAAGTAGCACGTTGAGGCTAAGTAATTGCCTCTTGTTTATTCTACATGTTTTGTTGGTAAAGAATAAGGAAACAAGCTGGGCACCTGTGGCTCACGCCTATAATCCTAGCTTCTCAAGAGGCTGAGATTTGAGGATCACTGACCGCCTGGACAGAAACATCCTGGAGACTTACCTCCAATAAACTACTCAGAAAAAGCCAGAAGTGACACTGTGGCTCAAGTGTAGAGCACTAGCTTTAAGCAAAAGAAGCTCAGGGACAGCACCCAGGCCCTGACTTTAAGCCCCAGGACCAGCAAAAAACAAAGGACAACAATAAAAACCCCCAAAGTATGAATTAGGAAACTGTCATTGTAGTGCTAAAGGGTGATACTGCTTCTAAAGCCTAAAGTCCTTGATTTAAATTCTGGTTCTCATACTCACTAGCTGTGTGACCTGAGGCAGGTTACATAACCTCCCTGTGTTTTCTCGTTCATTGGTACTGGAATACAGTAGGGCCAATCTCCCAGATTTGTGAATGAATATAGGGTATTTAGGAGGTTTGACACATTCTTCAGCTGTCATTGTTATTGAATATAGACCCTTTTAAAATAGAGCTATGAGAGACTTCTACCTCCCTTAAAAGTGTCTGAGAAGAAACAATTTATTCCATACTACTAAAAGCTGAAGAATATAAATTGCAGTATACTTAGATTTCATTGCACCTGTATTTCAAACCATAAAATGGTCAGAAAATTGGAAAAGATGAGGAAAGAAAGAATGAGACTTATCATACCACACTATAACCTTCTTTCCTGATTTCTGTATATTCCATCCTGTGTTATTTCATAGGCTTGTGTTTCTATAGTCTAGCAGTCATAGCATACACACCTGGTTGTCCTTATCTTTTATACTTCATATAATATCATATACTTTTGCTTGCTTTGGGAGTCTTCCTAATTACACACAATAATGATGGCCCATCAAAACTATTCTCTTACTAACATTTGCTAAGAGCAATGAGGTTACTCCATCCAGTCAACATTTTAAATGTCTTTGGAGCCAGGTGTCAGTAGCTCATGACTATTATGATAGCTACTCATGAAACTGAAATCTAAAGATCTTGGTTCAAAGCCTGCTCAGGCAGACAGTTCTGTGAGATGGTTTGTTTGCTTGTTTGTTGTATCAGTACTGGGGCTTGAACTCAGGGCCTCATTCTCTTATTTAACATTTATGTTTAAGGCTGACTCTGCCACTTGAGCCACATCTCCACTTCAGATCTCTGAGACTCTTATATCCAGAAGTATGGCTTGGGATACTTGTTCTTCCTTGAATTGACTTTAACATTTCAAATATGGTTTAGTAGCAAGATAAGAACATAAAGAACCCCAGCTCTCTAGCAAGGAAATGTAACTCATTCTGAAATTGAAACTTCAAGAAGGAAAGAAAATAACCATCTGTGGAAACTACCACAATATGTACACCATTAAAAAATATGATTCATAAGTATATAGTTACAAGTTTGTGGGAATAGTCTACCAAGTCCTGGATAGATTCAGATTTGCTCCATAAAATCACCTGGAATGGGGGGATGGAAGCATTATAGATGAACCGCTGTATTGCCTAATGCATTATAATTCATGGTTAAGGTAACAGTGAAGGAAAGATGTCTTGATGTTGGTAAATGGTGAGGACAAAAAGTCTTCCCTGTCCTCCGCATTAGAGAAGAAAAGGCTGCTGCTGTTCTATAGTACATTTCCTTTTCCTGCATTTAAAACCTGTACTAGAAGGCTAAGAAAAAAGGATGGGAAAGAGTATGTCTTGGATTCAATATAATCTGTTATTACTATGTGTCAGTTTCCAAGTGTTTGCTGAGTTTTTCCCTAGGGAGAGTCCTAGGTCGGCATCATGAAGCCAATATTTGAGAGGAATCTAATCTTTGCCCTGTGACCTTGAGCAGGTTGGCTCTGGATGTATATCCTAAACCACAAAATGGGGTTGATAATGTCTGCCATAAACCATTCCTAGGGTTGTTGAAGAGATGTAATAAAATATATTTTTTAAACAAAAAAAAATTAAAATGCTGTGTATGAACTTATGAAGCAACAGAGTAGATGGCAAGTAGATGGCATCTACTGGTTTTTTGTTTTGGGTTTTTTTTTTTTTTTTTTTTTTTTTTTTGTCAATTGTGGGGCTTGAACTCTGGGCCTGGGCACTGTCCCTGAGCTGTTCAGCTCAAGGTGAATGAGTGCTCTGCCACTTGAGCAGAGCGCCACTTCCAGTTTTCTGGTGGTTAATTGGAGATAAGAGCCTCAGGGACTTTCCTGCCCCGGCTGGCTTTGAACAACAATCCTCAGGTCTCAGCCTCCTGAATAGCTAGGGTTATAGGTATGAGCCACCAGTGCCTGGCTTCTTTTATTATTTTTAGCATGGATGTTAAAGGTGTCCTTTCTTCACAGTCTAAATCTAAACCTCATGACAAATTAGGTAAAATTGGCCATATATTCTACATGAAATAAAATATAAAACACAGGAAAAATTCTAAGAATAGAAATGTTTGTTACAGCATAATTTATAGCTGAAAATAATATAAATCTCTACCAGTGGGAGACTGGTTAAACAAACTTTAAATCACCCATAAGATGAATTTATGCAGCTGAGCAAGTATTTATGAAGCATTTATAATGATACTATAAATTTTAATGAAGGGCTTTTAATATTTCGATTAGGTAATACAATTTCATATATATGAATGCTTAGAAAAATACATACCAATACCAATATCAATAATTTTTTCTGAGTGCAATTTTTTAAAATATATATACATTTATCTTAAAAATTGCCATATTGTAAGATAGGTAAGGTTTTCAGGAGCAATATAGCGTCACAGCACTTAGAAAGCTCAATTTTTTTTTTTTCTTTTTTTGGTGTAGTCTTGGGGCTTGAATTCTGAGTACTGTGCCAAAGGTTTTTTTGCCCAAGGCTAGCACTCTACAATTTGAGCCACAGCTCCACTTCCAGCCTTTTTGATGGTTAATTGAAGAGTCTCACTGACTTTACTGCCCAGGGATGGCTTTGAACCATAATCCTCAGATCTCAGCCTCCTCAGTAGTTAACCAGTGTGAGCCTCTGGCACCTGGCTTACTCAGTTATCATTAATGGAAGCAAGAGTCATTTGTATATGATTTTTCTAACCTGTATAAAGTGGTACACATGTATAACTATGTTTATAGGTATATATGTTTGATTCTTTAATTTGAGATGAATGGTCTTCATTTATCCAAAGTAAGAGGACTCTAAGTCTCAGGTAGTGAAGAATTCCAGTTTTCTGCAGTAGGTAATAAGTGTGGTCTCTGCTCTCTCTGCCACAGGTGCTGATAGTCTGCAGCACAGGTTTGGCTGGGATTATGCTGCTCAACTACCAGCAGGATTACACAGTATGGGTGCTGCCTCTGATCATCGTCTGCCTCTTTGCTTTCCTAGTCGCCCATTGCTTCCTGTCCATTTACGAAATGGTAGTGGATGTATTGTTCTTGTGTTTTGCCATTGATACAAAATACAATGATGGGAGCCCTGGCAGAGAGTTCTATATGGATAAAGTGCTGATGGTAAGTACTGTTAATGACTCCTACTGCTTGAGAGATAAGAAATAATAATAAAATTATTCTGCAAAACATTTTTCTACATTTCATTTTCACGATAGGCAATGGAGTGGTTCAGTTTAAACTGGTAATACTCACTCACTGCTGAAGTTCCTCTTGGGCAAATTAGGGAAGAAGGTCTTCCTGGCATGGAAAAGACCACTTCCGATTGCCTATTGGGACCAACACTGGTTAATAGTCCTAAGTGTACCCTATTCTACCCTACTGTCACCCTCTGCAGCTAGATTGATTTGAAAACAGTTTTCAGTGTGCCTTTTAGCCCTTGACTTGGAATATTGGGCCACTGATATTCTAAGAACTCTTGAAAAGGGCATAAAGACAAAAAAAAAGAAAGGCTAATTCTTAGATCTTAGGGACTGTTTCTCTCCAGCACTCAGTTTTCCAACTGTCCTTGCTGTTAAAACTTATCTCCTAACAGTGCCAGGTCAAACTGAAGGTGTTCCATAGTGAATACATATAACAGACCTCTGCATAATAGATTGTTTTGATTCTCACATTCGTGAGTATCTGACTCTTTACCTAGATGCTATTCTCATACATTTTACAGCTCCCTTGCTCTGTATCCTCCCTAGATTAAGACCTCACTTAAAGTTTTAAATAGTTTGAGAATCATATTTAGGTACTCTTTTCATCAACATTAAAGAATACCAAATTCTTCTTCCTCCTCCTCTCCCTCCTCCTCCTCTCCCTCCTCCTCCTCTCCCTCCTCCTCCTCTTCCTCCTCTTCCTTCTTTTCCTCATCCTCCTCTTCTTCCTTCTTTCTTCTTTTTTTTTGGGGGGGGGTATGTGTATGTGTGTATGTGTGCTGGTCCTGGGGCTTGAACTCAGGGCCTGGGCACACTGTCTCTTAGCTTTTTCACCACCACTTGAGCCACGCTTTTACTTTAAGCTTTTTTGTTGTGGTAGTGGTTAATTGGAGGTGAGATTCTCATAGTATTTCTGCCTACCTCAGTCTTCACATCACAGCCTCCTGAGTAGCTGGGATTACAGGTATGAGCCACCAGTGCCCAGTTAAAGATGCTTTTTAATAATGGTGCTTTACATTAAACAGTGAAACATTTCTATCTTGAAAAATCTGCAATATTGAAGACCAAATACACTGAAATAATAAATCTTAGCCCAGGAGCACAATTTATCTAGTTAAATCTAATATTTTTTAGTAGCAAAAATTCCAAGTGTTTTAGTTGCTCTATTTGTTACTTTTTTTTTTTTATTGAGAACATCATCAACTAAATTTTGGTCATTTTCCTAATGCCTACATTAATTCTAAATTAATTGTGTTCATATTTGTGTTCATATTTGTTCATTAAAGCATTTATAAGAAATGTTCGTTTTTCTTTAACCACCGATCAAAGACAAAGTAAAAAAATAGAATTTCTTTTTTTCTTGGGACAGAATCTTACCATGTAGCACACTTTGCCCCCAAATTTATTATCCTGCTGCCTCAGTTTCCTCTTTGCTAGGATTACAGGATTTACAGGATTGTGTACCATGCCTAGCCAAAAATACAGAGTTCTTCTTACTTCATTTTTCTGTGTAAGAATGACAACTGAGGATATTTATTGAAGATATGCTCCATAAACTTTGACCAAATAGAAATGTTTCCTTTGGGGGGTGAGGGGTGGGGGAGGGAATATTCTCATTTTAACTACTTCTGACAACAAGTACTAATTGATACTGTCTGCCTTCCTAGTTTATGAAACAATGTCAAGGCTAGATGGACACTTTAAAATTAGTTTATCTGTCATATGAGGGTTTTTTTCAGTATTTCATGCATTGCAGTATAAATACTTGTACCTTACAGGAATTTTGTTGAGTGGAGGCTTCTAAAGCAGAAAGTGATTATTTATTTGACCTTGATATGAAAATATGATATTCTAAGATTAAATCATCTGTTAAAAATGTTAAGTATTCTTCCTTCTAGAGAGAGCTAACATTATTTCTCGGAGCCTTGGTGAGATTGTCACAGTGAACGGATGGGGAGAGGTTACATCAACGTGCTGTAATCCATCCCCACAAATCTAGCTACTCTTGTGTGTGATGCTAACTGATTATTTACTGCTGTACTTATAGGCCATCCGTCTACCAGGGTTGAGTCATAAACACACGTAGATATGTAAGTTTATTTCTTCTGATTGAAATCCGTGAGGACTCCAGAATTAATGAATATGGTCCATATTTTGCAGGAATTTGTGGAGAACAGTAGGAAAGCCCTGAAAGAAGCTGGTAAGGGAGGCGTCGCTGATGCCAGAGAGCTAAAGCCGATGGTAGGTGGAGATGAGGAGGCAGCCGCCCTCCAAGAATTTCACTTTCACTTCTTCTCTGTCTCTGTCTTCACCGACTGCACTTCTTCCGGAGAAGCATTTGTTATCTGTATCACACAGGACGTGCTGCTCTTTCTGTTTGTGTGCTTACCCATCACTTGGATGGCAGAGTGCTTGTCACAGCTGAGACCATCTTCTGTAAAAGTAAGCTGAAAGGAACAGCATCTTCACTGGTGCTTTGGGGCCTGGGGATGATGATTTGTGTTGCTAAGGTGAACCTGCTGTTTCTCTGATTGTCTTTGTAACTGTCAGTGTTTAGTTTCCATTTGACTGACCGAACCTTTGAGTATACCCTTGGAACTTGACGGTTTGATTTTTGTCATTTTGGAAGGTGATCATAGCAATTCCTTTCAACTTGCTCAAGTTTATACTCTTCTTTTTCAAAGACATTGTTCTCTTTATATCACCATCTTTCCTCTTTTGCTGACAGCTTCTGATGCCTAGATTCCACTTTCTTTGTTTCTTAAAACTTTTTCTATAGCAAAGAAGTTGCCATCAATCCTTTCCTAATACGGCCTAATCATTTTCCTGCTTACTTGTGAAAGACATAAATTCCCTAGTCATTTGGAAGAAAAAAATAATAACTAGTGTAAGAGAATCCGGAGTCATTTCTCACATAGCTATTCTTGTTGTGGCAGAACACCACCATGTCTCAAGCCTGTACTGGCCTAATTGGGACGGCAGTATCAAGTTCATGGAGAAGTGAGGAAGGCTTTCCTTCCTTCTACTTACCTGATTGTCCTCATTGCTCAGCAAATAATTAGAAAGAGGACATTTAAGGATCTTAAACTATGAACTTGTCTTATCCTCCTTTTGTCTTCCCAGGGATTCTAGCACTTGGAGAAAGGTTGGTTACATTTGAGCCATGTACTCGGCCTGTATTTCCAGATTATTCTTGAGGAAACAGCAGATGAGTTGTGGTAGAGTAGAATGCGAGTATGCCTTCCTATCTTCACAGCTGAACTTATAGGCAGTAATCCTAAGAGAATTGCCCAGTTTACCTGGTATTCTGCCAGAAACTACATTTGCAGAATATTTTTTCTAAGTAGTATTTTCGTTTTTAGTGTACCTAGCCACAAACAATACATTCAAATCTTCCTTCCATTTTGGCTTTTGTTTTATGTTGTTCATCAGTTCACTGCTTCCCTGTGAATGGCAAAAAGTATCGTCTGTTGTGTCCTCAAATACATTTTGTGCATTGTTCTTCTGGGGCTTTGGACATGGCAGCACTTGGTCCATAAGAATGTTCTCAGTGGTTAAAAACCTCCAACAGAGAAGTATGAAATGTTGTCCACAGTGCTGGAGTGTGACTCAAGAGATAGAGCACCCATCTGGCAGGTGCAAGGCCCTGTATTCAAACCCCAGTACCACCACAAAAAGAAAAAAAGAAATGTTGCACACAGAGTAGCTTTACTTTTTAATATGCTATTCCTTATCTTTCTTTTCTATCTTTCATAGTGTACATGGTTACAGTTGATCTCTACTATCACTATGCTCTGGTATGGTGGTTCATGCCTATAATCCTAACTCATCAGGAGGCAGAGATCTGAGGATCATGGTTTGCCAGCAGTTTGCCAGCCTGGGCAGGAAAAACCATGAGATTCTTATCTTTAATTAACTACCAAAAGAAAAGCTGGTCTCCAATTAACCACTTAAAAAAAGCTGGAAGTGGAACTATGGCTGGAGCAGTAGAACACTAGCCTTGAGTGAAAAAGCTAAAGGACAGCACCCAGGCCTAGAGTTCAAGTCCCAGTACCAACACACACATTTGCACAAAAGAAGAATTAGCTGATAAATACCTCCTTAAAATTGGGGGATTAGTAATTTCAAATTGCTTATTTGTGTTTGTGTATGTTATCTTCTTCAGTGAAAAGTTCTATTTTTCAATATGTCAAGAAACACTGCTGTTTTCTGTTTTCCTCTTCAATGGAATATCATAATTTGAGCTTCATTTTTAGCCTATAAAATAGTGTTCCAGAAAATGAAGTTTTAAATTTTCTTTTTGACAAGTAATCACATTGAATGAAACAAGATAACTGTCAATTGTCTTGGACTTTTTCTTAAGAGAGTCTCACAAGTTAACGAAAGTTTGAGAGATCTCATAGGTTTTTCTATAATTCTTTGCAAGTGATTTTAGAAAAAAAATTACCATATGTGAGGGAGTGGTTTAGGAAAATCTAATTATTTATTCACTGTCCTATTGGGAAGATCTTTTAGAGGAAAAGGTCTGGGTGGGGAGAGGATTTGGGCACTATGGAGACATGAGCTGGAGAATTACATTTTTTATGTGCCTCAGATATGATATTGAAGGAATGTGACTTTTGACACTCATAGGAATTCAGCCCCATGTATACAGATTCCTTAAGAGGGAAGGAATCTCTATCATTTTGACATGTGTTGCTGTTTGTTGACCATATATGTATTTGTAACATCGTTCACAATCTCCTTTTAATGGTAATTGTCTAAGATTATACTCTGTATGACTTTGTTTTCTAGGCTTCGGGAGCAAGTTCTGCTTGAACCTAGCCGGCGGTTATGGAACCCATTGACATTCCAAAACAATATATACACATAACTATGTATTTGTGTGTGTGGGTATGTGTATATATGTATATGTATGTGTGTATATATATATGTATATGTATATACACACACACACATAATCAGCCAAAATCAGAGAAAAGGAACAGGGATTTAATACCTTTTTTATGCTTATTTTTGTCAAACATGTACTCCTTTCATACGGGTGGCTTTTACAAGGCAACTTCCGTCATTTAATGTTTTCAATTGTAATTGTCTTAATGGAGATGTTAGATTCATATCTGATTAACATTTTTAACAACTTAGAGGAGATTTTAACTTTAGTTACTTAGATTAGGTAAAGTTATTATACCAAATTCTTGTCCAAAATTGTTTTCAGGGGTAATTTCCCTGATGTGTGTATAACATCAAGATCTGATTTTACAGATGCATAAGTCCTAGCGCAAGACTAGGCATGTGCTTTCAGCTAAGTAAAGGAATTACTTCCGTCAGTTTCCCCCAATCAAAGAAGCCATGTCATTTTACTTTTAGAGACATACAGTGGGCCCATTATGAGAATTTTCATAATAGCTCATAATTTTCATAAAAGCTCATTTGTCAGCCAACATTAAAAAGTAACCAACTCCTCAGGTATTTGTAGTTTACCCTAATGCTTCTATAAAAAGAAAGTAGGAAAAAAAAAAAAGAAAAGGGTAGATAATCTTTCTTATGCAAACTTTTTCTTATAATTTGTCTTTTTCTTTCTTTTCACTTTAGTAGCATCCTTCACACATTTGTGTGCCTGATTTGAAAGGAAGCTGGGGTACCCAGCAAGTTTAGCTTTAAGTTTCTGTGTATTGATTTGCCGATTAGGTAGTGCTAGGAGGAATAAAAAAGGGAAGAAAGCAAAGCATAAAGCATGGTGCTTGGGCTCTTTGCTTCAGAAGAATGGCAGTGGCTTAGGGTTAAACTGGCCATTTTATCCAAATGCTTGCTATAAAATCTGAACACATACTGGCAGGTGCTCCGCTCCTTGGCAATCCATTGAGTATCCAGAGTTCTACAATGTTTCACTGAAGAATTGGTTAGTGTTTTGATCCTCAAGTATGAATGTTGTTTATGTTTGGGAGTGGGTTGGGGGCTTTTTGGTTTTTTTGTTATTATTATTCTTGAAGCTTACCAGATATGAATGGCTAATATTCCATTGTTCTGCTTATTGTAATGGTGAATGCTTTAAGAAAAAAAAGTGTAATTTGCTAAGAATAATTCATGATCTGTTTATGCGATAACTCCTTTTTGTTACAATTTTTTTAAAAAAAGGCTATTTTTGTTAATGTAAAGTAAATATTTCAGAGCAAATTTTTTAAACTTATTGCACTAAATACAGGCTCTGTACAAAAAAAAAAAAGCCTCAGCATTTTATCATTCCATGGAAGGAGAACCTTTTGAAAGAAAGCATTGCCTCCTATCAGAATTAGACAGTGAATTAGACTGGAATTATGGACACTCATTCAAATTCATGTCACTAGGGCTTCATAAGTAGCTGTTTGCTATTGTGCTTCCTTTCAAAGGGTTAGACCTTTAAATTGCTGCAAAAGGTAAACTGTATTCTTTTTTAAGTATCGGTGTTCTTTATGCTAGCTAGGCTAAAAAAAAAATTGCTAAATGCCTTGGTTTCTTTTCAAAGCTCATATACTATTTCTGATTTTTTCAGAATATTTGCAATAAGAATCTGGATTTAAAAAAAATAACAATAGAAAAAGAAAACCACACACACAATTTAAGAGTTCATATCTTAGCAAGATCTGGGAAACCAACATTGTTGGTTTCAAAACTGCCTAAGCAGTTTTGAACTAATAATTCTCCAGAAGTTAATATCTAACTCCTAATACTGCCAAATATATGTCAATGTCCTATAATATTAGTTGAAATGGAATACGTCTAATTGTGTAACTAACAACTGAGAGAAAAAATCCAGGATATATCATGTGTTTTGTAGCCACGCTGATTTTTGGGTGTTCAGAATCATTGGGAACTAATACTAGAATTGGTAAAAGTATAGAAGATGAGTACCAAAAGACAAGTCACTCCAGGAGCTAGCTATTGTAGGAGGTGTCCCTCCAAGGACCTGATGGAAGTCTTGAACTTGGAAATTAGGTTCTGCTCACTTGAACATCCCCACACCATGGACCCTCGCTGCTTCCTGTTCCATGTGCTCGCAGTCTCCGCTATCTGGAAGCCACCAGGAATGCTTTCTAATCATCATTTGCAACTAGAACTGTAATCAGAAAGAAATTTTGTATTTTTGTATAACTTGACTGTGTGCCATTTTATATAACAGGTCCTGTTTTACAAATAAATTCTGTTTTACTAACATTGTGTTTAGAAATTATGATCTATGTATAACCATGTCATTTGAGTTTCAAATTAATTTCCAAGCTACTTTTTCATACATAAATGTGTCCGCCATATAGATATATGAAGATATGCACATATATCTCCCAGCCACCTCACAGAGAGATATTTGATATATGGAATATCACTCTCACATGAGCTTTATTATTTAACTTGATAAAGAAAAAAAAAACCGCACAGTGGCTTTTTAGCGACATGTAAATGTTTTCAGTTTTTGTTCTAATCTTCCTGCTGCCTCTCATTCATTGCAAGTCATCCTTCAACTAGATATGGGCTGCCTTACTGCTGTTCACGCTCTGCTTTTGTCTTCTGCCCAAGTGAGGAGAATATGAACAAAAATTAGCTGTGAGATGTAGATACTTGAATAGTTTTATAAGCCTGAATAGTTTTATATATTATGCTTTTCATTATTTTCTGTGATGGTTCTTCAAAACTGCATTTTGGAGTATTGTCTTTATAGTTACAGCAAGGGTCCTTATGTAAATGGTCATAGTGTCTGGAGTTCAGCTATCATTTCTGCCACCAGATAATTAATGCCCTGGTGCATGAATTAAGACTCTTAAGATCCTGCCTCAAGGATAAACTGTGCTTTAATCTAATATGAAAGGCACAAGGTTACATTTCAATGTAAATCCACAAGGCACATCTTCAGTGTGAGGCTTAACAGTGCAATAATAATAAAACATTAGCAATTTAGCAAGGGCACTGAGATTATATAAATCATACATGAATAAGCAGAGCTCAAAGCAGGTTGGTCTTTAAACCATTTAATGCAATGGTTAATGTTTAAGATTAAAGTTTTTATTTTGTCTTACAGATAATTAAGTCCTAAGTCACTTCGACTTACTCTTTATTGGTCTCCCAACATTTTCCATAATTTAAGGAAGAACCTAGTTTAAAAAAAATTATACTTAACCCGTATGCACTCCCCCATACACACACTTTTCAGTGAAAGGTGTCTGCTAATTATAACCTCTTCCAATCTTACTGACCTTGGTATCTGCTAAGAGCTCCCTGGCTTTCCAGTGCAGTTTTCAAGATTTCATCCCAGTACTGGCTGATGGGGAGCTGACTCTTTTAGTCTGGTCTTGAGCTGCTTTAAACACAATAATAATACTTTCCACTTTTCTGGCTCAAAACATCTACAAGGATTGCATGAATCAAATATATGCAAGACCACACAGTACTCAGAGGCTTCAAACATTTCCACCATGCATAATCACTAGCTACTAAAGGCTGCAAGAAGTGCTCTTCCCACCCTACACACATGCAAAATAGTATTTTGGAATCAGCTCTGGGCATGGGATCAGCTCCAAAACCAGTGTTGTTGGTTATAGTGACTGAGATATTCTATTCTATTCTACTCTATTCTAGTCCTATTTGAATGGAAGTTTCGAGTAGCCTGCGAAGTTTCCTTCAAAAAAGTCTTTAAATTTATACTTACAGTTAGTAAATTTTTTTGCTGCTCTTCTGTGGCTGCTTTGGGAGAAAAAAAAAAAAAAAACCTGAGAGACTTATCAGTGCATCTGACACAGTTAATTTATGTATTCTTTTCATATATTCCATCTGACAGAAGTGTTTGCCTAGTGTTGTTAAGGTATGGTCTGTGAATATATATTGGAGAATTGTAGGATCATAAGCAAATGCATAAGGCAGAGTTTTGAATATTGTGTATTCGTAACACAGAATGCCTTTTGCTTTAAATGCGTATTTGTGTAGCTCTGTACTAAGGAATGTATGTTAGCGCTTTTGAAAAGTAGCCACTTCGCATGGATAGTGTCTGCTTTTGGAACATATATAGCCTAAATTGTGGAAAAGCAGGACTCTTGAGTGTATCAAGGAAAAGAATGAAAAAAAAAAAGATCTAAGGCTAGCAAATTTACAATGAACCAAATGTTGTATATACATAAAAATCTAGACTAGCACATGTTTCCCATTCAAATTTCATAAATTTGAGTCCAATTCTTATATCCACATTTTAAGAGGACAGTTATAAACCAGGATTTGAGACTATCTTTTGTACTGAAAATTTCAGTGCAGTTTTTAAATTTGTGAATTTCTGTGGAAAAACATTTTCTATAGAAATACTACAGGGTCCTTTCTTCCTCCCCATCTTGATTTTTTTATATATATAAAAATAAACAAAGTCAGTTTCACTGCTGCATGAACTATTACTACTTTTATAAAGTACTTAAACAAGATTTAAGTTGGATATTTTCTAAGATAATTCATTAAGAATGGGTTTGAAAGATAAGAAATTGTCAACAGACCCAAATGTTAAGTCTCTTTGTAAGTTTTGATATTCAGTACTACATCCTGAATAATTTCCTCTAGACCAGAAAGCAGTGGTCTAGTTATTATGATCTAGTGGCACATGAAAACACTGACTTGCAAATATTCCAAATGTTTTCACTTTCATTTGCTGAGATCTTAATATGTGATATTCAAAAGTAGATTTATTTGAAGGGCTGTAGGTCTCTTTGAACTTAGGAAAGCTTTGGACTGTCTTGCTCCTCAATGTCAATAGAACCTCGGAACATTTGAAACGTTCCTAGGAGTGATTGTGCCTCTACTAACAATCCTCTGGCCTAGAATCATTTTTATAACAAGAGTTTGTATAGTTTAATACTAGGTTTGGAAATAGAGACCATTAATTTGAGTGGATAACAGAAAGTCGGCATTGAGTCTTTTTAAGAATAAGGTTTCCATTGAGGTGTGAGGGTGTATGTGTCTTGGAGGAGTTTTTAGCAAGGTACCAAATTTTTTTCAGTGGACCCCTCCCCCCAAAAAAATCCAAGAAGAAATATAGAATCCTTAATTACTATCTACCATGACACTTGTGTAGGCTTGAGGATGTAGCTTAAGTGGTAGAGCACTTACTCAATATTTCTTAATATTGAAAGAAAATTAAGATGATAATTTGATTGTAGTTGAGATACGACATTATGTGGCATAGTGTTACCAAATATCCCTTCTAATATCTGTCAACATGACCAAAAATGGTTAAACAAAATACAACAAACTGATGAAAGTAATAATGGAAATCTGTAGGAGTAGATGCTGGGACTTGAAATCCCAAAAGTCTCTCCCTTCATAAATCAGGGAAGTGTTTGGCATCTTTCCACTCACTATGGTAGAGCAGCCTTGGACCCCTCTGCCACTGGGGCCATGCCTTTCCCCATGCCCACTCCATCTTCCTTTTGGGGGAAGCACTTTATTTACTTTATATCTACAACTTGTGAGTAGGTAAGGGTGCTGGCATCTGCATGTCAGCTCTCCCCAAATGCTCTTTATATCCTTAGGGAAAAAAAGTCCTTAAGGGAGTTTTGAAATTCTTTAAAAATTGAATTCAAGTGGGTCCTGATTTCATATAGTCAGATATCAAACCACTACCTGCATTTTTAGGCTGAAGAAAGCGGTTGAAATCTGAGGACTGGCTTGAGGAATGTAAAAAAATGAGAAAAGAACTTCCCTGCCCTCCCCCTGCCCCTAAAGCTCTGCCTTTCACAATGTAAAGAAAACCACTACTAGAACAAATATCCACTACTAGAACAAATATCCAGTCTAATTTCCTAGATACTTTCAGCATAAAAGTGTGACAAAGACAATAGATAATATTCTGACTTCTGTGTATGAATCTTATCCATATGTCCTGCCAGCTAGGAATATAATTTGAGTTAGGTACTGCATGAGAAATATATAATACAGGAAGTGGTGCTATAGTTCAAGTGGTAGAACGCTAGCCTTGAGCTGAAGAGTTAAGGGACAGTGCTCAGGCCCAGTGTTCAAGCCCCACAACTGACCAAAAAAAAAAAAAAAAGGAAGAGAAATAACATGATATACTAGTTCATGTGGGGAAAAAAAAGAGTAGGCATTGAGAAGATATGAAGAGTAAATGGTCAGATAGAGCAGCCCCATGAACTGCCTGCCCCTACAGAGTGTGCAGACCCTCTTATTTTTATTTATTTATTTTTGTCAGTTGTGACGCTTGAACTCAGGGCCTGGGTGTTGCCCCTGAGCTTCATGCTCAAGGCTGGTGCTCTGCCACTTGAGCCACAATGACACTTCCAGTTTTTGAGTGGTTAATTGGAGATAAAAGTCTCACAAGAACTTTTCTGCCTGGGCCAGCTTCAAACCCTGATTCTCAGATCTCAGCCTCCTGAGTAGCTAACATTATAAGTATGAGCCACCAAGCACCAGGCTACCCTCTTTTATAATGTGATAATCAGGTCAAGACTCTTCTCCTCCAACACTTTTGTGTTAGGAATGTGACAATAATAGAACAGCTTTGGAAGTGTCTTGAAATGGACTGCTAGATACATTCTCCCCATTCTTTGTGTCCCACTTAGGTTTGTGTTTTTTTACTACTCTTATTAATTTGGATTTTCAAGGATCAGATGGAAGAAAATTTTTTTCTCTTAAAATTTCCTAAGCTGCTAGATTTGTTCATGTTGGCTGGTTTCTTTCCTCCTCTGTGATAGTACTAGAAATTCCAAATGAAAAGTTTCCATATTCATGACACTAGCTGCACTCCTGATCTTATGTCTAATGAAGTTAAGATCAAGTGGACTGACTTGATTATAGAAGGAAAAATAAAAATAATGTTTTAAAAAGCAGGGAGAAAAAGTATGCTGGGCATCTTAACAACATGATAGAGGCTCT
Organism: Dipodomys spectabilis; assembly: GCF_019054845.1. Lineage (NCBI taxonomy): Eukaryota > Metazoa > Chordata > Mammalia > Rodentia > Heteromyidae > Dipodomys > Dipodomys spectabilis. The sequence goes on from NW_024870683.1 coordinate 15,672,071, forward strand.
GGACTAACAACCAAAGACAAAAGCATGTCTTCTGAAAACCAAAAGTCCAGCCTTACATACTGTCTGGCACAGCCTTTCTGACCATGAGTTGAAGACAGGCCTCCTAGAATAAGGTAATCAACCCTTTTAAAGACCAGTCAATAAATTAAGGACCTGCTATTAATCTCTCACACACAGTCTTCCCATCTAATGTCAGCCTTGCCCTTCATACTGGGTGGTAAACTCATCAAATGGCACACCAATGAGTCTGTATACAATTTTTTATGCCCTGATATCCAGCAGGAGAAACATGTTGTGCCACATATTTCTGGATGCCTTTTTGTCATTTTGTGTTGTTGGGGTTTTTGTGGTTTTGGTTTTGGTTTTTGCTATTATGCATCCTCATGTCAGAATCTTTGTGTCACATCCTGTCTTTGTCTGTTACAAACTGGAGGATCACAGTTCAGCCTTCCATGAATTCCATAGTTTGGGGTAATTTACCTTAGGATTCTTTGGGGTTCTTTCTTCTTGCAGTGTCACTACACTTATGCACGTGGGGAAACATACATGTAGGTGCTTGAACATACTCCACAGACATAATCATAGTCCTGGTAATTGTACTGTCATTGCTGACACAGTACACACTTTGCCGATGGAGCATTCTGCTCTCAGCAGACTTAAGAAATATGTATATTAAGCAATTAACTTTCTGGAGTTATCGAATCTTGCTGGGAAATTAACTTCCAAGAGCTCTGAATTGGATGGCATATTCCATCTGGTTTCAGGGTACCATGAACTTATATGAAATGGAGCTTTGAAATGTTTTTCTTGTGCAGAAATATGAACTAGAAACAACAACAAAAAAGTGCTGATCTTATGCTAAGTTTTCTCTGTGTTACTGACTCAGTTGCCAGAATTATAACGAAAACTGTATTTTAGTCTAACAAATGTATACAATTTTTTATGTAATAAATAAAATTTTATAGGAAAGAATGTCATTGTCTACTGTGTCATCACACTTTGCCCATACCCACGGTAGTGAATGAGGAAAGAGATCATAGTTTCTAATTAGGTTGTTATACTGCCAGGGTGTCTGAGAAGTTCCAAGCTCTTCTTTTCTAGCACCCCTCAGCCTGTTCTAGGGCCGTTGGAGTATGGAATATAAACATATCAAAACCAATTTTTTTTGTCTTTTTTTGTGTGTGTGCTGGTAGCAGGGCTTGAGAAGACCCTGAGGGGTCTTCTACTCTTTCTTGGTTTTTCACACAAGGCTAGTGCTTTACCTATTGAGCCATACCTTCACTTCTGGCATCTTAGTGGTGAATTGGAGATAACAGACTCATGGACTTTCCTCCCCAGACTGGCTTCAAACTGCAATCCTCAGATCTCAGCCTCCTGAGTAGCTAGGAGTATCAGCCTGAGCTATAAGCACCAAGAGGGTAAACTTTTAAGTTTATCCACTATCCAGTCTCAGTGGTCCTGTGAATGCTACAGTCACAACTGAATTCAGTGGTCAGGTAGGAAAGCCTCTGTTAGGTAATATTCACCATGGAAAGCATTCATGGTGCCTGGTGCCAGGTGCCACACATGAACTGAAGCCTCCCTCTGTTCTGAGCTAATTGTCAGGCATACCTGTAGTATGCCATCATGTAGGCAGTGGCTGTGTCCCATTACAGTTTAGGGGGGGTGGGGAATCAAGATTTATGTAAAGCTAATCTTTTCTTTGATGGTACTATAGATTGAACTGTGAATTTTATTATTTTAGGTTAGACAAGTAATAGTAAAAGTGAAAAATGACTTGTGCCTTTAACTTGATATGATGCTTCATTTATTGCCCAGGTTCTGAGAAACATAACTTTAGAATATTCACCTAGGCTAAATTTAGGAGTCCAGGAAAAAATATAGAGCTAGTTATTAGACTATTTCATGGTCTTACCAAAATTTCAGTGGACACCTTAAGAATCTAAAATTCTTACAAGCTCCTGGGCCAGGTCTTTGAGTAGAGAGGTAACAGCACAGAGCAGTTTCCTTTCCATCAGAACAGGCTTTCAATGGGCCTCCTGTTGGATCCTGGGCCCTTCACTAGGAGACAAAGTGAAAGGGATTTGTCTACTCTCTCCATCTTCCAGGAAAGATTCTTGCAGATTACAGCAAAATAACATGCACATGCAAAAAAAAAAAAAAAAAAAAATCAAAGTAAAAATTGAGTTTAGAAAATGGCTGGGTATATGGCAGTCCTGGCAGAGAGGAAATCAAAATAAAGTTTTACATGTTTAAAAAAAAGGGATGGTGTTAACATGTAAGTAATAATGACTTGTAATAACATTCAGAATATAGTCCATGAAAAAGAAGGAGGTAAAGCATTATTTGTAGCAGGACCTCAGTGAAGTTATACTAGATGCTGTTTCTCTGTGTACACTAGTAGTTGGTGGGTTAGTTGAAGATTCTGACTGGGATTGAAAATCATTAGAAAATGAATTTCAATATAAAATGTTCATTAGCCAATCTTTGACATAGTTATATTCATTTTTAATAATTCCTTGGCCCCTATCTTCTCTGTCTGAGCAACACCAATAATATGACCACTCAAAGATGCAAAGTGTGAATTATTCATTATTGTTAAAAACATCAAGAATTTAGAGGTGTTTATGAAGCCTGTAGACACTGGGATTTCTATAATTTCTTGCAAACAGTTATATTTCTCAGGCATTTAAGATGAGTGTTTACATGTATTAAATCTTTCCAAGGCATTCAATCTTTCAAAACATTAGTTTTCATAGAAACTACTCTTTTCATATTCATTGTTTAAGTAATTCATATGCTACAACAGTTAAGCAATTAGAGGAGGCACCATACCTGTTACATATGTTGGAAAAATATTCCTGACTCTCACCAAGCATGCTCCACTAATGCTGAGAACACAGGATCCTGAAAATAGCCCCTCCCTAAAGCACTTTTCACATCCTATCTCTACAGGTTAGACACTGTCAGTTAATCTGGCAAAACGATTATGTGGAAATCAGAAAAGCCACCTGTTCACACCAAGATGATTATTAGAGTTATCTCTGTCTTGGGAGATTATGGATCATTTTAATTTAATTGGTTAGCTTCTTTGCTTATCTATATGTTTTTAAATATTCTTCTGTGGTTTTTAGTATGAAAAAACTGAACTATATTAAAAATAAATAGCTAGAGGGCTGGGAAGGTGGCTCAGTGGTAGAGTCCTTGCCTTGCATGCATGAGGCCCTGGGTTCAATTCCTCAGTACCACATAAGCAGAAAAACCCAGAAGTGGAGCTGTGGCTCAAGTGGTAGAATGCTGGCCTTGAGCTTAAGAGCTCAGGGACAGCGCCCTGGCCCAGAGTTCAAGCCCCACAACCGACAAAAAATAAAAAAAAATAGGTAAGAAAATAAAACAACAGCTACTAAAGCAGTGTTTTAATACATCAATGGAACAATTAAGAGACAAGTTTCTCAAGTCAGTCCTACTATTGATAAGAATTGAGTAAAAGCTAAATGTATCTATCTTGAATGAAGACGGAAAGAATTTTTAATCAATGATACTTATGGCAGTTGGCTTTCAATTTAAAACAAATCTAAGTCAAATCCATGTTGATTAAGGATTTTTTTCATTGCACAAGAGAAAGGGGGAGGAAGATTTGGTAAGTTTAGGATCATAAAAAAGAATGGCAATAATGATGATCTGAATGGAGTTGGGGTCTGTGTCTCACATTGGTGAAGAGTGTGATTGAATGAGGCCCAATCCAGATACTCTCCCAAGCATGGCCACTTGTATGTATGTGTTCTGTGTGGTCACTTCATTCAACAAGCATTTCCTCCTCTCTCCAGGCAGTTTACATCCTGGAAGCTCAGTGCTAATTACTCTCTGACTTCAAGAAGTAGAGGGTGTTTAAGATGTGCATACAATGTTGAGGTCGTCAGGAAAAGCTAGCCTAGATGGTCTTGAAGGATAACAAGAATTAGCCAAATGGTGAAGGGACAGGAGAGACTGCGGAGTCCCTGCATGGGCAGCAACCCAAGTATGAGGACGGACAGTGCCTTGGGGTGGCCACTGCAAAACACGTATAACTACTGGTGAGCCTGGAGAGAAGATGGAATCCTTGCATGTGTGTTCAGACCTAAAGTGAACTGGAAAGGAAGAGAAGTAATATATGTGTGTAGAAACTAGAATAGAGGTGGAAATGTAGAAGAAGTCTAGGAGAGGAAGAGGCTTGAGCCAGGATCTAAAAGGAAAACAAGCTTGGTGACTAATTAGATTTGTAGGGAGGAGAGAAAAACCCATAGAAGCCTACACTCCGTATGATACATCACATCTCTTAAAAATAAGAGCATACACCTGATGATCAAATTCATCCAGGTTCAGTCTCAAGTTCACCGAACACTAGAAACGTTTACCTTTTCCAATCAATGCTATCTCTTGTAAATTCTCAAAATAATACAAAGGAGCCAATGAGAGAAAAGATAAATGACCTTAAGATATTTCTCTACACCAGGGATTTTCCCCCCCTGTACCTAATGAATGAGAGCTACCTAAGTTCCAGATTTAGGCTGAGAGTTCCCAACCTCACAATGGCCCAGGGAGTCTGTAAACTATGAAATTTGCTTGTCTACCTTGTCACCTTCACCATCTTTGTTTTCTATGCTAATAAGAAACAACCTTCAATCTGCTTTTAGGGCATGTATATTTACATATTTATGTTTTCTCCCTCAAATAGCATATCTACAAAAACAAAAACGCAGAAACAAAAATAGGAAGGACTAAATATGTTACATTCTAGATCAGTTGTAGTACATGGAGGCACTGAGCTTTGAACTTTCTACCAGCCTGCAAAGAAATGAAAATACTGCATATTCATACTTAGGCAATAAACTATTTAACACATAACGTAGCTGGATGTGTGAGTATATGTCTAGTACTGTAGTGGCAGAAGCCAATTGTATTGGGTGTGTCAGCTGTTCTTGAAGAGTTAATTCAGGAGTCCTGGGGGAACCACCAGGTGGTGGGAGGAGCAAAGAAGTGGGGATACAATGATTAATATGCCTTTTGAAGAGAGGCAGGCAAGGAGTATTCCCAGAAGATACAAAAGTGTGAAGAAATAGTGTCTGCGAGTGGGTCCTGAGGAGTGAATGGGATCGTGATATTGGAGAAATCCAAAGAGATCAGATCTCAAGGGTCTTGTGGACTGTCCCAAGGGACTTGATTTTAGGCCAAAGAAAATGGAGACTCACTGGAAAGAGGTCTATAAGCAAAGGAGTGTTTGAAAGTATTTGCTTTTTAGGGCAGGGGGAAATGTAGTATAAGGAGCCGTGTAGGGATTATAGAATAGAATAGGTTGCATCCAGTCTGGATAATCAATGAGGAGACTTTGATGATAAGCCAAGTCAGTGTGTATGAATTCTGTAGCTAGGACATCAGCAGCAGAATGGAACAAAAGGTCTATACTTAAGAGCTTTTGAAGAGGTAAAGTAATCAGAACTGGATGATTGATTGGTACATGGGGCCAAGTCAAAAGTGAGAGTCAAGAGTAAGTCTCCAGGTCCTGGTTTGCATGTAACAGTTCATTGAAAAATAGTTTACTTTTCAACCAGAAAGAATCATGGTCAATTAAAAACCCTGTTTACATTAGTAGAGACAAGATGAGATAACAGAGAAAGCGCTGAAGCAAGTGTTGGAATAACTGCATTCATCTCCAGTTACTCTCCGTTACAGGTTACTTGTCCTGCTAATGCCTAAATGAGGAAAACACTCCACCCATGCTATAATCTTATTGTGATACTTAAATATAGTGGAGAAGAATATGCTTTGAAACCAGTTGAGTGATGCAGTCATTTATCTCTTCATTTTCTGAACCAGCATAGCATTTTTTAAAAAAATAGCAATGGTCTTGGGGTCATGGGTATGGATTTGGATCTGTCTCCATTACTTGTTTAAGCTGTGTAACCTAGATGGTAAAATGGGAATAATAGTGTCTTATATGAGTTTTTGTAAGTGTAATAAGTAGTTCATCTACTCAATTGTTACCAGATATATATAGATATAGATATATATAAAGAGAGAATCAATTATCTTTAGAAACAGAATATAAAATTGACCTCAATACACTATAACCTGTGCTCTAATTTTATATTGAAAAAAATCTAAATGTTGAGGGGTTTTTTTGGGGGGGGGTCCGGTTGTGGGGCCCGAACTCTGGGCCTGGGTGCTGTCCCTCAGCTCTTCAGCTCAAGGCTAGCGCTCTACCACTTGAGCCACAGCACCACTTCTGGCTTTTTTCTTTTTGCTTATGTGGTACTGAGGAATCGAACCCAGGGCCTCAGGCATGCAAGGCAAGCACTCTACCACTGAGCCACCTTCCCGGCCCCCTAAATGTTGAGTTTTTGTGAATAAAATGCTAGATTAACAAATTTGAAAACTCCCTCTTTTCACTAAAGGAATGATTAAGCTGGCAAAGACTGTCAGATCAACTTTTCTAAACCCTGTAATCTAATTTAAACGTGCGTGCGCGCAACAAACACACACATACACACACAGAGAAAACAAAGACAAGCAAGAGAATGCTAAATGAGGAATTTCAATAATAGGATACAGGAGCACTTTAACTTTCTATGTTGCCATCCCCGTTCACAGCTCAGTGACAGCGGTGGGGATGCTTGCATGGCCCAGTGTTCCTCATGGGGCTACTGTGGTGTGTTGGTCATGTTCTTTTTTTTTGGGGGGGGGGGGGGGTTTGGTCGTGGGGCCTGAACTCTGGATCTGGGCGCTGTCCCTCAGCTCTTCAGCTCAAGGCTAGCGCTCTACCACTTGAGCCACAGCGCCACTTCCGGCTTTTTTTCTTTTTGCTTATGTGGTGCTGAGGAATTGAACCCAGGGCCTCATGCATGCAAGGCAAGCGCTCTACCACTGAGCCACCTTCCCAACCCCATCATGTTCTTGAAAATCATGGTGGTTTGTTTTTCACTATGTGGTAGATGCCTGCAAAATTGGCTCAGAGGTTTGTCTTCATTTCACATTCCTCAGAACCTTCTTTAAAGGTAGGCATACATCCTGAAACAACCTGTTGTCAGTAATAGCACAAGTGGCCAGAAGCAGATGGATGGAAAAGCCTAAGGAAGGAAGAGACTAGGAAAGAACATACTCTGCGAGAACAAAGACTTTGAAAGACTCCTGTATATGCCAACGAATCTAAAATGCTGCGTGCATCCTCTGGGGACACTATAGAAACACACGCACACGCACACACACACGCACACACACACACTAAAACGTAACAAATCCTTGAATATTCACCTCTGGCAAATGCAAGCAGGAGTGAAGGCTGAAGCAGAGTTGGAAACAGCCTTGCTAAGCACTAGGGAGGGTTCCTACATAGCATAAATTTGCAAGGATTGGAAAATGGTATTTGGTTCTAAGCATGTAAGGAAATCAGATTCCTGGCTGAGATACTAATGATTATACACACCAATCTTTAAGTAAACTATACTGTTTACCAAAACATTAAAAAAAACAACAACCATTCAGCAAATTCACTCAATAATCAACTGAAAACTACAAGCACTAACAACAAACCCGGGGCGAGGGAGAAATCTGATTTCTAGAGTTGCCAATCAATAATGATATTCAAAATGTACACCTTTCAACAACAACCAAAAAAATCTATAAAGTACAAAAAGAAACAACAAAGTATAGCCTACCAATAGGGAAATCTAAAGGGGCTATCTTTGAAGAAACCCAGCTATTGGACTTACCAACACACACATATCAACTGACCAAAATGATTTTTTAAATGCACAAAGAACTAATAAACAAGAGAATGATATCTTGCCAATAGAAAATATCAATAGAGATAGAAATAAAAACAAATAGAAATTCTGGAGTTGAAAAGCAAACTAACTAAAACAAAACCGCTAATGAAATTCACTAGGAGATTTGAACATGGGGGCGGGGGGAAGAATCACTGAATTGAAAGATAAAAACACTTATTATTTAGTTTGAGAAGGAACAAAAAGAATGGAGTAAATGCATACAGCTTTAAGATACTTGTTGGATACTACAAAATAGACCACTGCAAACATTATGGAAGCCCCAGAGAGAAGGGGTTGTAGGAGGAAAAAAAAAAGAATACTTGAATAAATAATGGCCAAAAACTTCTCAGCTTTGATGAAAAACAGATCTCTATATCCAAGAAACTCAATAAAATTTATGCAGGAAAACTTAAGAGCCGCACACGAAGACAGATGATAATTAAAATTTTTAACAAAGACAAAGCGTGAATATTGCATGCATCCAGACAGAAGTAATATGTTGTATACAGCACTTTTTAATAAAAATCAATCCCTGATCTATTTTCAGAAGACATAGACAGTGAGATGATAAGTTTACAGGATGGAAAGAAAAAAATGTCCATCAAGAATTCTTTATCCAACAAAAAGCACTTTTCAAAACTAAAGGAGAAATCAAGACTTTGCCAAGTATACAAAAGCTGAGGAAGTTGGTTGCTGGTGGAAGTGTCCTTCGAGAAATGCTAAAGGCTGTCCTTCAGGCAGAATTGAAAACATAGTAGATGATCACTCTAGTCAGACAAAAGAAAGAACCTGGTAAGGATGTGTGTAGATAAATATAAAAACTACTCTTTTTGTATATTTTACCCATTTTTTTCTTATATAATTTTAAAGGCATTAGAGCATTATTATAAACCTATCTGAATGGGCTCCCAGTGTATAAAGATGTACTATCTGTTCTTCCTAAGCCAATGCACAAAAAGCAGAAGGCCATGTGTCACTTGAGCCCCAGAGTGTCTGGATGAATTCAAGTTCAGCATCTCTCAGGTACTTAAGGAGCTGCAGATGAACTTGGACCTCCAGCCTCAGCTAAGAGAACTGAAATATCATAGCAGCCGAAGAAATTGAGTTGCATTCTGGTGAGAAAGCTCTTGTGATACTTGTTACAGAGCCTCAACAGAAATCTTATCCAAAAATCCAAGCCAGCTTGTATGTGAATAGAACAACAAAAAAAAGCCTCATTGATAAGCATACGGTCTTTGTTGCTCAGAAGAGAATTCTACCTGAATAACCTAAAAAAAAAAAAAAAAGTATATGACAAATAGGAAACATCTCCTAGGAGCCACACCCTAGAAGGCAGACACAATAAAATCTTTGATGACTTGGTCTTTCCAAGTGATATTGTGGGTAGAAGAATCTATATGCAATGGAATCGCAGCTGCTTTCTAAAGATTTGTTTGACCAAGAGCAGCAGAATAATATGGAAGACAAAAATGTTAATCTGCAATTTCCTGAATTTCACTTGTAAGCAAACATGGCTAAAATATTACTGATAACTTAAAAAAAGAATATGACAAGAAAGAATGGCACTGAATAGTAAACAAATTATTATTATGGAAGTTCAATTAGTGTTCATTCAAATTAGACTTGTTATTATTTTGAGATATTACTTGTAACAACCAGGGTTACATACAGAAAATAAATAAAATATGTTCAGAAAAGAAAACAAGAAAAGAAATACTACACTGAAAAAAAAAAATCAGACACAAAAAAATGCACTATTGAAAGAACTGAAGGGCCAAAAGAAAAAGAAAAAAAAGATACAATATATAAAAAACAAACACCAAATGACAGAAACAAGTTGTTACTTACCATTTAAAGTAATTACTTTAAATGTTGCCTTGTTTTTTTTTTTGGTCTTTTGTAGCTTTCTTTTTTTTTTCCCAGGGCTGAGGACCGAACCTAGGGCCTTGCGTGCGTTGGGCGGGCACCCTTCTGCTGGGCTAAACCCCCAGCCCCTAATTACTTTAAATGTAAATGGATTAAACTCTTTAGTTAAAATGTAAAGAGATATAGCATCTCCAAGAGACTTGATTCAGACCTGAAGACACAATAGGTTATATGACAAAATGTAAAAAGATAATTCTGTACAAATTGTAATCATAAGAGAGCTATGCGGATATCAGGCAAACACACACACACACACACACACACACACACACACACACACACACATTTACTAGAGAAGAGCATTTACAGGGATAAAAAGAATGAACCAAGCCAGGCACTGTGGCTCACCCCTGTAATCCTAGCTTCTTGAGAGGTTAAGGTCTGAGGATTGTTCTTTCAGATAAATTTCCAGAAGTCAAGAAAGATTTTTTTAAAGGGATATAACCTGACTTATTTCCCTCACTGCCTTTTCTACCTCTAAGCCTTCACATTTCTGTCTCCTTCACAGATACCTAGAACTCAAACAGGAGAGTGGGGTTCCATTGGTCATCATCAAAGTAGCAAAACAACAGATGCCCACCAGCTGCCAGATTCTATGCTGTGAAACACACAGATACTTGCCCTCTGTACATGTGCTTACGCATTTGAATCCCCACAGTAAACTTACAAAGGAGACCTTCAAGGCCTGGAGGTATGGCTCGATAGCATTATACTAGCCCTGAGTTCACACCCAAGTGCTTTCAAAGGGGGAATAAAAAAAAAGTAAACACACAAAGTAAGTCTTACAGGAGGATATTGAGAGGTTAAGGAGGCTGTCCTGTAGCAAATATTAGATTCAGAATTCAACCTGAGGTCTTACTTGCTGCAAAGCTTTTGAATCTGTCCCACCCCAGTGTTCCACAGCCGTGATATCTTCACAACTGCCACATTTTATTCCCTCCCTATAGGCCACATTGCTCATTCTCCTGCAGCATGATGCTGGGACTCAGAGCTGAGATAGTTTATCCTTAACTCTAAATGGCAAGTCTCTGTTCCTGAGCAGGCCTGAGAAAAATATAGGTAGACCAGTCATTCACTGATAAACAAGGAATTTCAACCCAACAGAGGCCTTTAAGAAGGCAGACTCAAGATGTGAGTAACAAAAAGTTCCATAGTAACAGTTGCCAAGGTAAAAACAGGAGGTTATGTCTCTCACATTGTCCAGAGACAGTGCATCGGACCAGCAATTTAGGAGCTTGGACTTCTAACATATCTGTATGAACTTGGGCTCTAGACTCTCTTGACCTGTTTTTCCACCTACATAATAAAATAAAAATAGAGTTTTGTGAGAATTAAATACATTTTTACCTGTAAAGTCCCCACAACAGTCCCTAGTCATATTAAGTACTTAATAAATACTCTTACCGTGGCCCCAATCTTGAATATCTGTATCTATATCTATGAGGAAATGGAAGGAGTGGCCAAGACTTCAAGCTGACTCCTAATACCCTTCTCTCACTTTTTGATGATAACAGTCACCTGACTTTTAATAGGATACAGTCACTCAGAACAAGGCCTATGATCCCAGCCCGATTGGCAGCTAAGTTATGACCATGTGACTTAATTCTGGCCAGCTGGATATAAATAGAGGTGTCATATAGCTACCAGGAGAAGTCTTCTGAAAGAGCAATTGCCCTTCCCTTGATTTCCTTTTCCTTGTTCTCTGGAATTCATATATGCTGTGCAGTGACCTTGAGACTAAAAGCTTCCCATCTACTGGAAAGGTGTGTCTCTAACCCTACGGTACACAATGTCAGCCACCATGGGCTGCTAACTTCCAGACTTCCTGCATGAACTTCTGTCTTAGGGTAGCAACTGTGATTTGGAGAAATTCTATTATACCTGAATGCAATACTCACTAGTAGCAAAAGTCTAACAAATTTTCAAGGTGACTTAGAGGAATACATGGTGGTCATGTCATTCATTGAATAGCAAATCAGAACTCAGAAGCAATGGACTACATCTAACAGCTCGGAGTTGAGCATTGAACATGTTAAAGGGCTTCTCTGGGTCCATAAAACCAGCTTAGTGGTTAAATGAGGTTGATATGGCTTGAGGAGCTTCTTAAGGGGTAAGGGTTGTTAAGGAGGTAGCCTGCCTTCACTGTAAGGACTGGCAGCGGGGTCTTTCAGTTCAGACAGTCTTAATGGCCTGGTGCACAGCAGGGGAAAAGAGATGACTGTAGTATTATTCTTTCCCTGCATATACTAGTCTTGAATCTTGAACTCAGGGCCTCGTGCTCTTGCTTGCTTCTTGTTTGCAAGGCTGGTACTCTACCACTTGAGCCTCACTTCTATTTCCTGCTTTTTGCTAGTTAATTGCAGATAAAAGTCTCATGGGCTCTTCTGCCTGAATGCATTTTTTGAATAGGTTCATCAATACCTAGAATATAAACAGATGGGAATGGCTTCAGAAAAAGCAGAAAACAGAGCTATTTTGGAAAAGGAATATCCTAGGGTGTGAAAAGTTGAAGACACACTCACTATATTTAACTATCTGCAGGGATATTAGAAAAAGTTTCTGTAATCTTGCCATGAGTCTGTAAAGGCCTCTCATGGTTCCAAAGATAGGTTTCTATTCCATTAGTCAATTAACATGTGTTAATCATCTATTACTATCAGGCTGTGACAGCAACCACTAATTGTCCTACCTAAAAATTGATTCTGCCCTTCTTCCTCGGGAATATAAATAACCTAGATATCATTCTGCCTAGCAAATTATCCAGCTGACATACAACTATTCCTTAAGGTTTGATCTGGCCATGTGGCCAATGAGAAGTAAACTGAAGTATCATAGGGATTTCTTTTCCTTTTTTTTTTTTGGTCACTCATGGGGCTTGAACTCTGGGCCTGGGCACTGTCCCTGAGCTCCTTGCTCAAGTCCAGCTCTCTACCACTTTGAGCCAGAGTGCCACTTAATGGGAGATGAGTGGTAGTTAACTGGAGACAAGAATCTCACTGATTTTCTTGCCCAGGCTGGCTTTGAACTGGGATCCTCAGACCTCAGCCTCCTGAGACGGGAGTCACCAGCACCGCCTTATCATGGGGTTTCTAAGGAAGGGTTTTCCTTCCTGATATTGCTATCCCCATATTTCCTCCTAGCTTGACTTTAGATTGTCTAAAATGCAGGTGTGATATGTGAGGAATAGCAGTAATTTGATGAACATGAAACCAGTCACTAAAGCTGGCAGAAGTGAAGGGCTCCTGGAAGGTATCATTCCATGGCTTTGCCACACTGAGCCTCCCCCCCCCCCCCGGGCTTTTTGTTACAGGCCACGGAATCCTTTCCTCGTTCTAGTCACCAGCATGGGATTTAGCTCAGTGCCAGCTGACTTGAAGTCCTAGACCAGATGTTAGGACGTGTTAGGCACCAAAGATTTTCAGATGGAATCACTGGCTTTTCCTGCTTATCAGACAGCATCTGAGGAGAACTTCAAAACTGGACAAGTCCCAAGATGAACTTAGTTCTGAGAAAGAGCAGGATTGCAGAGCACCCAGGGGCTTGTCCACACGAGATGCAGGATGACAGCATTCAGCATGAAATGAAAGATTGCCACCTTTAAAGCCAATTTCGGTGCAATAAACTTTCTACTAGAAAGCTATGCATCTATGTGTGTATTAGCTAGATCAAGCAGCCTGTTTTGTTCACAGGACAGATAAGATTTTCATATTGTCTTTGTTGCTTGTTTTGTTTTTGTGTTTATGTGTAGTCTGCTTTAGGTTGCATGATTTCATCCAAGTCTCTAAAAATGCATTCTTCAACTTCTGGGGGACAATAGTATGGTTAGTTTTTGGTTTGTGTTTCATTTGTAGCAATGTCATTTACAACGACTTTCTTTTTACAAAAATCTGTCATGAATTTACAAAGTTAGCCTGAGAGGAACATTGGCATTTTGGTTGTCAAATACTAATGAATTTTATTATTTTACCCTATATTTAAGGCCACTATAAATACAACTCATTCTCAGCTCTATTACTGGTACATTTCTGTCCTATAAACTAACCATTTAGAATCCTTGCTGGCAAAATTTCTGTAAATACACAAACATTCTTGATGTGTGGACAAAGATGGGGTAGTCTAGGACAGGTAGAGACTTTATTAGATTTGGTGATGATTGCATGATGGTAACCTTCAGGCTGAGGGGACAGTGCCCACTGCCCGGCTGTGTGACATTACCCAATGGTAACTGGCAAATGGTAAATGCTCAGATGATGTTTGCTGAAAGAAAGAAAGAAAGAATGAACAGATAGATCCTTTGAAACCTGATTGCCTCCAGGACAGACTTTGAGATGGTAATGTGCAGTGTTCTGAGGGAAAAAGTCAGTGTCCTGGATAGTACATCACAGTAGAAAATTCGGGAAGGGCAAAGGACAGTGCTTAAAGTGAAAATTACTGGCTTAGGAAGGGGAGCGGGGTGGGGAAGAGGGACTAAGATCTAATGAAGCAGACTTTTTTTTTTGTCAGTCATGGGGCCTGAACTCTGGGCCTGGGCGCTGTCCCTCAGTTCTTCATCTCAAAGCTAGGGCTCTACAACTTGAGTCACAGAGCCACTTCTGGCTTTTTCTGCTTATGTGGTGCTGAGGAATCGAACCCAGGGCCTCGTGCATGCAAGGCAAGCACTCTACCACTGAGCCACCTTCCCATTCCCAGGAGTATAGACTTCCTTGCTGTCTAGCTGAACCTTCTACAGATGGATGGGACCTTAGGAGGAGACAGGATGTCCACCTGGAGAATTTGTGTTCATCTTTGAGATGATAGCTTTAGCAAATGTGCTTGTCTCTGGTGACACCTGCTGGCTGAAAGTCATAATTAACAAACTCTGCCCTAAAACATACACAGATGTTTTCTTTCATGAGGCCTACACTACTGAAGAATTTTAGCATTTAAAAACAAATCGTTTAAATAGGGATACAGGTGGACCCAAGTCGTTATGTCGAAAAACGAACTTTAGGGCTGGGAAGGTGGCTCAGTGGTAGAGCGCTTGCCTTGCATGCATGAGGCTCTGGGTTCGATTCCTCAGCACCACATAAGCAAAAAGAAAAAAGCCGGAAGTGGCACTGTGGCTCAAGTGGTAGAGCGCTAGCCTTGAGCTGAAGAGCTGAGGGACAGCGCCCAGGCCCAGAGTTCAGGCTCCACGACCAGACCCCCCCCCCCCCCCAAAAAAAAAAGAAAAGAAAAGAAAAGGGAAAAGAAAAGAAAAATGAACTTTACAACTTTGGCGGGGGAGGTGGGGGGCGGGGGGCGGTGAGGGGTGGGAGGGGAAGGAATGGGAAGGGGAAACAAAGGAGGAGGCAACAATGCTTGATAAGAAATGTACTCATTATCTTGACCATGTAATTGTAACCCCTCTGTACGGTATTTTCACAATAAAAAATGACAAAAAAAAAAAAAAAAAAACTCATAATGACCATTAACAAAACCAAATCCTCAGTATCTGGGGAATTATAGATTTAAAATTTGTGTCTGCTTTTTATTGGCTTTCAAATACAATCAATAGAAATGTAAAAAAAATATTGTCTTTCAATTACCTTAGGTGTTTGCTTTTGTTGTTGTTTAGAACAAATTTTATATTCATGTGAAACAATACCAACCTTTGGATTTCCACAGAAAGACTACTAAACTTTTTAAGTAGGGAGATTATTCTATATCCTTACTTTAGGTAAATAAGAAGCTAATTCTAATCTTATAGAAGATTCCAAGGAAGATCAAAGGTAAAAAGCAGCCAGGTACCAGTGGCTCATGTCTGTAATCCTAACTATTCAAGAGGATGAGATCTAAGGATTGCAGTTCAAAGCCAGCCTAGGCATGAAACATATCTGTGAGACTCTTATCTCCAATTAGCCACCAGAAAACAGGAAGTGGCTCTGTGACTCAAAGTAGTAGAGCACTAGCCTTGAGCAAAAAGAGCTCAGAGACAGTGCCCAGGTCTTGAGTTCAAATCCCCTGACTGACACAAGAGAAAAACTTTAAAAGCCCATGGTGTATGTGCACAGGAAGTGGGGTAATAACAATTCATCCTATTGGGAGAGAAAATTTTGTTCTTACAGATTATTACCTACCAACTCAGGAATTTCCAGTGGAGAGACTGCTTTGTGCTAAGTTGTGCTAAGAGCCATGAAACACCATCTGTGGTATATGCACAGGGGTGACATCTCAATAATTTACTCTTGTAAAATGTAGATTGGAAATTGTGGGAGATGAGGCTCAGGAGCCAGACCAGGCCTCACCCATCTGCCATACTAGTGCCATTTTATCTGGTAGGCTATGAGTGACCACAGGAGAGTTGAAATTTGTGATTTGCTTTTTTCTCAGCTTGTTTATGCCGTTGAATATCAGTGCACAGCATTCAGATCCAACTGAGTCACAACCTCTGGCTGAGATTCTCTTAGTTTTTCTGCAGATTCATCACAAAAATTCCAAGTCCAATTGGCAAGTCTCTTGTATTCTGATCATTAGATTTGGCCTGAGTACTGGAACAGAGGGTCCTTTCTGTGGATATGTGATAGCCAAATGTCCCTTACTTCAGAGTTTCTGCACTGCTTCCTATCTTTGTGCTATCAGACCCCTTCGCCCTCCTACACAACATTCTCCAACCAACTAACCCCAGGAAACCCCCATAGGTGTCCATATTGGGTCTTCTTCAGAAACTGAAGGATGTAATATGTGCACAGCTGTGGTCATGCACACGATCAAGACCTGCCCTTATGTGGATGGGCGAGGTCTTGTGTCTTGCCCTCTTCCTGAGTAGCTCGGATTCTAGGCCTGAGCCCCTGATGCCCACCACGTCTTTCTTTACAAAAGGAGCTAATAATACCTTTTCGTGAGGATTCCATGAAAATAATGTGCCAAAAAAAAATCCTGAAACCAGTGTTGAACTGCCATCAAGTCTTTTATGAATGTTGGCTCCTTGTCTTTCTTCTTTCCATCCTATTCTTGATACCCATGAGTCATCGACACACCAGTCAGCATGCAGCCTTCACACTGCAACCGTCAGCAGCCAGTGGTTTGTGTTGTTCTGTGTTTCCTGGGGGTGTACCTTTAGGACAGGTGAATTAACTAACGACACTTTTTTTGGCTTAAGCTCTTCTGTCCTGATCTCTGTAAAGATTTTTAGCTCTTTGAGGGATGGAGTCTGACAGTCATTAACTGGTCCTCATGTCCCTACCCTCCCCCACTACCCCCACACACGTGCAAGAGGACTCTAGTTCCATCAATATTTGTACAACAGACCTGGACCATAACATGGATGTGGGGCCCAGAGCCAATGGGCCGGGCTTGCCTCATCTGAACAGATAGGAAGCTTGTGGCTGGCTGAATCAGCCTCAAATCAGGAGAGGATCTCTTAGCCACTCTTGCCTAAGCATGTCCTAGAACTTACTTTATGCAGATATTACCAAACAGACTGTGTTTTCTTACTTATTAGCTATATTGACAACCCAATGGACATTACTCTGAAAGAAACAGTCCAAAGTTAATCTTTGACCTGTGAGGGGGAAGTCCCCATAGCACATAGTCTACTGTTAACACTTACCTAGTCTTGATATCCTGGAAATACCAAGGTTTTGGACAAATTGTGACTGGAAAGTTTCTATCAGTGAGCAAGACAAAGAAAATAAGAATGAAACACAAAAGTTTGACAAGCATTAAAAAAAAAAATAGTTACCTGAGCACCAGTAGCTCACGTCTGTAATCCTGGCTACTCTAGAGGCTAAGATATGAGGATCATGGTTCAAGGCCAACTTGAGCAGGAAAGTCCCTGAGATTCTTGTTTTTAATCAGTAAAAGGCCAGAAGTGGAGCTGTGGCTCAAGTGGTAGAACATCAGCCTTGAGTGAAAAAGCTCCAGGTCTTGAGTTTAAGCCTCAATACCAACACACACACACACACACACACACACACACACACACACACACACACACACACACACATGTTACATGTTGAATAATTCTAGTGTTAGTCTAAAAGACATGTGGAAAGAAACATGGTACTAGGTATTCAATTCTTCTCAATAGCTCTCAGGGAAGTATCTGCCCACCAACACCTGCAAGGTCTTACAGGTGCCTGATAGGGGAGATAATGATGGTCCTGAAACATTGCTCTGCTCTGCTGGGACTGAAAGGATCTAAAGTATGTTCAAAGCAACTTTTATTTTACGTGTTTACCAAGCTTCATAGGCTAGGAAAGGAGATTGTACCTTAATTGTACTTTTGCCAAACAAAATTATTTCAGGAAATAATGGGATGCTTTTCATAATAAGTAAACCAATAACTAAACATAATAACTAAACTACCAGAAAAGCTGGAAGTGGAGACATGGCTCAAGTGGTAGAATTCTAACCTTGAGTAGGTAAGTTCAGGGACAGCACCCAGGCCCCAAGTTCAAGCCTGGGTACACACACAAAAAATCAGTACCAAGAATATAATAGCCCAAAACTTCTAATAATATAACACTAACTTAAAGCTAAAAAGAAAAAAATCATTTTGAAACTATGTGATTGCCCTGCCATTATAGAAGATGGAAGTAGTTGTTATTTGGCACACTTCTTATGATGTCACTGTCTACAAAATTCTATTTTTAAGGCCTGTGATTGAGAAACTTGCACGTCTTCTCACATGTTATTTTTTTAAGGTTACTGTATAATTTCCCCTTTATAAATTGCTTCAAAATGAAATCTCCAATTTCATGGGATAGGTAATGTATTTCTCATACCACAAGATGGCAGTGTCAGAGTTATTAAGTAGCATGGAGCAGTTTCCAGGGGTTACCCAATGTATGGCTTTTATTAGATACTATATAAGGTATACTAATACATTGCTTTATTATTTGTATATCATGCATTTTGTGTGGTTTTGATAATCACTGATATTTTCTTTATGTCACAAGAATAGAGTTATGTTACAGATCTTGTTTAAATTTTATTTAAATAATTTCACTGCCTGGGACAATAGGAAGGTTTCTGCTGACAGGTTTTTCAGTCTTGGTTCTTCTTAACTTCCTAAATATGTTTCCACCTTTAAAAATAACAATAACCAAGTAATAGTAAATTTTTTGTTGTTTGTTTGCACTAGGGTTTGAACTCGGGACCTGTGTACAGTGCCTGAGCATTTTTACTTAAGGCTAGTGCTTTACCAGTTGAGCCACAGCTCCCCTTCTGGCTTTTTGGTGGTTAATTGGAGATATTAGTCTCATGGACTTTCCTGCCTGTCCTGGCTTTGAACCACCATCCCCAGATCCCAGCCTCCTGAATAGCTGGGATCACAGGCATGGGCCACCAGCATCTGGCTCAAATGGTATTTTTTTTAAATTTTTTGTACTTTTTTATTGTAAAAATGCTGTACAGGGGCTGGGAAGGTGGCTCAGTGGTAGAGTGCTTGCCTTGCATGCACGAGGCCCTGGGTTCGATTCCTCAGCACCACATAAGCAAAAAGAAAAAAGCCGGAAGTGGTGCTGTGGCTCAAGTGGTAGAGCACTAGCCTTGAGCTGAAGAGTGCAGGGACAGCGCCCAGGCCCAGAGTTGAGGCCCCACGACTGGACCCCCTCCCCCCCAAAAACAATAAAAATGCTGTACAGAGGGGTTACAGTTACATGAGCAAGGTAATGAGTACATTTACTATTGAGCATTGTTGCCTCCTCCTTTCTTTACCCCTACCATCCCTTCCCTCCCACCTCCACTACTACCCCCACCTCCACACCGAAGTTGTAAAGTTCATTTTCAACATAGTGTTTTGCACATCTCATTGTTACTGCCTGCTCTTGGATGGTATTTCTTGAACACTTGTTTTTTCTAAGAAGAGTGAGTCACAATGCTGAGTCTGCATCCATGTTAGCCATGTGCCCTTGAAGAGCAGGCTGGCTTCACATTGTACAGAGGAGCAAGCCAGAAGGAAGGGGAGACTGGTAACTTCCCACGAGTAGATCTGCCACAGCCAGAGTTCAGTCTCAGTCTCCTTACGCAAGCCGTCAAACAGATATATGGATAAGGAAGCAAACCAATGAGTAAATAAGCAAAGACATGGGAGGAAATGATGAAAGGGGTAACATTGATCAAGAAGCATTGGACTCATAAAATGAGGTGTTAAATTGAAACCCCTCTCTACAACTATTTATATTTTTTAAATTAGTAACTAACATGATGATAAATAGACTATAAATACATAAATGGGTGTGTTAAAGATGGTTTTACTAACTTGTAACAAAATATCAAGTACAACAATAAAGTTTAAAATACAACTCAAAATATACAAATATAGAAAAATAACCATATTCTCATAGCCCTAAAATAATTTTAATCTCTGGCACATTTCGTGTGTGTGTGTGTGTGTGTGTGTGTGTCTGTGTCTGTGTCTGTGTGTCTGTGTATGTCTGTGTCTGTCTGTGACATATGTCTACTTTTCTCTAAGTCATACTAAATGTAAGAGTCTAGAGGTGTGCACACTGTCCCTGAGTTCTTTTTTTTAAGTTTTTTTAAATTAAGTTTTTATTGTGAAAATATTGTACAGAGGGGTTACAGTTACATGAGCAAGGTAATGAGTACATTTCTTTTTTTTATTGTGAAAATACTGTACAGAGGGGTTACAATTACATGGGCAAGGTAATGAGTACATTTCTTATCAAGCATTGTAGCCTCCTCCTTTGTTTCCCCTTCCCATCCCTTCCCATCCTCCCCCTGCCTCTCCCACCCAATCTTCCCCCCCTTCCCCCCTCCCCCCCCACCAAAGTTGTAAAGTTCATTTTCGACATAACGACTTGTACATCTCATTGTTGCAATGGGTCCACCTGTATCCCTATTTAAACGATTTGCTTTTCCCCTTCCCCTCCACAAATTATACTGACATCAAATACAGTGAAAGCAGGGGTTATACTGTGGGGGAGGGACATACAAAGCAACAAAGAAATAATCTTATAAATGTGTTAGAAACAATAACATGAAAGAAAAAACATTTGAATACATATCTTAGGGTTCATTTCCCTAACATCACCTTATCTGACCTTTTCTGCTTGACTCAGACATATACTAGATATTGCAAATAAGGGAAACCATGGGACTTATGTTTCTTTGGGCCTGGCTTACTTCACTTAATATAATTTTTTCTATGCCTTTTCATTTCCTAACAAATTTAGCTCAAGGCGAGCACTCTACCACTTGAGCCACAGTGCCACTTCTTGTTTTCTGGTGGTTAATTGGAGATAAGAGTCTCATGGACTTTCCTGACTGGACTGGCTTTGAACTGCAATCCTCAGATCTCAGCCTCCTGCGTATCTAGGATTACAGGCATGAGCCACAGGCGCCTGGCTTGATTTCAATTTTAATAAATCCTCATATTCTATTTTTTCTCAGGTAGAGGGTAAGCAATAAGTTGTATTTTAACTCAGCTCTTCCACTAGGTAAGAGCTCCGTCACTTGAGCCACATCTCCAACCCATAAATTCTCTCTCTTTTTTTTTTTTTTTTTTTATTGTTTTAGTGCTGGTCCTAGGGCTTTAACTCAGGGCTTGAGTGCTGTCTTTGAGTTTTTGGCCTCAAGAATAATGCTCTACCAATTGAGCCACAGGTCCACTTCTGGTTTGTTTGTTGTTTTTTTGTGGTTAATTAGAGATAAGAATTCTACAGACTTCCTGCTCTGCTGCCTTCAAACCATGATCTTCAGATCTCAGCCTTCTGAATAGCTAGGATTAGAAGCATGAGCTACTGGCACCTGGCAATCCTCATAATCTTGAATGATATAGAAAGCACTAACTTCAAATCTGTAGTATATAATTTAAAATACAACAACACATTCACATCTTCACAATGGGCTTTAGCTTGACTCACTCACAATTAAATGGTTCAGTTCCACATACAGGACACACAATTCTTATCCCAGTTTAGGGGAAGATCTAAAAGGGAATGGAGACCTGATGGTCCCAAAGCTTAGAGAGACTGGAGGGCTTTGCCTTAAGTGTCCATTGGAAAGAAAGCCCCTGTCACAATGAATTTCCAGGCTCACCATCATCTGAGCTTATTGCAAATAATTTTTAAAAATCAGCACTTAAGTCTGCACAGGAAAAGAGGATTTGTCAGGATGGTTGAAGGTATAGCTCTTTTCCTTGGTCCCTATCCTTTCTTGCATCCGTTTTATTTGCTATAATTCCCTAGATTGCATTTTAAGATCTGTCAAAGTTGTCCCCTGAACTTTCTCTTTGAAATTTGCGACTGCTGGCAATGAAAACCAAAACATCATGTTTGATCATTTCTTTCTTTCTCTCTCTCACTCCCCATTCAGCCCCTCAGTAAGACTTGTAAACTCTGCTCCCACCAAAATCTCTGAGCCAATCACTTCTCACGCCCTCCTGTGCCGCTGCCCTCTATTCCCTGTGTCTAAAAATGCAATTGTTTCCTAATTTGTCTTCTTTCCAACTTGTCTGCCTGGGTTATTCCCAGAGAGGAATCAATAAGATCTTTAAAATCCAAAACAAGTCTTACCATTCCCCTAATCAAAATTCTCCAGTGCTCTTCCATCCCACATAGAACAAAATTCCAAGTCCTTCCATAAGCTACTTCCCACCCATCCAACCATCACTGTTCCCTTTGCTAGCAGGGTGAGCGCCTGGACCCTGCTGTTTTTTATTCATGTCAGGATATCTCAGAGCCTTTGGACTTGCTTCCGGTCTTACACTCTCACTTACTTCAGATCTAAGTGCACTTGTTCCTTAAATGACCGATAGAGAGTAGCAACTCCACCATTTCCTTCCTTTACCCAGTGAATGGCCTTCAATTTCTTACATAACAATTACTCCCCTTTGACATATGGAATTACCTATTGACTATCTGTTATCTATCAAAAAAGGTATGTACCTATTGTAATTCTAATTAGAAAACTAAGCTTTATGAATTGGAAAAACAATTTTGAGAATGATTCTTCTCTTTTGGAACTCTAATACTCTCCTCATTTTGTGTATATTGTGGTATCTCTAGCATGTTAGACAATTCTTGTCTGGCGAGGCTCAACTATTTCTTACTAAAGTTTTTCCTATTTTCTTTCTCTTTTTAAAATTGAGATATAATTCACATATCATAAAGCATACCAATTTGGGGCTGGGAAGGTGGCTCAGTGGTAGAGCGCTTGCCTTCACATGTGTAAGGCCCTAGGCTTTATTCTTCAGTACCACATAAGCAGAAAAAGCCAGAAGTGGCGCTGTGGCTCAAGTGGTAGAGTGCTAGCCTTGAGCTGAAGAGCTGAGGGACAGTGCCCAAGCCCAGAGTTCAGGCCCCACAACTGACAAAAACAAAAACAACAACAAAAAATCCCTACCATTGTGAAGTGAAGGTTCATGGGTTTGGGTGTATTCACCAGTCTGAGTAACTCTGAGCACAAACTCTGAGTATTTTCCTCACCGCCCAAGAAAAACCCAGTGCCACTTACCAGTTCTTGCCAATGACCATCTCCTAGCACCTGGCAATACCTAGTCTTCCTTATTTCTCTATGGATTTGTCTCTTCTGGATATTTCATGTAAATAGAATTATATATTATGACAATATGTTTGTCTTACTTCTATTTAGCACATTTTCAAGCTTCAACCCTGGTGTGGCTGTCATGGTTTGAGTGTGATTTGAGCTGGTCCCCACCAAGAATTCATGTATTGAAACTTAATCCTCACAGTGAGGGAATTAAGGAGATGGAAAGTCTGACTAAGACGTTTAGGTTAAAGCCTTTGAGATGTGATTAGAGTTAAATAAATTTGTCAGCATGCAATATCCATGATTGAATATCAGCCATCTCACAAGAAGAGAGAGAGGCATCAAAGGAGACACAATGTATACGCACACTCTGTCTCTCTCCTGACTCTTGACAGGAAGTCACCACTGGATGTGATCCTTCAACCATGGGCCTCCAAGACCACAAAGAAACCCCTTATTAAAGTGAGCACAATCTATTTATTGCCGAGACAAACAGACTAATAAAATGGCATGTACCAGTGTTTTCATTCCTTTTTATGGTTTAATAATATTCTATTATATGATGTACCACGCTTTATTTATCCTTTCATTAGTTGATGGGGATTTAGGTGGCTTATACCTTTTCACTGTTATGAATGATACTGCTGTGAACATTCACATGCAGGCTTTTGTGAGGACACATTCATTCTGTTCTCTTGTGTATATATATATATACATACATATATATATATATATATATATATATCTAGAAGTAGAATTACTAAGCCATATAGTAATTCTATGTTTTAACTTTGTGAAAAACTGCCAAATTTTATACAGTAGCTACACTATTTTACATTCCCACCAGCAGTGCATTAGGATTCTAATTTCTCCCTGTCCATCATTTCTACTCCAGAAACCTTATTATTCTAAAGTAGTATTTCATTGTGGCTTTTTTTTTTGTATTTTCCTAATAACTAATGGTATCTGTACCTGGTCATATGTTTACTGAATGTTAGTATAGTTCTTTGGAAAAATGTCTATTCAAAAACTTTTCCCATTGGCTGTAAGTCTTCATTAGCTACTCTGACCCTTATCAAATACATAATTCACATACATTTTCTCTCATTCTTTAGGTTATCATTTTGGTCTTTATAGTGTTCTTTGAATCATAAGCATTTATATTTTTGATGAAGGGACTTGATCACTCTATCATGTTTTACTCATACTTTCATTGTCTTACCCAGGAAATCTCCAATCCAATCCAAGGCTGTGAAGGTTTGGACCTAAACTTTCTTTGGAGAGTTTATTGGTTTAACCCATGCATTTAACTTTTGCTCTAGATGAGTTAATTTTGTGTATAGGGTATATGTAAATATCCACTTGCTGTATCATCCTTTTGTGGTACTGGAGATTGAGCTCAAGGTTCTGCGCTAATAGACAGACTCTACCACTTGAACCATACTACCAGCCCATTTTTCCATTGGTTATCTTCAAGGTAGGGTCTTGCTTTATGCCCAGGCCATGGGCTGTGATTTGCCAACTTGTGCCTTCCCATGTCACAGAGGATGACAGGTGCATTCACTTGTACCTGGCCATTGCTTGAGTTCATGAGATGGAATCTCATGAACTTTCATGCTCTGGCTGGCATCAAGCTATTATTCCACAATCTCTGTCTCCAAAGTAGCTAGGATTGCAAATATGATCCACTCCTGTCAGCTAGAGGACTATTCTTTCTCCCATTAAATGGTTTTGCCACTCTTATCAAGGTCAAAAATCAATGGACCATAGATGAATGGATTTATTTCTAGATTCACAATTCTATTGCATTGCTTTGTCTGTCTTCACTGCATTTTTGTTGTGCCTTGGTAGCACAAGGACATTTTGTTCTCTCACAAGTACCCTGAGTATAGTTGTGTGCTGGCTATTCTTTTTCCCTGTCAGCTGGCATTTAGGAAATCCTCATCCTCCTCTGAAATGTGAGGATCATAGGAAAGGTATGTATTTTAACAGAAAATAGAACACTGATTACCTCCAAAGGAACAAGTGGACAAATAAAGCCCAAATTGTAGTCCATATAGCTTGACTAAAAGAATTGAAAAACCTAATAGCTTTTACACCAGGTGTAGCTTCATACACTCATTTCTACCCACTTAAATCTACCTGAGAAGTATTTGTAGAACCCTCATTCTTTGTTTGTCTAATAATATAGCTTGTATTTGAAGATATCTATCCTCACGCATATATACATCCAGTGTAAACTCTTTGCACCAAAGTTATAAAAGACAATTGGTTAACTATACAAAATTACTGGGTTTTTAGACGTTGAATAAATAATGAAATGGTAGTTCTAGTATCTGACCGGTTGATTTACAGTTGTCGTTTTGTCAATAATTAGCTAGTAAGCCAACTATTTCTCCAAGCCATTCCTGGTTAAAGGTAATAAAACTAATTTTTTTTTATTTTTTGCTTTGAAGCATGTATTTACTACGTAGTACAATCTTGATGCCAAAAATCTAAAACTTTATTATTTGAGTATAATATAATGTTTTGTCCTTCTGTTTAGTTGAAGGAATACATGTACAATATTGTATTAAGCATATCCCAAATGACACTAAATTATTAACAAGCACGTTGTAAAAGAAGGATATCAAAACAATGATTGCATAACCTGGAAATTATCCTTCTGTCTTTAGAGAACAAAGCTTTGCTGCAATATGGCCTGCCATAGCATCTGAGGTTGATCTCTCTCTTCCTGTTTACTGGAAACAGAGGTCTTAGAATAGCATGGTATAGTTTATGTCTAGTAATGTCCAATCTAGATGACAGCTGACACAGGAGGCCTAACCTTCAACCCCAGAACAAAGACAACTTTCTGCTCAGCACAAGTTCTATTATAGGATATTAAAGTAAGGTCAGGAAAGCAGCTTAAACTTCTAAATGGAAGCTTCCTCTTAAAGTTGTTTCAGACCAAGACTTCCATTTGATTATAAAAAATTAAGCTCTGTTTATTGGAAGACACCATTAAAAAACAGAAAAGCTAAGACACAGTCTGGAAAAAAGATACTTGCAAAATATATATTTGATAAAAGACACCTCACCAAAAAATATTTATGAAAATTAATAATAAAAAGATGTCCAACTATTCACAAAATGCTATTCACAAACTAGCATATACATTAATGCTCTATATAGTCAGTCATCAGAGGCATACAAATTAAAACCATAATCAAATACCACTACCCATTCACCAGAATGGCTAAAATTAAAAGTGTTAGCTAGCTAGGTGGTAGAGCAACCCCATATAAGCACACTGGGAATCTATGTGGACTTATTGATTAAAGGTGAAGATAAATATATGTTCAGAATAGAAATAAGAATATGTCCCCTCCTGAGCATGTTCCCAATATAAATGCACACACATGTTCACCAAAAGACATGCTCCAGAATGCTCATGGAAGGATTTATTTGTAATGGCAAACAATCCTGAGACAGAAAAGGCCCTTAGGGAAAAATTAATAGATCTGAATAAATGGAGTTTAGTTAATAGCTGTCTGCCAATGTTTGTTCGTTGGCTGTGACAAATGGACAGTAGTGATGTAAAAATGCTAATAACAGGGAAAAGTAGGAGTGGAGCAGATGGGGATTCTTCATATTAGCTTTGCAATTTTTCTATAGGTCTAAAACTATTCTATCATGAAAATGCACTGCTTAAATTACAAGTGAAGCACTTTTACCTCAGTCTCAGAGGAATCACAACTTCAGCATGAGCCTGATGTCCTTGCCACATGAGCATAAGCAGCATCAGCCAGAATCAGATGTCGGGCTAATTATAGGTCTGTTATTTTCAGTGGTAGGGGAAAAAATAATGAGATTGGAACTGTGAGTTGAAATATGTAAAACTCATAAAACATGGAAGTTTAGATAAGATGCTGTGGAAAACAGGAAGGCTTTGTAATTTCTTAATGAGGAACCAATAGTGTGCAAGTAGCAGCTTAGATTTATTCTCTCTGCAGCTTGCCAAATGGATTGAAGTTAAGAGGAAGTCAGGGGGGACAGGAGGGCCAGAGAAGAGGTAATCATTGGAACATGCAAGTAAAATCTCAAGACTAAAACTCTAGCCTGAAAGTTCTAGTAAGAATTTCAAGCAATATTGTTTTTGGTTTTGGTTTTGGTCTTGTGGTTGTTTTGTTTGGTTGGTTTTGGTGCCATATGCAACCTATTTTAAGGACCTGTTTTAAGTGGAGACTAATGTGGAGACAGGTGTGCTCAGAAGACATCCCTGCCTGATACTATCAAATAATTGAGTTGTAGAATTACTTCCTGTCCCCTTGTGCCAAGTCCAAGTTCTCCTGGCATTTTAGGGTCAGATTGAATATCTTGTCACCTCTGCTTATTCTACAGTGGCCTTAGATGTGCTGGAAGGTCAAACTAGGTCTATGCTTCTCTCTTACTCTTAACTAGATAATTGGTTTTTTAAAAAAATTGTTGAACACGTGTTACATTTTTTTATCCTGCTGTGAGACATTTATCATATCTGTATTATTTCTGTATATGATCTACACACATAGGTACATCTACCATTTCTAACAATTTGAGAATAATGCATACATCATAATACTTTGGTCCTAAATACTTCAAAGTGTATTCCTAAGGATAAAGACTTCCTTTGAATGACAATATTAATATCTTTAGTATTTTACTCAGTCACTGTAGAATATCTATTATCCTGGTCTGACCTGTTTAGCTAATAAATAGAATTATAAGAATGAAAACTCTTAAGTTCATTTATATCTCACCTTCAGTACTTTTGAGAATCAGATTGCTTAATTAGCTTAGAAGCTCATTCATTAAGGTAGTTTGATTCATTCCAGTTACTCTAAAAACCTGCTTGTCATAAAATAATATTGATACTAAAAATGGCAAATGGAAATCTATCATTTATTACTGATACCATTCTAAATTTTATTTATTAATGCATTTTATACAATCTTAAAGGAATGCACATGACAGTTTTTGTCTTGTGCTTGGAAAAAGGCACAGAAGTTAAATACCTTGCCCAAGAACACATAGTTAGTGCTTGGTTGGGCAGCACATACATAAAATTGGAACGATACAGAGATTAGCCCGGTCCCTGTACAAGGATGACATGCAAATTTGTGAAACGTTCCATATTTTGATGTTGGTGCCCTGCATCTTGTACATACACTTCTCTAACTTGGGGAGGGGAAGGGGAAAAAACAAAATGCTTAAATAGGGATGCAGGTTGACCCATTGTAACAATGAGATGTGCAAGACACTATGTTGAAAAATGAACTTTACAATTGAGGCGGGGAGATGGGGAGGAGGGAGTGAAGTTGTAGAGGTGGGAGGGAAGGGATGGTAGGGGAAAAACAAAGGAGGAGGCAACAATGCTTGATAGGAAATGTACTCATGACCTTGCTCATGTAACTGTAACCCCTCTGTACAGTATTTTTACAATAAAAAAAGTATTTTAAAAAGAATTGAATAAAAGAACACATAGTTATAAGTGGTAAAATCAAGATTTGAACCTAGGCTCACTCAGATATCCCTGCCAAAAGTGGAGCTTGAACTCAAGACCTAGAAACAGTCTTTTAGCTTTTTCCTTTTAAGGCTAGCCCTCTACTACATGAGCCTCATGTCTACTTAGGGAGTTTTGGTTCTTAACTTGAGTTGAGTTTCCTGGATTTTCCTGCCCAAGCTGGCTTCCAACAACAGTTCTCCCATTTCAGCCTCCCGAGTAACTAGGATTACAGACATGAGCCACCAGTGCGCAGCTTTCAGATTTTTTTTTATTTGCTGTTCTTCGTGTGTGTGTGTTTGTGTGTGTCCTTGCAATCCAACATCATTACTGGCTACTGATTGCTCCTCATTGTGTTTTCTCTATTAGGAGAGCAGCATTCATTCTCTTGTGTGTATTTTTTCAGCTGAAGAAAAGATGACTGGTCCTCCCCTGAGCCCAGAAGAGTGGACTGAGAGGAGGCTGTTCATGCAAGAGGCTCCCATTCACCAGCTGTTGAACTTTTGAGGAAGCCCCCACCGGTCTTATTTCTACAATGGAAGCATGCGCCAAGGTTTCCCAGCTACCAACAGCCAAGGGGATTTTCCTTGGGACTGTCTAATAAATGATTAATCCATCCGAAGCATTTGATAATAATCTGCTTTGAAGCAATGTCTTCAAACTTCCTGCTGCTTTCTCTTCTTTCTCTGCCCTTCTCTTCTCTTTTGTGTATGTTTCAGAACTACCCCTCCCTTCCTATCTAATTCTAGAACTGGCCTTGGCAAGGGAATTCTCTTCCTTCAGCTTGGGCTTGTCCTCTCTGACTCTGCTATTTATAGAGCTGATGTGGGTTAATAACTACTATTTATTGAGGGCCTGTTCCATGCCAAGCATTAGGATTGCCTCTCTATGTGCATTTAATCCTCACAACAGCCTGTAAGTTTGTGCCTAATAGTTCTATTTTGCCCATGAGGAAAGAGACTCAGAGAGGTTGTATGTTATAGGTAAGATCACACAAAATAAAGATTGACAGAATAAGAATTTAAAGTTATTCTAACTCCAAATCCACTTCACGATAACATTGTGCTTTGCTCGTTATTGCTGCAGAAATAATTACATACCCTATAATATCATGGCAGGTATCACTGCATGGGGTGTGCATGACACTGGCCGGGAGGGAGGATTAGGGAGACTTTGGAGGCACAGAAGAATCACAGAATTATTTTTAAAGCAAAATAACATTTAATGTTCTTGTATGGCCTGTGAGTCAAATTTGACCCCCTCCTTTTTTTGTTTTTTGTTTTTGTTTTGAAATAAAGTTTTATAAGAACACAACCACACACAATCTTTTATACCTTGTTGACAGCTGATTTCTTCTTATAATGGTAGAGTTGCATAATTGTAACAGAGACCACATGGTCTTCCACACCTAAAATATTGACCAGAAAAAGTTCATTGACATCCAATTTAGATGACAAATTTATTATTTTTCCATTGGATAATACTCTGATAATCCACTATTCTAATGGTGGTGCTAGAGAATGAGTATAGGGGTGGGGAATCTAACCAGGGCAAGGTCGGTTAGACAATAGAAGAGAGCCATCAGGGATTCTGGGTCCCCAGTCAACTCCTAACCTTATTCTCCTCCCACTTACCTCCTCCCTAGCCTACCTGACAAACTGTGCCACAAAATAACTCTTTCTTCATAAACATAAAGATGACTTCCCATAACCCAACATGCTCAAACACTAGCACCTTGGCCTGACATTCAAACAATAATTTCACTTCTACTGATCTCTCTCTCTCTCTTTCTCTTTCTCTCTTCCTCCCTCCCCTCTCTCCCTCTGTCTTTTTCCTTCTTCTTTTAAAACCATGAGGAGATCATGCCAATTTAAAATTTGTATTTCAAAGTCAATTTGTTTGTCTTGGATTACTTTGATGAAAACAGAAAAGTAAATATTTAATACTTGTACATGTTTGTCTCAGTCTCTTGGGGGGGGGGTGCTGTAACAAAATGCCACAGAGTATGTTTCATGTAAATAACAGAGACTTATTTCTCACAGAGGTAGATACTGGAAAGTTCAACCTCAAGGGGCTGCGAGCAGATGCAGTGTGTGATCAGGATGAATCTGCTCTCAGGTTTAAGAAGAGCACTTTCTCATTGTATCCTTACATGTTGGAAAGGCAAGGATACCTCTGGAATTCTTTTTTATTCCATTCCTTTTATAAACACCTTATGACCTAATCACTTCCCAAAGGCCAAGCTTAGGATACCATCTTGTTGTGGGGTAGGATTTTCAAGTAATTGGAGGTGGAGAGCATTACATAATTCAAACCACAGCAGTGTTGGATCTGATAATAGGAAGCTAGGACTTTACACTTAATACCACTTTATCTGAGCCAAAAGAAAAAAATTCTAAATGTCTTAGTTAATTTTTTAAATTAATGTTATCCAGTTATATTTAGAAAAAGAAAATGTAGTGTTTTTGTCAGTCCTAGGGTTTGAATACAAGACTGGTTGAGGTGCTGTCCCTGAGCTTCTTTTGCTCAAGGCTAGTGCTCTATCACTGGAGCCATAGCTCTGTAAGAAAAGTAAAAGAGAGGAGGGGGGAGTGTAGTTGTGGAGTTGGGAGGAAAGGGATGGTAAGGGAAAAACAAAGGAGGAGGCAACAATGCTTGATAAGAAATGTACTCATTACCTTGCTCATGTGATTATATTCCCTCTGTACAGTATTTTCACAATAAAAAAACTTATTTAAAAAAAAAAAAAAAGAAAAAGAAAAGAGGGCCGGGAATGTGGCTTGGTGGTAGAGTGCTTGCCTAGCATGCATGAAGTCCCAGGTTCAAGTCCCCAGTAAAACTTAAACAGAAAAAGCCAGAAGTGGCTCTGTGGCTCCAGTGGTAGAGTGCTAGCCTTGAGCAAAAGAAGCTCAGGGACAGTGACCAGGCCCTAAGTTCAAGTCCCAAGACTGGAAAAAGAAAGAAAAAAGAAAGAAAGAAGGAAGGAAGGATAGAAAGAAAGAAAAGTAAAAGAGAAGAAAGAGTGAGGGCTGGGAAGGTGGCTCAGTAGTAGAGTGCTTGCCTTGCATGCATGAGGCCCTGGGTTCAATTCCTCAGCACCACATAAACAGAAAAAGCTGGAAGTGGCACTGTGGCTCAAGTGGTAGCGTGCTAGCCTTGAGCTGAAGAGCTAAGGGACAGTGCCCAGGCCCAGAGTTCAGGTCCCACAACCAAAAAAGAAAGAAAGAAAGAAAGAGAGAGCGAGAGAAAGAAAAGAAAGAAAGAAAGAAAGAGAAACTCAACAGACCCAACAGGCTTTCTTTGGGAAGAAAGCCTGGGAAGGACAACCAAGTCTCCTTCAGCATGGCCGAAGGGAAAATGGCACACATACCCCATTTGCAAACTAGGGTCTCTTTAACTATTAGGCAGAAAGAGTGAAGTCAGGTGGGGCAGAGGGAAGCAGGGTGAGACAGAGGTAGGGTAGGTAAGTGATCCCTTCCAAGACCACAAGTTTTGTTTAGGGGTAAAGGGAGGGGAGCTGATGCGGGGGGGGGGGGGGGGGTAGGCAGCAAGGACAGCTCTAAGATATGGCTGTCAGGGGGAAAGGTCATTTTCCATCAGCTCTACTTCTGGCTTTTTTGGTAGTTACTGGAGATAGAAGAACCTCAAGGACTTTCCTGCTTGAGCTGACTTTGAACTGTGATCCTCAGAGCTTACCCTCTTGAGTAGCTAGGATCACAGGCATGAACCACTGGTGCCTGGCTATTTTTAACTTGGAGTACCATAAACTTTTGCCCACTTTCCAGTGCATTTTTTCATCAAGATAATTTTTCATGTTTTCATCTCCTACATCTCCTAAAGTTTTCTAAATGTATTCCCAGTATTTGTTCTTGTTCATGGATGGTTTTTCTCCCCATTCCATTTATTTCATATACTACTTGAAGTCTTTGAAATTGTTCTTCTCATTATTTCCTATATTGGCTCAGGCTGTTTCTTTGGCTTAAAGGATCCTGTCTTCCCTTCCTGCCAGCTGTTAGATCAAGAAGGAATGATATGCGCTACATTTTTTTTTTTTTTTGGGTCTGGTCGTGGGGCTTGGGCACTGTCCCTCAGCTCTTCAGCTCAAGGCTAGCACTCTACCACTTGAGCCACAGCGCCACTTCCGGCTTTTTTTTTTTTTTTTGCGCTACATTTTTTTTAAACCAAAGAATATCATACCCTTTATCCCACCCCTCCAGCTTGTCCTGTCAACTTTCTCCATCTAACTGACTTGGAAAAGTCAGACTGACCTTCAGGATGAGGGAGGGATTTCAAGAGGCTTATTTACCTACCAAGTGTCAATCTGGTACCATCTTAGCATGACAGGGACATGCTAAAGTGTCAAAAGGCAGACGGACACTGTTGTTTCCCAGTACTGTATTTAAACAAATGTTTTACTTGGGGAAATAGTAACAGATATCCACCACACATTGTGTATTTTATGTCTATCAGGATTATCTTAACCACTTTACATATGCTAAGTCATTTATGTTCCAAGCATTTACATTCCACCAGGTGGATACTGCTCATTCATTCATTTTATAAAAGAGAAAAGTGAGCTACAAAGCAGGTAAGAAATTTCCCAAAGCCATAGATAGAATCAATGGTA
This sequence comes from Dipodomys spectabilis, assembly GCF_019054845.1. Taxonomy (NCBI): domain Eukaryota; kingdom Metazoa; phylum Chordata; class Mammalia; order Rodentia; family Heteromyidae; genus Dipodomys; species Dipodomys spectabilis. Next base: position 15,705,423 of record NW_024870683.1, read on the forward strand.
AGTGGTAAACTAGGGGTTTGGATTCAATCAAGCATCAGAATCTGGGTATCTAACTAAGGAGTGCAGTTATTAACTATGGATTTTTATCTTCCTAAGATCAACCTGAGCTTAGAGGACAACAACAATGTTGTTGGTTTATAATTTTTTTTAAAAAAATCATGAACAGTAAAACCCTCAGGAATCAGAGCTTGTTCTTTGTTGTAGAGATTTGATTGTGGGCCATCTTTCCAGAGAGATTTCCTTTCATGAGATCAGCAAGCAGATAAATTTAACAGTTCATGGTCATGCTCTAAGCATAAAGCATGAAGAGTACAGAAGCATGCCCAGGGCTGTTATAAACACTGGAGACTTCCAGACTTTATTCATCTCTGTGTCCAAAGTCCCTGCATGAAACAGGTCATCTGGCCCAAAGAAGGTATTGTGACACAGCAGCATCATAATGGCTAGCATTTAACTGGTCCTCTTTCCCAGGGAGCAGCAGGGTTTCTTGCAGTGGATCATTATGGGATTGAGGGTAGGAGGAGAAATTCAAAGTGCTTTCCAATGATGAGTTCAATTGCAAAGTTGAGTCTGAAAGGGAATGGGTGATTATTAGCCTGTCATTTAGGGAATGATGGAATTTGAGGTTTCGGAATGTTGTTCAAAGGTATCTCCAGCCCAATGTGGTGGTACAGGTTTGTAATCTCACCTACTCAGGAGGTAAGGAGGGAGGAAGACTGTGACTTCCAGGTCAGTCCAGGTAAAGTTATCAAGACTCTGTTTCAAAAATATAATAAAATCATATGGGCTAAGAGTATACTTCAAATGGTAGAAAGCTTTTCTAGCAGGCAGGAGGCCTTGGGTACAACCCCCACTATAGAAAAGATGTTATTTCCACCTGGCCCCCTTCCAGTGCCTGAATCTCTCCGTGCAGCTTTGCTAAGGAAATGCCCAGCCTCTGTTTAAATACCTACTGTGATGTGATCTTACCATCATACAATCTATTCCTGTTCTCTGGGGCTTTGTTACAATGTTAGACATTTTGCCCAGTGAAATCTATCTTCCTGTAGCTTCTACCGCTTGAGTCTAATTCTACTTCTGAGATGCGAGAGAATAAGTTGTCTCCTTCTTTGGCAAAACAACCCCCAGGGAGATTCGAAACCTGTGATTCCATCCTTCCTAGGTTTTTCCTTTCAGGCTGTCTATGCACAGGCGCTTGAATTGTGTCTCTTCTAGCAGAGCTTTTTGGTCCAATTTCCAGTCAGGCTGGTGTCCCCTGACTGCTGCTTCCTAGGTAGCACACTGCTTTCCAAGTGTGGAGTTAGATCATCTCATGGAATCAAGCACCAGCCCCTCCAGGGAAGAGTTATTCTTCCTTCCTATAGTGAGCATCTGTCTATAATGAGTGCCTAAGACTTTCAAGGGTTCCATGGCTTTTGTTTGAGTCTGGCTTTTAGTCAGGTAGGAGCAAGGAGCAATGAGTGAAGATTTGGATCTTCTTCAACAAAGGGCAGCACTCTGACTAGTGATGAGTTTCAGAAAAGCCACGCCTATCAGTGAAAAGAGGGGCCCAGTATGGTGGTTCAAACCTGTAATCCCAGCACCACAAGAGGCGGAAAGTAGGAGGACCGCTCTCTGAGGATAGCCAGAGCAAACAATTTTGAGACTTTATTTGAAAACAAAGTAAATGCAAAAAAGAGGGGAAGCCTGGCTCACTTGCTGACCAAGTGCACAGCCCTGAGTGCAAACCTCAGTACCTCCAAAACAAACACACACACACAAACAAAGGGAAGTTGGAATGAGAATAGTTCTAAAGTCTCAGAAATACAAAGGGGAAAAAGAGTCACACAAGGGTGCCTGGGAAGGCCTGATGTGGAGAGGAAAAATAATGGTAACAGCTACCTAGTGTTAAATGCCTAGAAAGCCAAGCATTTGACATATAGAATCTCTCTAAAGGGAATTAGGATCTCTGTGTTACAGATGAGCAAATTGAAAGGTAGTGAGGATAAGCGGCTCACTGGTGTCTACAGAGCTGGCAAGTAGCAGTGTCAAAATTTAAGGTAGGACCAATGAGTCTGGGCCCATAGACCTATCCTGACGCCTACAAAGCAGACTACTTGAGATGTGGAAAGGAAGACAGTTCCTCCCCCATGAGATGAAGGGACAGCAGAACATATGAGTTAGGCCAGGGAAGACGGAAATACCTGGCATCCTCAGAGAGATCAGGGAACTAACTTAGTTCTTAGAGAGCTAAGATTTGTACCCAGTACAACTCTAAATCCTGATTTGAGTTTTCTTCAGAAGTATATTTAGGGAGGAGAAGAAACTTCAATGAGATGAACACAACTGAATATGCAATCTCAGAATCAGAAACTGGAATTTTAAGATGATGTCTGTCTAGTTCCTCATAGCTTAAAGGAAATTTGCTTTCTCCACTCAATGGTTTATACATGTTAGCATGCACCAGGATTCAACCAACGAACAGTTAAAAGAGATTACCAATTTCAGTTCTCAGAGTTTTTGATTCATTGGATCTAGGGATGAGGCCTGAGAATTTGCACTGCTACCAAATTAGCAAGCAATGCTGACATAGCTGGTCCAGGGCTCAAGTTTAAGAACAATTGATCTGATAAAGGGGACTTGGCATGAAAAGGTTGCATCAAGAAAAAGTAAAAGACTTGCCTATAGACCAGAGGCACTGGGAGAGAGTAAGGCAGACTTAGTGTCTAGCTTGGTGAATGACTGCGGTGGGCAAATTTGTACAAACTGGAAATTTCAGAAGTCACAGCCAGAGGATCAAGTTGCTCCTGCTTGGGAACAAGGTAAAGCAAAAGGCCCAGGATGAACTGGGCAGGGGACATAGACTGGCTAAAGCCAGCCATCTGGTGAGGGCAGAAGTCAAATGGGGTAGAGTTGGTGTCAAAATCCGCAGGCTTCTGGCTGGGTTGCAAGGAAAGAACTAGAGGCAAGGAGCCAGGAGCGGGCTCCTGGGGAGTGGCCAAGTGACAGAGTCTGGTTATCACATTTCAGATGTGACTCACTGCCTCCACAGCCTTTCTTGTTCCTCCTGTGGTGGTGACCTGTCAGTTCATGAAGTGCCCAGGAGTGGCCCTCTGATAAGGGTGAGGGTAAGTTCTCTAAACCAGAGAAGTTGAGAGAAAGACCAAACACTGGGCTCCATGCTGTCTGTGGGCTTGCTGTTCTCCATTTCCCAGGCTGCATTTCTTCCTCATGGGAAACTGACTCAGCTTTATTGAGTGGCCTACAGTATACAGCTCAGTCATCTGGGCCAAAGCAGTGTGATAAGCAGTGGCTGAAAGCCTGGATGTACTTCTGGTATTAAAGGGACTTGAACAGGAGGTTCCCTTTCCTTGGTACCAAGAGAAGGCAGCATCTTTTTTTTTTTTTTTTAATAAAAAACATGCTACTCTAGTCTTGCAGCTGGCAGAAACAAAATTGTGCATAGGTTCTCCCTAGACTCAGGTTTTCTAAGTATTAACCACTAAGCCTGAACCAAACTTGTTTCCCTTTTGTACCTTTCATCACATTTCTTGTAAACCTCTGTTCAGTTATTTAAAAAAAATTTTTTTTTTTTGTCAGTTGTGGGGCTTAAACTCTGGGCCTGGGTGCTGTCCCTGAGCTCTTCAACTCAAGGCTAACTCTCTACCACTTGAGCCACAGAGCCACTTCCAGTTTTCTGGTGGTATATTGGAGATAAGAGTCTCACGGAGGTTCCTGACCAGGCTGGCTTTGAACCTCAGAGCTCAGCCTCCTGAGTAGCTAGGGTTACAGGGTGAGCCACTGGTGCCCAGCTTGTTATTTATTGAGTACACACTGGGAGGCATACCTGTGCTGAGGATACAGATATGGATAAAAGAAATCTCAACCCTCCCGAAACTTAATTATTCTTGGGTATAGTCTTGTAGAGACATCATTAAAACATTATTGGGTAAATGCAGTTTTTTGTTTATTTGTTTTTGGCTGGATGCCAGTGGTTTCTGTAATCCTAGGTACTCTGGTTTCTGTAATCCTAGGTACTCAGGAGTGTGAATATCAAGAAAACTAAGGTAACAGACCAGCCAGGCCAAAAAAAAATTGAGATCATATCTTAAGAGGAAAAGCTGGGCATGGTGTTATGTGCCTGTCATCCTAGCTACAGCGGGAAATGTAAATAGGAGAATAGTGGTTCATATCTACCCTAAGAAAAAGTAAGACTCTTTCTCCAAGATAACTAGGCCAAAAGGACTGGAGGTATAACTCAAACAGCGCAAGTGTGAAGTCCTGAGTTCAAACCCCACGACCACCAAAGATGAAAGGATATCATATTTCTCAAATACAGAGCTTGTTTCTTCTTCTGATCTTCCTTAGATCCTTGTATGACATTCTGTCACTTAGGTGGCTTGTGAGCTGCTGCCTCTGACCTCCTGAAGAAAAGTAGCTGAGTCCACTTACTCCGCATAGTTTCTTGTTTTACACTTACAACAACTTCCTCTTGCACCCATTCTGTTTGTCAGCTCCCCACCCTACACTGTAACTTCAGGGGAACAGGACCCTTGTCACTGCTGAATTCTTAGTTTGTACAACCAGCATGGAAAAGTCATTTCCCTTTCAGTCATTCAGAAAAGTGATTTTCAGTTGAACCTTTGGAGCCTTCCAAATAAAGTCCCTGAGTTTTCCAAGCCTGTCACCTTCCCAAGCTGTCTAAGGAGGTTCTAATGCTTGACTACTAACAACTGTGACTGAGTGAACACTTTGTACAAGGCATCTCAAGTGTATTATTTAGTTGTCACAGTCCTTTAGAAAACCCGCATCCTTTTTTTCTTATGGATGAAACAGGCTCAGAGTGAGTGGCTTTCCCAAGATGACAAGGTTGCAAGGTGCTGGAGGTGGGATGGAGACGCTAGGAAAAGTCCACGGGTGGTGAAGCCCATTATTAGTCTCCCAGCCACCTTTCTACCCCAACCCCTAGGTTTCGGGGACACATTTCCACCATGTCCCTCGAAGCTCTTTTCCACGTTTCAGATGCATCCCGCGCACTGAACCCCTGAGCCGAGGCTCCCAGCGTAGGGTGGGTTGAAGCACCCCAGGTGCATGCAGAATGCAGGGATCTGATGTCGCTTTTTCTATGGGAGGAACGGTGTGGGGAGTCCAGGGGCTCAGAGCCTTGCAGCGATCGCGCTCATTGAGCCACGAGGGGGAAAGGAGGAGAAGGCCGGCGGCCAGCGCGCGCCCCGGTGACCGCCCCCAACTCGGGCTCCCAGGCACCAGGCGGGCCCGTACGGGCCGGGGGCCCCAGTGCGCAGGCGCGGCGCGCTCCTTGCCCCGCCCTTCTGCGGGCGGCCCTTTCACCCTGGCAACCGCGGCTCGACAACGGGGAGCGCGCGCGCGCGCGCGAGGGCTGGGCGCGGACGGGCGGGGCCGGGCGGGGCCGGTGCGGGCCGAGGAGGAGGCAGCGGCGGCGGGTAGCGGTCTTGAGGTGTCGGACCTTCCTCTTTCTCTTCCACCGCCTTGGGTTCCTGTCGCGGGTCGGGGCCCGGCCGGTCGCCATGGACTCCCAGAAAGTAAGCGAGCGAGCGGGGCGCGGGGCCGCCGGGGCCCAGGTGGGTGTGGGGGGGGGGTGGACGGGGCGCCCGGGCCTCGGCGGGCGGCGGGCGGTGGGCGCGGGACCCGGGCTCGGGCTCCCGCCGCGGGCCAGGCCGCCGGAGCCGCAGCGGGGCGGCGCCTGCAGGGATGCGGGGGCCGCGCCCAGTGACCCGGGCTGGCCTGGGCTCCGCGCTCGGTCCTGAGGAGAAATGGGGAGCGGCCCCCCAGCCCCCCACGCTTGTTGTCGCCCGTCCCGCCCCGCCGGGCTCTAGGCCCCCTTTTCTTCCCGCAGCCGCCGCCTGAGGGTGTGTCCTTCCCCTCGGACCGGGAACCCGGGCTCGGCCTTAGGTTTCTCGGGGTGGGGTGGGGGGTCTCTCCGTGCGGACGCCCGAGCTGGAGCTCGTGTCTCCCAGCCAGTCTCCTGTCTGGGGCTCCGGCACCTGCTCTTTAGGTCCGGTGGCCCAGGCCTCGGGGTAGCTGCGCCCCCTCCCCTCCCCGCCTTTCCCAGGACCTGTTTATATTAGGGTTTTCTGAATGGGGAGGGAAGACTGACACTTGTCAGGGCCCGCCCCACCCTCTCCCACCCTGGTGGGGACCCTGGAGGGTCTTGGTGGAATGTTCTATGCTTTCAAGTTGGAAAAAGGATATACAGAATAACCTTTTCTGATGAAGCACCAATTAGTTAATGTAGCCAAGGTATTGCAAGTTCGTTTATTTTTTTTTTTTAAACAGGCAGTCAGAATCCTTCTATAGAAATAAACCACTCCGTTCTCTTTGTTACATTATAGTGTCATTGAGATATAATACAATATCGGAACAAAAACAAGTGTTGTTAATAATGCAGCAGGGGAAAGAAAGCAAGGGCAAATCTAAGAGGCCATGCTTTTCTATTATTAGATAGAAAGCACTTGGAAGACTTATTGAAACAATTTTTTTTTTTTTTTTATCCTGGATTCACCTTCCTGAGGACCACTGGAGTTCTGGCATGAGAGACTGACTAGTGTGATGTGTTCAGCAGTGACTATTAAAAGTGCACCTGATTTCATTGTAGGTGTTTGACTTGAAACTCAGTTGTGTATATGTATTATTTTCAAGACTATTTTAAAATACGTGCATGTTTTGAATATGTGTATGTTGACAGCTCTGCCTAAATATGTTAACTGTCTCACATCTTATTAGACAAAAAGCATATGGTAATTTGAATGGACATCAGCAGAGGTCAAATGGAAGAGTAAAAGTTGGGATCCCATGGTGTTGAGTTCCCTGGTTATATACCAGCTCTGTAATACAGAGCAAGTCACCTAATAGATTAATATTATTTCTTCATTTAGTCAGCAGTGATGAAGAAACTTTTAAAGCTTATGAGGAATTACTACTAAAATACTGCCTGGGCAGTAAAATAGGATTAGCTATGATTTTAACCTATTTGAATGTCAAATGATACATTTCTGTATCATTTGTTATTTCTGTATCATGTGTTATTTCCCCAGGGACAGTGAGGAATTAGCTGATTTTTTTTTTTTAATTGGTTCTGGTGTTTCTTATTGAGTAAGTTTAAGAGTCAGCTAACAAATGCTAGAAATATGTTGAATTTCATTGGTGATATGAAATAATCTTTTATTGAATAAAAACTGTTGTTTTATAGCTTACAAAGAGTAAGTGGTATTATTTCTTCCAACCCTTTACAGAACCCAGTGCTCTGAATTTGAGCTTTCTTTTCTCATGAAGTGTTGCAAGAATTAGTTACTTCCCTCAAAACTTGGTGAACTAAAGTAGATGTGTATTTCTCTTTAAATAAGACAATAGTATGCCTCAAGCATGAATTTTAGAGACTATTTCCTATCTTAGAATGTTAAAATAGTAGTAGAGGTGATAACCTCAGTATAAGGAAAATAAGTACTGCAAATTGTGATAAAGGGTGAGCATGGCACACACACACACACACACACACACAGAGTGCACACACACACACATGGCACACACACACACACACACACACACACACACCATTGTAAGGCATTGGGATTTGGGCTTTAAGTTATGAGGAGGACAAGTGTGAAGCCAGTTTTGAGTCATAGGAGCTTGGGTGGATTGCTCTTCAGCTCTTATTTCTTCATCAATAAAATAGAAATAATAATTTACTTCCCTCAAAAGGGTAGTTGTTAGGCTTGTGTTTATTTTTTAGCAACCACATAACACTGCCTAGGCATTGTTAATTTCATAAACTTACTCTCAAAATAACTTTGTTCCTTTTCCAATCCAGTGTAGATGTTTTTACCTTTAAAGTCTGTTTTCTGCTTCTACATCTGTAAGAAGTTATTTTGAATGGTGATGCCAAAGAAAAGCTGTTAAAGCCTAACTGAAAGAGGATTGGAAGTTCTGATTCATGCAGTCTGACAATGCGGCTAAGTTAACTGGACAGACGTACAGAAGCTTGCTGGGGCCTTGTCAACAAATGGATTAGCTTGACCAGCTGCTGTTTTGTCTGTGAAAATGACTTGACTTCAGTGTTTTGTTCGAAACAGATGCTCTGTTTGAGTAGAGGACGGAAGTGTAATTGCCTTGGGTTTGTAAGACATACTGTTGGGTACAGAAAACCACAGTATTATCTCCTAAAAAAACAGAGGTATTTTGTTTATATTGTGTTTCTGGGGCACTTTTGTGAACAGGATGTGTGATGGATAAGTCTCTTTGAAACTCCAAGCTTTTGATTATGTCCTTAAGTGGTTTTAAGATAAAATCCCAAAGGTTTCTTTACCTGATGGAATGAATGTGCTTGCTCAAAGAAGACATTGAAGCCAGACATTTTTGCACTGTTCTAGAATCTTGGTCCTTGGAATTTGATAGTTTAAGTTAAATTTTGTACAGGTTATTCACATTCAAGGATCTCTGTTTCTAGGAACAGTATTTACTATAGGAATAATAAAGAGATCCCAGAGGAAGGAAGTCACCAAGCGCATACATTGTCAATTGTCACCTTTTCTCTACTTGTTTTTTTCTTCATAGTATTTTAACTTGGAAGAGGGTTGTGACGGGTAAGGCTTAATACCTCTAGATTGGGGAGTTTGAATTAAACAGAAGTTTTAAAACATGACAACCTAGAGCAAATAGCATATCTATGTTTGGCTTCCTTAAACTACCCTGACACCTGCTGACTTTTGCTTTAGTATTGTATTCTAGCAGTTCAAAGAATCTTACCATACCCTTTAACCAACCAGCTGTCCCATGTTCCAAAATTACTCCTGAGAAGGAAGGAAAGGAAGAAGTAAGGGAAAGAAGGAAAAAAATGTTTCCCTATAAAAGAGATAAACAAACTCGAGTATTTTTCCATAATATTTAATTGTTTTAAATTCTCAAAACAATTTTATTCCTATTGTATAAATGTGAAAAATTAAGCTCAGAAAAGTGAAGAGATTTGTTGAGTCACACAACTAGAAAGTAAATGCTAGTCTAGGTTTAAACCAGGTATTTTTTCACATCCAAGAATTTTCATTACCTCTTTGCTTCCCTGAATTGTAGGAAAATGTAAGCTACAGATAAAAGAAAATGAATAAAAATTACTTACAACCCAGCTTACTCAAAGATAATCTCATTCAGGATTTTTACTAAACATTTTTTAAATACATGTATAGAACCTCAAAAATTATGGTATTGTACTATGGCATCATGTTTTAAAACTTTTCATTAAATATCCCTATGTTGATATCATTCAACAACACTCCTAATGGTTCAGCACTTGATTTATTATATTGTGTGTGTGTGTGTGTGTGTGTGTGTGTGTGTGTGTGTGTGTGTGTGTGTGTGTGTATAGTTGTTGTTGGTGGTGGTTGTGGGGTTTGAACTCTGGGCCTGGGTGCTGTTCCTCAGCTCTTCAGCGCAAAACTAGGATTCTACCATTTGAGCCACAGCACCACTTCTGGTTTTCTGAGTGGTTTATTGGAGATAAGAGTCTCACCAACATTCCCAACCAGCCTGGCTTTGAACCATGATCCTCAGATCTCAGCCTCCTGAGTAGCAGGATTATAGGCGTGAGCCACCAGCTCCTGGCATTATTTATATTATTATTATTATTTAGTAGTATGGATTTATTTCTTGGTTTTTATATATTGATTTTTTTTATGGTTCTCAGGTTTGAGCTCAGGGTTTTACAGTGGCTAGGCAGGTGGTATACTGCTTAAGCCAAGTCTTCAGCAGATTTTACTCTGGTTACTTTTGAGATAGGGTCTTGCTTTTTTGACCAGCCTGGACCACAGTTCTCCTATTTATACTCCTCCCTATCAGCCAGAATGAGAGATGTGCTCCAGCTGTTTCTGTTGAGGTGAGGTCTCGTGAACTTTTTCGCCTGAGCTGGCCTAGAATTGCAGTCCTATCAGTCTCAGTCTTTGGTATAGATGAGATGACAGGCATATATCACTGTGCCTAGTTATTGGTTGAGATGGGGTCTTATGAACATTTTGCCTTGGCTTGCCTGGAAGTTACTATTCTGATCTCCTCCTTCCAATTTAGGATTGTAGGTGTGAGTCACTGTCAACAAGCATTACTTGATTTTAATAATTATTTTGTTATGTTTATGTTGTTCTCAGTGTATGTTTAGATGTTATGAATAATGATGATAAGAACATAGCTATCCCTCTTGCCTACATTCTTTTTGTTTTTTTAGTCGATCATGGGGCTTGAACACTGGGCTTGGGCGCTGTCCCTTCAGCTCTTCAGCTCAGGGTGAATGCTCTACCGCTCCAGCCACAACGCCACTTCGAGTTTCCTAGTGGTTTATTGGAGATAAGCATCTCATGGAGTTTCCTACCTGGTCTGGCTTTGACCCGAGATCCTCAGATCTCAGCCTCCTGAGTAGCTAGGATTACATTCTTAATCATTTGCTTATGTAATTTTTGTAGAAGTGGGAATTACCTAATGTGCATATTCTTTTTTAAAAAATATTTTTTTTTTTTTTTTTTTGTGCCAGTCCTGGGGCTTGAATTCAGGTTCTGATGTCTGTCTCTGAGTTTTTTTTTTGCTCAAGGCTAGTGCTTTAACACTTGAGCCACAGCCAGCCATTCTTCTGGATTTTTTGGTGCTTAGTTGGAGATAAGAATTTCAAAGTCTTGGGGCTGGGAAGGTGGCTCAGTGGTAGAGCGCTTGCCTTGCATGCCTGAGGCCCTGGGTTCGATTCCTCAGCACCACATAAGCAAAAAGAAAAAAGCCAGAAGTGGCGTTGTGGCTCAAGTGGTAGAGCGCTAGCCTTGAGCTGAAGAGCTGAGGGACAGCGCCCAGGCCCAGAGTTGAAGCCCCACGACTGGACCCCCCCCCCCAAAAAAAAATTCAAAGACTTCCCCTGTCTGGGTTGGCTTCAGACTGTGATCTTCAGATCTCAGCTTCGTGAATAGTTAGGATTATAGGTGTGAGCTATCAGCACCAGGCTTAAAAAAATCTGTTGATCTGTATATTGCCAAGGTGCCCTTTAGAAGGACTGTCAGTTTATAATGCTATCAGCAATGTCTAAGAGTACCTTATCACTCTCTCATTATGCCTTTCTTTATTAGTTGGTTGGACCTCTGGTTTTCCTGGCAAAGTATGTGTCTCTATTGACTGTAATGTAGTCTTGTAGTCTCCACTTGCTCCTGTTTTCTGACCCTGGCTACTCAGGCTTTTCTGCTTGCTGCTCTTCTTGCCTCTATTGCTACTTCTATGTCTGCCGCCATCTCTACTACTACTGTTACAGTCTGTTTCTGCCTCACTGCTACTACCTCTTCTGCCTCAGCATGTTACAGTTTAAGTTATTCTCCTTACCACAGAAATCATAACTAAGCAAGAAAATATCATTCAGGAGAAGCCTTTTATTGGGTCTGGGTCTAATGTTCTAACACCAAATGACAGCGTGTGTCCTCACTGACGTAAAAAGTGAGCTGAGCTGGTGTTGGTGGCTTTTGCCTGTAATCTAGCTGTTCAGGAGGCTGAGATTTGAGAATCCCAGTTTGAAGCCATCCCTGGCAGGAAAAGAGTCTTAGCTCCAGTTAACCACAAAAAGCCAGAATTAGAGCCGTGGCTCTAGTGGTAGAGCATTAGCCTTGAGCAAAAGAGCTCAGGGACAGTGCCCAGGACCCAAGTTAAAGCCCCAGCACTGGCATACACACACACACACACACACACACACCCCACACACACGTGAACTGAGCAATCTGTATTCAGTAAGATGTGTGCGGCTGGAATGTGACAAGCAATGAAGGGTTGTGTTTGTATCAATCACAGCATAGCTTTCAGTTCCACCAATCACTGGCTTCTTTACTAGGGTGGTGCACACCTGAGCATCTTGAGCAAGAGTAGTTACAGTCATCTGAGATTCACTGAGGCAAGTTTTGCCTAGGGTGCTGCCTTCCAAGGCCACTGCAGGTTGTTCGGGATGGTTGTGACTTGAATAAGGACTTCATAACTGTAGTAGCCTCAGTTGTAGTGGTCCTTGCAACTAGAGTGTTCTCATAGTGATATAATGTCTTACGATATCTGGGCTCAATGAGAGCAGCCAAGCCATTTACCTGAAATAGGGTTGTTTTGCTGACATTTTATAGCTCCACATGCCAGGCATTAATGAACTGTCTATTGATGTCATTCAAAAAGGCTGAACCACTCTGTCAGTTTCACTCAATCACAGAAATTACAACAAAGATTAAAACAAAATTCAACATTAACATTGTCAGCAGTCTTTAACAGTGCTCTGAGGGGAGAGCTGGATCCCTTGGATCTACCCTACCTCCTTGGCTTCACTGAATAAAATTCCAGTTCAGAGGTCATTATATGTTTCAGGTTTCTTTCTCAGCCTCTGATGCCACTTAAATTTTCTTACAGCTGAACTCAGGATGGGAAGTACATATTCTCCACCAGTTCTTTCACAAGCATTAGGTCTTCCAGTTGGTAAGCTAGATGATCAGAATTGTCAGTTCAGTCTTTGTTTATGTCTGTGTTCAGGTAGCGCCGTTTCACTATTAGAAAAGGCAGAGCTTTCCTCTAACTCACTGTGTTATGTTCATCAGATTCCTGAATTTCTCAATTTTCCTTTTTCACCTTCTGTTATCACATTGGAAATAACTTTTATTAATGTTGCCATAGGTATGGTCAACTAGAACAACCTTGATTGTCTAGCTGGATAGAATTTTCTAGATTTTTTTTAACTTGTTGCCTACTTTAAAAGAGAGAGGTCTATAATGTGAGGTGATGCAAATGGCATCTTTGGCAAATAAGTTATAGAAGTGAACAAGATAGTTTTCAATAACTACCTCGATGATTGTGACTTGTTTTCCAGTTCTGCTGAGCTCTAATTAATCTTATTAATCTTAATATGATTTATATCTTAGGTTTAAGAAGTCAATATCCTTATGAGATCTAGAATGATTGAAGCCTTGTTCATTTCCATAACTTATTTTTCAATCCTTCTTGATGAACTAGCACTATTTTATTGTATAAAATAGCCTCTTCTGCATTTTCTCATCCTTTTCACAGCAGTTTCATATGAAAGACAAGTGGAGCTCTGGGAGCCAGTTTCAGCAGTTGGCCCTTGGGGAGCTTTCAGGATACTGCTCTTTCCTGTCAGTTTGAAAAAGCTTCTGATAGAGGCAGCAGGCTGTTTGCATTAGCTACCAAGGCCACCATCATTTTCTTACAGTTGTTGATCTTAGTGTTTGCTGCTTTTGTAGTTTATACTATATTTTGTAGCTTTGAAAATAGGTGTGATCGGGAATGCTAGGGGCTCTAAAGCCTTGTACAGCTGGTTTGTCCATTTTCACAGTGTCTCAGTGGTGTTTTTGGCTAAGGCCAGGAAGCTTTTGCTACTTAGAAATTGTAGTGCATCCCCTGGAAATAATTGAGGCCCTAAGTCTTTGTACATTAGTCAATAAAAACTGTTTTCTGCAGTATAGACCTTTTATCTAGGGGTGTGTGTGTGTGTGTGTGTATGTGTGTGTGTGTGTGTGTGTGTGTGTGTGTGTGTGTCCTTGTCCTTGCATACACACATGTGTGTGATAGACCCTCAGGCTGTCTGTCCTGGAACTCTGGGTTAAGTTCAAAATGTAATATAGAATATTCTCTCTACAACATATGAGACCATATTTTCCAGAGATATTTTATCAGCCTTTAGAGACCTTTCTTTCCTAACTTTATTTTCTGAGAAGTATTTTTAAAGCTTTAGGAAATTTCATGTAGATTACCAATCCTCCAAAGGCTTTAAGTAGGACATCTTTTCAGAAATAATGTTAGGGGAATGAACCCCAAGATAAGTATTCAAATGTTTTTTTTCCTTTCATGCAATTGTTTCTATCATATTTATAAGATGATTTCTATGTTGCTTTGTATGTCCCTTCCCCATAGTATAACTCATTCTTACACTGTTTTTTGATGTTGGTATAATTTGTGGAGGGGAAGGGGAAAAAAAAACAAATCGTTTAACTAGGGATACAGGTGGACCCATTGCAACAATGAGATGTACAAGTCCTTATGTCGAAAAACGAACTTAACAACTTTGGTGGGGGTGGGGGTGGGGGTGGGGGGGAAGACATGGTTGGGGGGAAGGGAGGAGTATGGGAAGGGATGGGAAGGGGAAACAAAAAGGAGGCAACAATGCTTAATAAGAAATGTACTGGTTATCTTGCCCATGTAATTGTAATTCCTCTGTATGGTATTCTCACAATAAAAAAAAATTACTAATCCATACTTCTTAGGATAATACAAATTGAGAAACATGTTTTAACTTGTGGCAGTAGCAGACTTTGAATGAATTACAGGGTAATGGTAAAGATCTGATTAGTTTTCAGGAGATGTTACTTTTTGGAAGTACAAGACAGTATCATTCAAAGTAGACAGTCTGTTTTGGTGATCTTTGAGTTTAATTAGCAGGTCAGCTGTCCTTAGGTACAGTCTTGCATTTGTCAGCTGCCAACCTTGGCACAAGGACATTTTCAGTCTTTAAGATCCTTGGAAAACTTTATGAAAAGTATTAGTCAGCATTAAACTTTACAGGTGAGAAGAATTTGTCTCTTGTTGCAGTATCTTTTTTTAAAATAGTTGTCCTAGAATCTCAAATGAGAGCTGGTTGGGGGGGCACGGAAGAGATGATAGGAGAAAAACAAAGGAGGGGGTAACAATGCTTGATAGGAAATGTACGAATTACCTTAATCATGTAACTGCAACCCCTCTGTACAGTATCTTTACACTCCCCCCACCTCTCTCTATATATACATAAATGAGAGGTGGTTCTCTGGGTTCTTTCATTTCTTTTCTTTTTCTTTTAGTGAGGCTGGTTCTGTCCCTTGAACTCAGGGCCTAGGTGCTGTACTTGAGGTTTTTTGCTTAAGGCTAGTATTCTACTGAGCCACAGTTTCACTTGCTTCTTTTTAGTGGTTAATTGGAGATAAGAGTCTCATGGACTTTCCTGTGTAGGTTGGCTTCAAAATATGAACCTCAAATCTCAATCTCCTGAGTAGCAAAGATTACAGGTGTGAGCCTGCTGGTGCCCAGCAATCTTTTAGTTTTTAGTGGCAATTAATGTAGATAATAACTGAGAAATTAGTGAAACACTGGCAAAAGAAACTAGTTTGAATGTGTGTGTGTGTGTGTGTGTGTGTATGTGTGTGTGTGTGTGTGTGCAAAGAACTGGGGCTTGAACTGAAGGTCTTGAGCTCTTGTTTGGCGTTTTTTGCTCATGGCTAGTGCTCTACCACTTGAGCCACACCTTCATTCTGGCATTTTTGCTTGTCAGTTGGAGATAGAATCTCCTAGGTTTTTTTTTTTTCTTTCTTTCTTTCTTCAGAATCTCAATTCTTAAGATCTCAGCCTTCTGAGTAGCTAGGAGTGTAGTTGTAAGCCACTGACAAACATCTAGCTAGTTTAAACATTTTAACTGCTCTCTGTATATGACAATTATAATTCAAGAATTATAATTAATTCTTTTAACAAAAATTCATAAAGAAATTCTGCTTGGCTGGGTGCTGGTGGCTCACGCCAGTAATCCTAGCTACTCAGGAGGCTGAGATCTGAGGATCATGGTTCAAAGCCAGCCCCGGCAGGAAAGTCCATGAAACTCTTATTTCCAATAAGCCACCAGAAAACTGGGAGTGGCGCTATAGCTCAAGTGGTAGAATGCTAGCCTTGAGCTGAAGAGCGGAGGGACAGCACTCAGGCCCAGAGTTCAAGCACCATGACTGACAAAAAAAAAAAAAAGAAAAGCTGCTTTTTTTATGAAAAAGATTCAGAAGTCTTTTAGATTGTTTATGTTTTATTCCAAATGAATAGGACTAGTAGGTCCTATTCCTTGTTTCTACCCTTAAGACTTTTGTAGACATTTGGTTGGAAAAGGCCTCTAAAATTACATTGTCCAGCTTCTAGCCACCTGGGTTTTTTTTTTAAAAAATTTAATTATTTTAAAAATTTTATTGTCAAGGTTATGTGCAGAGGGGTTACAGTTACATCCATAAGGTAGTGAGTACATTTCTTGTGGACCTTGTTAGCTTCATTTTTCTCCCACTTTTGCTCCCCCTGAAACTCTCCCCATGTTGTACAGTTGATTTCCACCATATTGTCCTGTAAGTATCGCTGTTGCATTGGTTCACCCTTTGTCCATTGTCTCATCATTTTGTTGTTCCCCTTCCCTTCTCTAATTTAGATAAATGTATATACAATACCCAGGGTGCCAAAAGTAAATACAGTGATAACAGGGAATAAACCATAGGGGAAAAAAAACACAGAAGAAAAAAGAAATCACATAGTACATTAAAAACGACGACAAAGAAAAACCTCTTGTTTCCATGTCTTGGAGTTTATTTTGCTTAGCATCATCTTTTATGGTCATATGTATGTAGCTATTGAGCCATAATGTTCATCTGCTGGGACTATCCTAGTCATATACCAATTATTACAAATGAGGGAAACCATGGGATCTATGTTTCTTTGGATCTTCTTTACTTCACTTAATATGATTTTTTCTATGTCTTTCCATTTCCTTACAACTGGGACAATGTCATTCTTTCTGATGGGAGCATAGAATTCCATTGTATGTGTGTGTATATACATATATAGACATCATATACACATATATACCGCATTTTCTTGATCCATTCATCTACTGGGGGGGGGGGGGCATTTGGGTTGGTTCCATATCTTAACTATGGTAACACCCAGGCCCTGAGTTCAAGCTCCACCACCGACATGTGAGGTTTTAAAGCACTTGACATGTAGCAAGTTTGAATTGAGAGATGTTCTGTAAATTGAAACTATACACTGGGTTTTGAAGATTTAGTAAACCCTTCCTAAAAAGAATGAGAAAGGATGGAAGTGGCACTGTATCTCAAGTGGTAGAGCACTTGCCTTGAGCTAAAGAGCCCAGGGACGGACAATGCTCAAGCCCAGAGTTCAAGCCCCATGACCGACAAAAATAAAAAGAATGAGAAAGGAATTCATAGATAATACTTTTTCTTAATTGGGCTCTTCCTGTGTTGTACAGGCTGGCCTCAAACTCTTAGGTCCCAGCAATCCTGCTTTCACCGCCCCAGAAGAAGCTGGACTATAGGTGTACACCACTGTGCGTAGCTAGATAGTTTCTAAGTATTAATTATACATAAAAAAACAATATTTTGGATTTGCTGGGTAAAGTAAAATACTTTAATGACTTTGATTTTTTTCTCTTTTACTTTTTTGATGTGGCTACTATTGGCTCATAATATATTTCGATTGGATAGTGCTGTGCTAAGGTGAATGAGAAAACTGCAATTGGTAAATGCTGTATTCCAGCCTCTAACATCACTATTAGACAAGAGTCTAGTAACTTTCAGAAGGTAGGTAACACTTAATTTGAATATGAGAGCATTTGGGTATCTTTGTAACAGGAGCTTTAAAAACAAGAAGTCTTATTAGAAAATCTTTGGGGCTTATAGCCTACCTTGCTGGGGCAATATGCTACAGCTGTTTTCAAAGCTTTTTTCAGCAAAGTTCCTCACATACAAAACTTGCTAGTAAAAGACAAAATAAAAAATTGGAAGGTTTAATTTTCCTCTGAATTAAATCCACCTTTTTATGTACGTATTTATTTATATTTTGTGTATGTAAATTCATTTGAGTTTTTATTGTACTCACATATACCATGACAATTGTAATTTCGTTGTTGGCCCGAATCCATTGGGATCTGGCACTTCTTTCTCATAGAATATAATAAAATATAATAAACTCTTGCCCTGTTCTAGCTCAGTGAGGGTATCTTTACCCTGAAGTTTGCTAGGTATAGTTCATGGTACACAGCTGTGAATCTTTACTTATGGAATTTCCAGAAGTTTTATATAAAAATCATTGAAAACTTAGCTAACCAAATATTTGTAGAATTTTAGGTATCCCATATAATTGGGTAGTCATTTGGAATTAGAGGCAGTATTTCAAAGAGGTTAAAAGCACAGTCTGTGGAGTGAGTCTGAGCCTAATCTTTACCTCACTAGCAGTGAGGTATGTATTGTGTAACAAGTCTTTGTCTCAAGAAAAAAGTTAATACATGAGTTCCTCTGTTGTGCTACCACATAAAGACTATATTAACCTGACTAGTGGCTCCCATTTGAATAGAGTATGTACAGAACATTTTTGTTTTTGTTTTTGTTTTTTTCGTTTTTTTTTTATTGTGAAAATACTGTACAGACAGGTTACAATTACATGAGCAAGATAATGAGTACATTTCTTATCAAGCATTGTAGTCTCCTTTGTTTCCCCTTCCCATCCCTTCCCATCCTCCCCCTCCCCCACCCACCCAATCCTCCCAGCTCCCCTCCCCCGCCAAAGTTGTAAAGTTCCTTTTCGACATAACGACTTGTACATTAACAGAACATTTTTGTTAGCACAAAAACTTTTACTGAACAAGCCAGGCACTGATGGCTCATGCCTATAATCCTAGCTACTCAGGAGGCTGAGATCTGAGGATGGTGGTTCAAAGCCAGTCGGGGCAGGAAAGGCTGTGAGACTCTTATCTCCAATAAACCACTCAGAAAGCCGGAAGTGGCTCTGTGGCTCAGCTGAAGAGCTGAGGGACAGCACCCAGGTCCAGAGTTCAAGCCCCATGAACGGCCAAAAAACAACAACAACAACAACAAAATGAACTTTTACTGAACAGTACTAGAGTATGACCAAAGTAAATAATAAAATATTAATAAAGTCTTTGATATTGGCTACAAAAATGGATTATTTACTGTGGTTCCAAACATATATAAGGTTGAAATGAGTGTTACTATCCTAGATGCATGTTTATTACCTAGTTTCATATTTGTAAGGTGTATTTTAAAATTTTTGTAAATAAATAAAATATTTTTGAATGTCAATGTCTCCTTCCCTTATTCTTCATATTCTGATGTTACATGAGAAGTTTCCATTTGTTTTTGCAGCCTTTAAGAATTTGGCTCTATTTCCTTCCCATGGCCTTATGGCCTAAAAAGCATTGTTGTATGAAATCATATTGATCATCTTCAGTCCGAAATTATGATGATGTTGTATACTGGCAATAAGACAGTTTAAGACAGTACAAAAGTATAAACCTTTTGTAATTATAGGCCTTTGGAAATTTTGAGCAATAAGGATCTTTACATTGTTCCTATTCATTATATAATATATGCTTACATAAAGTTGTTAAGATTTATGATTTTCTTTTATTAAAAGATAATATTTTAATCCTAGGAAGCTCTACAAAGGATCATTTCAACTCTGGCAAATAAAAATGATGAAATTCAAAACTTTATTGATACACTAAATCACACACTAAAAGGAGTTCAGGTATGCATTTTTATTAGAATTGTGTACATATATGTCATGCAGCATTGGTGAGTCAAATATCAAGTATAAATATAGTCCATCAGCTTTATATTATGAGTTAGGACGTAAGAGCAAGGTTTCTCTGTGGGAAAATTAAGTGGTAAGGGGCCAAGAAAACTCTGCAGTGCTACAGAATATTAGTGCTTGCTTTTTGTCCTGTTCTATTTGATGTTTTTCTTTAGTAGTTCTAATTAAGAAACAATTGTATTTTTCATATTATTTGGAAGTAAAACACTTACTTTTCACTGTATAGTGGGAGAAAAATATAAGTAATGAGAGGCCTATTTGAAAAAGAGGATGATAGTAAAACAAAAATTAAAATAACAGCCAGGTACTAGTGGCTCACACATGTAATCCTAGCTACTCAGGAGACTAAGATCTGAGGATAGTGGTTCAAAGCCATCCTGGGTTAGAAAGTCTGTGAGATTTGTGTATCTAGTTAACCACCAAAAACTGAAAGCTGTGAATCAAAGAGATAGAGTGCTAGCCTTGAGCAAAAGAGCTCAGGGACATCGACCAGCCCCATCACCCACACACACACACAAAAAGGCTCAATTAGGAGGGACAGGAGAGCTATCCCATATTTGGGATATATTCCCATACTACTAGTAGTCAACTGTTGTTATACAAGGGAACTCAAAAGACAGTATAGTGACTCTTAGGAACACAGACCTCACCGAGTCTGAAACAGGAAGAAATAGAAAATCTAAATGTATTAGTAATGAGATGAAATTAGTAATGAATGAAATTAGTAAGAAATTGAACTGGGTCAGTTATAAAAATCCAAAAAGTCCAGAACTTGATTTCTTCATCCCTGAATTCTATAAGATATTTAAGGGAGAACTAATATGAATCAGACCTTTCAAAATTTTTCAAAAAAAAAAAATGGAAAAGGGGAAGGCCTTCCAACCTCGTTTTACAAAGCCAGTATCACAATGATGCCAAAGCCAGGCAAGTATTCTACAAGTAGAGCAAACTATGGCTTACCCCCTTGATGAATATAAACATAAAAAATCCCCAACTCCTTATGATTAGGCTGTCCTCCCTCCTTCCTCTCCCTCCCTCCCGTCCTTCTTCCTTCCCTCTCTGTTTCTCTGTCTGTCTCTCTGTCTCTCTCTCTCTCTCTCTCTCACTCTCGCTCTCTCTCTCTCTTGTGCTAGGCCTTGCACTCTTAGTTTATTTTCTCACTCTAGGCTGGTAGTTTACCACTTGAGCCATGTCTCCACGTCTGGCATTTTGCTGCTTAACTGGAGTTAAATTCTATTTATCTTATATAAGTGCAGTATTGTGGAGAACCTGAAAGATTTTAAAAGTGATTCCTGTATGTCCAGAATGTTCTTCAGAGTTGCTGAATTAAAATCTGGGCGGTAATATTAAAATGGTTTGTCACTGATCTCTTCCTTCTCTTCTCTTCCTCTTGTTCTTCTTCTTCCTTTTAAAAATTTTTTATTTTTTGGTGATACTGGAGTTTAAACTCAAGTACTCCAAAGCCTTGTGCTTATTATAGGCACTCTCACTTGAGCCATGGATAGAGTCCCATGCTTTTTGCTTGAGCTTGCTTTGGCTTACAATCCTACTTCTGTCTCCCATATACTGAAATTACAGGTCATATCATTTTACCCAGCTTGTTTGATAAAATAAATTCTAAATAACTTTACTGACCTTCAAACCATGATTCTCCCAATCTGCCTCATGAGTAGTGGAGATTACAGATACATAACATCGTGCATGGCCTACATTAGTAATTCTGATGCATTCAAAAGTTGCATTCAGACTATTTAAAAATTATGGCTTAGGGTTTGCCTTAGAGCCTGGCATGCTGAATGATGTTGGGAAGTTTAAAACAACCTTTTAACCAGACAACAGTGGCTCATGTCTGTAATCCTAGCTACTCAGGAGGCTGAGATCTACAGTTCAAAGCCAGCCTGGGCAGGAAAGTCTGTGAGACTCTTATCCAATAAACTACTCAGAAAAGGCTGGAAGTAGCTTTGTGGCTCAAGTAGTAGAGCACTAGTCTTGAGCATAAAGAGGCTTAGGCACAGCCTTCAGGCCCTGAGTTCAAGCTCTAGGACTGGAAAAAATTATAAATACATATTAAAACAAGTTTTGCCTTGTCTTGTGGAATAGTTTTGTAAGGTAGAAGAAATATGGGATATTCTGTAAATGGACAGCTTTACTCAGCTGAAATAGTACTATACTATTAGCCAACTTCTTACATTTATCTTTTTAAAAAAACCTTAAGTCAACATACCTAAGGGAGGAATCCAACGATGTAAGAACAAATAATGTTCTGCTTATCAAAACAAGAACCAGGAAGTAAAAACATGTTTTAGGGGGTAGGAATGCAGGGAGGAGGAAGGGTGAATAAATGTAGTCATTATATTCTATATGCATTATATAAAAAAATAAACTGTGTAACTGGAGGATAGGGATGGGAGGGGGGAAATTGGGAGGAACAACAGAAGGAGTGACATTGACCAGGAAGCATTGCACTTATAACCTGGCTTACAGAGTTATAACCCCTTGGTACAACTACTTAACAATAATTGCTATAACAAACCTTAAGTCAAAATATTAGAGTTTTGATATTTTTAATGTTAGGGTTCAGTAGGTTAAAATATAAATGTTATTCCCTGTAAGTTTGCTTTTTAGTTTTTAAAGTTTTGATTGTTCTTTAGTAAAATCCCTTATTTTTCTT